>NW_026712364.1:3104512-3704512 GCF_030504385.1 Musca domestica | reverse complement strand
TACAGTCTATATATCTATAGTAATAAAAGAGTAAAGTAATTGACTGAGGATTCATCAACGTCAAGATTGAACGGCTGATGATCGAATATTGAATTTTTGGGTAATTGTCACTCTTGGTCCGAAGGGGTCAGATAAGGCTGGGCTTTTGGAAATTTGTACTAGAACATTACACATTATATTTGAGAAAGCAGTAGAGCTAGAAATTTGGAATGAGAGTCACTCATGGGGTGTATGATAGATGTACCAAAGGGTTTGGGAAATTCGCACTATATGTAAGTGTAAGAAAAGTACTGAAATGTACTACATTTGGTACCATTTCATATCATGTGAACTGTTAGAACTAAAAACTTGCCATTTTGAATGTGAATCCAAGTTAAAGAGTAGAGTTGATGTAGTTTTGGAAGTGTGTACAATTCGAATTTGAAGGAACGGATGGAGCTGGAATCCTGAAATTTGAAATTGACATTGATGGCGAAGTGTTGGATTGGGATATGGAGAACATTTTCAAAATTGGTACTTACCTGCACGAAAAGTACTAAATGGTACTAAAATTGATACAATTTAAACTTTGGGAAACGCAATAGGGTTGAAATCCTGGAATAAGATTACTATTGCATTGTAGGACAAAGTATGTAGGTTGTTTTGGAAATTCGTACTTATGTGTACCAAATTCTACTAAATTTGGTACAATTTAAATTTAGGGAGAACCACTGGAAATTGGAAAATAAGATTACTATTTGATTTTAGGATTGGGGTATGTAGGAAGTTGTCGAAATTTGTACCATGTGTACGAAAAGTACTAAGTGGTATTAAAATTAGTACCATTTTAATTTTGGGAGAACCAAACCAAAATTTCTATTGGACTGTATGATTGACGCAGTTAAGAAAATTTGTGCTAAATGGTATTAAATTTGGTACAATTTGGATTTGGGTGAACCAATAGAACTGGTATCCTGAAAATTGGAAATAAGATTACTGTCGGAGTATATGATTGGAATATGTAGTTTTTTTTCTTGGAAATTTGTACTTATATGTACTAAAATGCACTAAATAAGGTACAATTTGTATTTGGTCGAGGCAACAGGGGTAGAATCCTAAAATTTGGAATTGGAATAACTATAGGAGTTGATATCGACAGAATTGGGGTGTGTTGGAAGTTTTGGAAATCCGTACTTATATTTACCATATAGTACTAAATTTGGTACAAATTGGAATTGTGATGTACCAATGGAGCTGAAATTCTGATATTTGGTGATAGTCACTAATGGAGTGCAAGATAGATGCACAAAAGGATTATTAGAAATTCGAACTTTTTATTAAGTAAATGTCCTAAAATTTTACTAAACTTCCAGAATGATCTAAATGGTACCATATTGGAAGATTAGTTTAGTACGATTTGGATTAGTAAAGATAAAAACTTGAAATTTTGATTGGGGATTAAGTTTAAGGATTAATGTTGGAAAGTTTGATGTATGATGGTGGTTTCGAATATGTTTACTAAGTGTGGGAACTGTACAAAATGGTACTGAATTTGGAACACTTTAGTTTAGGGTGAACGAATGAAGGTAGTATATGGAAGTGGCGGGGGCTTGAAAATGCGCCCCATATTTGCTCGCAAAGTACTAAATGGTACTACATTTGGCTTTGTTTGAAAGATTAGTGGGAATACTCAAATTTCATATTTCGGCCCCTGTTGGTTTCTGGAATTGAGCTATGGAAGTGGTTTTGGTAATTGTGTACTATTATAGTGCGAAAAGTACTAATCTTACTAAATTTGGTATTGAATGAAGACATAGAGGTGGAACCTGAAGTTTTATTATTAAGGTTTCTGTTGGTATGTGTATTGAGCTATAGGGTTTTTTTTTGGAAATGTGTGCTATAATTGCACGAAATGCACTAAATTGAAATAAATTTGGTACAATTTGATATTGGGTGAACAGATATTGATGAAAATTTGAATTTTGGTATTAAGATCGCTGTTCATGAGTAGCCTGGACGTTTGATGGTGGTTTCGAAAATGTGTACTATGATGGTACACTATTTGGGATTGGGTAAAGGGATAAAATTCTGAAATTTGATATTGGATGAAAGGATAGGGCTGGAATCCTCAAATTTGATATTGAGGTCTTTATTGGTATCTGGAATTAGGACACGGAGGTGGTTTTTGAATTGTGTACTATAATTGTGCGAAAAGTATTAAGTGGTACAAAATTGTGTATTGGGTGAATCCTTAGAGCTGGAATTCCCAAATTTGTTATTGAGGCCTCTGCTGGTATGTGGGATTGAGCTATGGGGGTGGTTTTGGAAATAATTGAACGAAAAGTACTAAATTGAAATAAATTGGATACAATTGGTATTGGGTGAACATATATTGATTGAAATCTAAAATTTGGTATTAGGGTCGTTGTTCATGTGTAGCCTAGATATATCGAGGTGGTCTTCGTTTTGTGTACTATTACTGTACCAAAAGTATTGAATGAAACTATATTTGTTATTGGGTGAAGAGATAGAGATAAAATTCTGAAATTTGATATAAAATTTCTTATGAAATCTGTGTTTTATATTTGGCGGTGGTTTGGAAATATACCCTATTTTTTACAAAACGTATGAAATGGTACAAAATGTTAATATTGGGTGAAGGGATAGGGCTGGAATCTCAAAATTTCATGTTGAGGTCTCTGTTCGTATCTGAAATTGCGATATGGAGGTGATCGGGAAATGTGTACTATTATTGTACGAAAAGTACTTAACTGAACTAAATTTGATACAATTTGGTATTGGGTGAACAGAGAGTGATTGAAATCTGAAATTTGGTATTAGGGTCGCTGTCCATGTGTGGCCTGGACACTTTGAGGTAGTTACGGAAACTTGTACTATAATTTTACACAAAGTACTGATTGGTACTATATTTGGTATAGCGATAAATTTCTAAGAACAGTGTTGGCTTGTTTGTTCGGGATACCGTAGTATTTTGTTGTTGCAAAATGGTCAGGCTTTATCCCTTTATTGTTGTTTTTATAAAAACAACGTTTGTTTATTAGTGGAGAACGATGGTAATGTTTACCAGGGGGTAAGGCAGGCCTGCCTGACCATTTTGCAACAACAAAATACTACCTTATCCCGAACAAACAAGCCAACGCTGTTCTATTAATAGACAAGCACGGTCGATGAAGGGGTTTTTGTTGTAACAGACAAAACCAACTTACATGTTTATGCTACTTCGTTCAGGTTGAACGAAAGCATAACAAGTGGAGAAAGATGTAATTGTTTATAAGTGCGGTTGTAAGATTTAGAAGACTTTCCAAAATAATTTTAGTTTTATTTAATTCTTTGCTTCCTCTTCTATTAAGCCTACGATCCCGTCACTTGGGTAAAAAATGTTTTTTGTCATGGAAATTATTTTTGAAATAACTTCTGGGGAGAATCCCAGACAAAAAACAAGGGAACTGATGAGGATTGGTGGCTCTTTCCGAAACCTAGGTATTCCCTGCCTTACCCCTGGTAAACATTACCATCGTTCTCCACTAATAAACAAACGTTGTTTTTATAAAAACAACAATAATGGAATAAAGCCTGACCATTTTGAAACAACAAACATAAATATCTAATTTCTAAATAGAGATAAAATTCTTAAATTTAATGTTTAGCTTACTGATGGTATCTGTGTTTGAATTTTGGCCGTGTTTTGGAAATACGCCTTGCATCTGAAACGAAACGAAATTTTATATTGCTATAACTGTTGGTGTGTAGAATTTAGATATGGAACGGTTTTCCAATGAGTACTAAAATTATACGAAAAGTATTACATGTTACTAAATTTGATATTGAGTAAATTTATGAAGCTGGAAGGCCGAAATTTGATATTGATGTCACTGTTGGTCACTGTTGAGGTCTAGGTTTACGCATGGTGACTTTGAATTGGTTTCGATCAGAAAAATTGGATGTGAGTCCACTGTTCAATTGATTTACTAATATCCTTCATTTTTCTTTCCGAAAAAGGAAAACACTGGAATAATATATAAAACCTTGAAAGTCTGAAAATTATTCGAAATGTTGTCTAACTCTACAAATTTTGCATTTTGAAAACGTCTAACATGAACTATTAGAACTAATCTAAAAATAGAAGTAGCGGACAGCTACCAGCATAAATATAAAATTGTGAGAGAAAAAATAACTGGTTTCCTCATCAACGTCCAAAAGAAGCGTCTAGGGGTAGAACCTTGGAAATTATCATTTTGTCTAAAATGTTGCCGATTTTTTAATTGTACCAAAAAAGTACTAAAATGTAGCTTCAGTCGTTCCGCCTTGGATTGATGAATCAGTCAGTCGACCATCACTCCGTTCTCTATACCCTACAACACTATGTGTTGGGGGAATTATAAGTTTGATTGGGCCAACAATTATGTAACACCAAGAAATAGGGTTTCCCACATAGGAAAGTATATATGAATCTTCCTATCTCGCCAAGCTGAGTCGATTTAGCTATGTATGTCCGTCCGTCCATATTAATTGGTAATCACTCTACAGGTCGCAATTATGGCCCGATCTTCACGAAATTTAGACCAGGTCAATTCTGACCGTTACGTAGTTGCCTATAGAAAATATGTCTGATATATATAGCGAAATATATACAATGTATATATACAAAGGAAGGGGATGTTAGCTAGAATGCTTATATTTCCTGAATGGCTGGACCGATTTTGACAAATTTTGTCAATTCAGAATGTCATCTTGGCATAAAAGAAGAAAATCTGAAAAAATCGCATAAAAAGATGCCTATAATCATGATAATATAGATTTTGTGACATTTTTTTATTTTTTCATATTTTTTATTGCATGCGATTTTTTCATTTCAATTTGACTTAAAATATTGAAGTGTATATTTTGTGATATTTTTCACCTTACAACACAGGTTAGGATTATTATATACAGATTTCAATTATCGTCCGATCCTCACGAAAAGGATAGGGTTAGGCTCAAAAGGCCTAGGCCTATTATTTTCAAAGATGCCCGCAATATATTTAGGGGTTGAAATGGACCAGCAACTCTAAATGTTCCTGGTTTTGCAGAAACCAAAGTTAGAAGAAGTTAGAATTTAAGACAGTGGACACAATGGACAACTACATTTGCGTGAAAAAAAATATCAAGATTAATTACAGACGATATCCGAAATACACAACAGGCGAACTTCTGGCTTTTTATGCTGATTTCGTTGACAAATATAGCCAAATATCGTAGACAAGCAAATCATATAGATGAGTCTAAATTTGGAGACACAGAAGGGCCTCTTCTTTTGGAGATGATCGCAAAATATTTAGGGGTTCAAATGAACCAAAAACAGAAAAAAATTCCTGATCACACAATTGAAGCCAATCGACACACCTGAGAAGATGGTTAAGCACAGGGAATAATTCTGGTATTTTGGGTGACCATTGGATTATATTTAGCCGTAAAATGGACCACAAAAACTAACAGCACGACAGAGTGCATAAATATTGGGAAAATGTCCCCGGTCAAAATGCTAAGTGTAATATTTGGGCAGTGCTCCGTGACATAATTTCAAAAGCGAAATCTTCCAAAATGTATTTGGACATAAAGGGGCTTCTAACATATTGTAGTGTTGTAGGGTATCACATGGTCGGCCCCGCACGACTATAGCCTTTGCTTACTTGTTATGAATAGTTCCCCTCGATAAAAGCCTCTCAATCCAATCACACCAAATATTTTCAAACAGCAAATCCTCGAAAACATTTCCCCTTCCAGTAATTTCCGTCAAACAGTGTACTGCCTTTTGAACGTTTACTGCAAAAGAGCCAAGTAACTGGATGGGGTGTGATAACTTGTGTAAATTAATATTGGCCCAGTCAAAGAAGTGGCAAAAAACGGATGAAGAAAAGTTCATAATTAGGTCGGGATTACTTAGTATAATGTGCATTGAAACCAAACACAATTTCTGATTTTGTTTAACTTTGCCACTCTACAATTACCGCACACTTTACAGTGAATTTGCATCAAAAGAGAATATGGCGGCAACCACAAAATAGGAGGAAAAACAGAAGAAAACAGCATAAAACTCAAAGGCCTTGTTTGTTATTTAATCCTAGTTGTGTTTTCATCTTCTCCACCCACGCTGCTTTATATTCTACGCTTTAGACTAACACCCACCCCCCATTCTGATTTCTATTCCATAGCATTAATGTATATTTCGTTTTTGTTGCATTATTTTTAATTTGCATTACCTGGTTTTATAGTCACTGCTGCTGCCGCCGCTGCTGTTGTTGTTGTAGTTGATTTCATTCGCTAGTTAGGCGAAGTCTGCACTTTAATAAAATGAAATTGAATATAAAATATAAGGACGTGAAACAAAATATTGCGCATACATTAAGGTGTCGAAAGCAGATGCCACTCGGGTGCGATGTGGTAAGGTTACAACGTCAAGTTATGTGCATATGTGTTCTCAAGTCACCACCACCACAACTGCCTTTAACAATGCCATAGCCAACACCATGGTGTATGGCTATATTTATATGTTTGGGTGTCTGTTCAACACCAAGTCCAGTCTGCAATGTGCTATAAGTTCTGCGGCATGTTAGGTTATGTGGAATATTTGTAAATATGAGAGGTGAAAATTATAGAAGATAGGGCGCACCAAAATGCTGGACCATTAAAAAAAATAATATATTGAACCTATTCACCAAAAAATTTTATTGAAAAATTATATTGAAATGCTCAAAATGCAGACGGAGCCGTAATAGGAGAATGTGGAGATGCACCAAAACTTTAACCTGTAATCAGTATCAGTACGAGGTTAAATATCTATAGAGAACTTGATATACCAAATGTCATGCAATTTCGATGAGAAATATGACGAAAACTCCTGTCAGAATTTCTAGTTATACCATATTCTCTATATAAAAGGTTGATGTTAGTTACTATTCAACGGAACGGCAATTTGATTCACAAAAATAATATCTAACGTACCGAAAAGAACCCTCAGTTCGCTTATTAAAATAAATTTTTTAAAATTTTGACTTGTGTTATAATTATGCAAATTCCTGACTTAATTATTCCATTTGAATCGAAAACTAATAAAAATATTAATACAGGGTTAGATGAAAAAACTGCAACCAACTTAGGACTGCTGCCATATTATAGCCACGCGTCCTGTTAAAATTATTCCAGTCACAGTTATTTTAGTTTTTACAAGCGTACAAAAGCATTTTGGTGAGAATTTTCCAGAAAAAAAGGTATTCGTGATGGAATTCAAGCGTGATAATGTGATTTCTTTATATTTGGCTGGAAAACCACAAGTGGCTATTGTTAGAGCACTCCAGCATTTAAATGTGAATAAATTTTTTTGTGTCTCGTACCATCGATCGTTACCGTGATACTGGTAGCGTAGCCCGACATCAAAGAAGTGGACGGAAGAAAACAGCATTATCAGCAGAAATGGTTCGAAAAGTAAAGAAGCGACTTGATCGAAACCCGTGTCGCAGTGGCCGAAAAATGGCTTGTGAGCTGAAAATATCGGAATATTCCATTTGGCAAAATTTGAAAAAAGAGATCGGGGTAAAGCCTTTGAAATTCCAAAAAGTGCGAGAACAGAAAGAATATAGACTGAAAAGAGCTAAAGAGTTGCTTTGCTTGGCCGAAAGTGGTGAACTGCACAATTTGGTTTTCTCCGATGAGAAAAAATTTGCTGTTCAGCAGTTTGTAAACGAACAAAATGATCGTGTTTACTTGCCAAAGAGTTCAGCTGAAAATGTGCACCTTCGGTTGGCCACCATAACTCAAGCGCCGGCCATGGTGATGGTGTGGACCGCCATAACAGCCGATGGTCCCTCTCCGCCCGTGTTAATCGACCGTGGCATTAGAATAAATGCCGAATATTATCCTGAAAATATTCTGGAAGGTGTATTAATGCCAACACAACTCAGCACCATCGAACTCAGCACGCGCGACCCAAGAATGGCTGCAAAATGAGGTTCCTTGCTTCATTTCCAGCTCACAATGGCCACCAGAATTTCCGGATATCTATTCGTTGGACTATTGTGTCTGGAGTATTTTGGAAAGCACGGTTGGCACTAAAAAATAACAAAGTGTCGATCACCTCAAGCAAGCGCTTCGCCGGGAAATGACCAAAATACCACAGAGCAACATTCGGACAGCGTGTGACGGTTTCATTGGCCGTTTGAAGGCCATAATTCGTGCCAAAGGTGACCAATTCGAACAAATCTAAATTTATTCTAAAATTTGTTGCTATTTCAATAAAATTTCAAAAAAAAAAAGTGAAAATAATGGCGTTTGAGTTTATTGCATTTTTTATCTCACCCTGTATATCCAGAAATTAATTATTTGCAGTTTTCAATCAAAGTAGTAAACCGACATTACTCACATTTACATTAGACCTATGGTTCAGAGAATTTACACTTTTCATTTGCATTAGATTTAATGCTGTGTTGTGTCAAGTTAGAAGAAACATCCAATAATGATTTTTTAAACTTTTAACAAATAAAAAAGTTGACCGCTCATAAAAATTAAAATCAGGCAGTATCTTTATACAATGGCTATACCAAAAGCTGGACCTGTATAAATAAGTTTTTGTAAGTAACCCTTCTGCAAAATAGGAATGCCAAAATCTGTCGAAATTAAATGAAAAATGTCGAAATAACTTGAAAAATACCGGAAAGTGGAGTTTTGCAGAAGATGGACCGATATATATGTTCAATACTAACCATCCTAGATGCCATACACATGGTTCTGCCAAATTTTAAAGCTCTACGTCAAAAAATGTGGGATACATCGTGATATTCATAGACAGACGGACATCGTTAAATCGGGTTAGAATTTTATGCTGATTATGAATATATATACATTATGGGTTCTACGACGAATATTTAGGAATATTACAAACGAAATGACAAAGTTAATATGCCTTCGTTTTGAAGATGGAGGGTATAAAAATTATGAGACTTATTATATGATATCCCACAATAGATAGAATGGGGTTATGTATGGAAAAAGGTTATGTATTTCTTTAATGCGGCGTATAATTCCCTCTTCTAAGGCTTGAGTAGTCGACCGTTTATGGCGTAAACCATTGACTTTAAAAAGCCGATCTAGGCGGAAATTGTGGTCTCCAAAACGCGATATAATTCTATCGGAAAATAACTGATGCAAGAATTGAACCATTTCACTGGCTGTTTGTTGAAACCACATGCCCTCCAAATTCGTTTCTTCAATTGCAGACAAGGAAAAACTTGTTATAAATTCACGATACCGAACACCATTGACTTAATGCTGCGCTTAACTTGCATCATTTTCTATATCCATTGATTCCTCCATCCCAAAAGCTATATCGCATTAAAGGGAACAATGACAAAACGTTACAAGAGCTTGAACAACATATGGCTTAAGAATCCAGAATCTAAAAAAGTGCTAAATTTTTCATGAACAAATTTTTATCAACAAATTTCTTATGGTAGATAATGAATATACGCAATATCTTTTTTACAAAATAATAAACTGAATTTGATCAAGAATAATTCGTCCTTTGACATTGTGCCCGAAAATTGAAGCATAAAGGGAGATTTTAACTTCGATTGGAAACGTGTTAAATTAACAGTAGTAAACGCAAACACATAATTTTCACATGCAGTACAGAAATTTTTTAAGTCAATTTTCTTTAAAATTATTATTATTAGAAATATGGTTTGTCCTGAGATTAAAAATAAATATTTCTTCATCTCTTGCCTAAAACTACATTTTATGGTACTTTCCGGCATTCTCAAATAAATACTCAAATAAAGCCAGAGAAATATTTGATAAAAATAATAGGGAATATTTTCGTTTCTTTTTCTGAAATCATTGATTCAATTTTCTTCGATATTTTCTAATTTCATAATCTGCTGTATTTAATAAATTTGTATGTATTAAATAAATTTGACAGCGTTATTTTTTACCGCAAAGCTCTCACTAACACACAGCAATTCGCCCCACCTCACCTACAATCATAGTTTTGTGTATAAGACTCACCATCGATCAGTAAACTCCCCTC
This sequence comes from Musca domestica, assembly GCF_030504385.1. NCBI lineage: Eukaryota > Metazoa > Arthropoda > Insecta > Diptera > Muscidae > Musca > Musca domestica. The sequence goes on along the minus strand of NW_026712364.1, from coordinate 3,694,455 downwards.
GGAACCGCTCGCTTGTTTAACAACAACAAATCTGGTACTGCAGACAGCTCGTCGATTTTCTTCTCTTTGAAACACATACAATCCATGCTTCTAGTTCATAGTTCAGTACATCAGTTCCTAAACGTATGAGTGATATTATAAATATCATATCACTCATACGCAGAGCCGAAGTCTACGGAACAAGATAGGAAACTATTTTTTTCGATCGAACTAGATTGGCACAACTCTTATATAGGGTATATTACCATCCGTCGAAAAATTGCCTCGGACATCCACTTATAAAAACTACCCGTTAAAATAAAGACTTAAGATTAAAACTTTGATGCTATGGATAGTGATTAATAAAGTCGTTGAAATGGCGACTATTTCCAACAATATTTTATAGTTTGTTGTTTCAAGTCTTATCAGAGATGAGATTGGGTGCTTGTGTGGAAATTTTATGTGCCTGCTTTTAGATTTCAGGTTTTGTTTTTTTTAACTGCCAACCTACCAGCAAGACTGCGGCTGAGGTTTTTTCTCTCTCAACAGAAGTTCACACCGTCGTGCAATATGTTACAGCTATTGTAAGTTAAGAGCATGTTAAGTGCTTTTGATAGTAACTTAAACTTACACACACATACACACACATTTAAGGCCATAGTCTCATAGACACGGCCGCATACATCCATAGCAAAATGCATATATGTATAAATGGAGTAAGCAAAGCGAAAAAAACAACAAAAAACACCCATTCATAAAAAAACCAAAGGAGGAACCAAAAATGAGAGAAAATAAAAAAACAAACCATAAAGCACAAAATAAGTGAACAAATATGCCAAGTCACTCATAGGAGAACGACTAACTGAACGGCCTGGCTTCCGTGTTTTTGCCATTGTCCGCGCCATAAACATAACCGCCGTCAACAGTTGTGCTCTGTGTTTGTCTGTGACGAGACTTTTCTTCACTTTTGTCGCTGCATTTTTATTCCCTGCATATGCACATACATACATATATGCATATTCGCATATGTTTGTGTGTATATTCTGTCATCACATGTTTGTATTTTTTGCATATATGCTCGGAGAGTCCATGGTGTGTTAGTGAATATATCAACATTATGGTACCGCCTCGACATAAAATATACAAGTCGGAGTTATTTTTCTCTTCATATCTCTGATTGTTTGTAGTTATGTATTCTCATAGGCATTCAGTGTTGGGGATGTCAGTGTTGGGATTTATAATTATTCTCGACCAAACCAAACCATTTTTTTGTCAGTTCTTAAGTACATTTTATGCTGAATATCTACTACCCAACTAAAAGCCTAATTTTTAAATAACAGATTCATATAGCACCAGTTAACCATTATATCAGGAAGGTTATGCCATATACAATAGGTAGCTATCTTCTGAAACTAACTTTCATGAATGACCCATTTTGCTTGTTATTTTTATACCCTACACCACATAGTGGTAAGGGTATTATGTCTTTGTGCATTTGTTTGTAACATGGAGAAGGAAACGAGATAGATCCATAGTTACTTTTGAGAACCTTCATAGAATCACTTTCTGAGTCGATTTATGCATGTCCGTCCGTCTGTCCGTCCGTCCGTCCGTCTGTCCGTCTGTCCATGTATTCTTGTGAACAAAATGCAGGTCGCATTTATTATCCGATTGAGATGAAATTTTCCAAACAATATTTTTTTTGGCCCAAGGACGAACCCTATTGAAATTGGTGAGAATCGGATCAAATTTAGATATAACTCCCATATATATCTTCATCCGATTTCGGGTTAAATGAGCACCAAATGTCCACTATCAGTCCAAATTACCTGAATTTTGGCACACCCAACCGAGTTCGGCCTAGAAGCAAGTATATCAAATTTAGTGAAAATCGGTTCAGATATAAATATAGCAACCATATATATGTTTCATCCGATTTAGTGTTTTAGTCCCATACATTCGTAATATTCACTCCACAACCGTGATATTTGGTACCAGGTATTAGATGGAGCACAGGAATAGCTGTTTTAAATTTTATCGAAATCGGTTCAGATTTGGATATAGCTCCCATATATATCTTCATCCGATTTAGGGTTAAATGTGCATTAAATGGTCAATATCAGCCCAAATCACCTGAATTTTCGTACATAAGACCGAATTCAGTCTAGAAGCTAATACGTAAAATTTGGAGAAACCCGGTTCAGAGATAGCTATAGTTCGTAAAATGCACGATAGAATTAGATAGATTTTGATTTTGTACCAAATATCTCATAGAGCTCTGAAATGCCATGTATAAACCTTTTTACGAGAGCTCTACTAAATATGCATAGTGGTGTAGGGTATCATATAGTCGGCCCCGCCCGACTTTTGAGCTTTCCTTACTGGTTTATTCTCAGTAATTTGAATACTCCAGCCATAGTTTTCAATTAAATGAGCCGCAATTGAACATTTAAAATTATGTTTACATTCAAGCCTCGAAAAATGCACGGTATCGGTATCACCCGATTTTATATATTTTGAAGATTCCAGAAGCTTCGTTAAGTGACGGATTCAACACGAACATTTTTCATAACCAGAACTCAAATTTGCTAGTTTTTATCGGCGAATAAAGAGTACCAGTTTAACACTAACATTACTTTTTGCTCTTTTTATACCCTCCACCTTGGAAAGGAGGGTATATGAAATTTGTCATTCCGTTTGTAACATCCTTAAATATTCGTCGTAGACCCCATAAAGTATATATATATTCATAATCAACATAAAATTCATAAAGTCGATTTAACGATGTCCGTCTTTCTGTCTGTTGAAATCACGATACATGCCACATTATTTGACGTAGAGCGTCAAAATTGAGCAGAATAATTTGTATTGTGTCGAGGATGGTTGGTATTGAAAATTACATATTTCGGTCCACGTTTTGGTATAGTCCCCATATAACAGTACCTCCCGGTATTCGGTATTTTGATGGCTTTTGTCACATTTTTTCACGGATTTGTTTAAAAATTAGAATTAGTTTGTCATAATAGATTCTAGCTCCGATGGCGAAACATTTTATGTATAGGTCCACTTTTTTGTATAGTCCCCATATAACGGTACCTCCCGATATTCGGTATTTTGATGATTTTTGCACACATTATTTACGGATTTGTCTGAGAATTGGTATTTGTAGGTCATGATGGGTCCTAGTACCTGCCGATACTCGGTATTTTGGTGGGTTTTGTCACATTTTTTCACGGATTTGGAATTAGTTAGTCATAATAGGTTCTAGCTCCGTTGGCCAAACATTGTATGTATAGATCCACTTTTTTGTATAGCCCTATATAGCGGTACCTCCCGATATTCGGTATTTTGATGATTTTTGCCAAATTTTCCCACGAATATGTCTAAAAATTGGTATTTGTGGGTCATAATTGGTTCTAATGTTTCCATTACTCTAAGGTGGAGGGTATTAAAATTTCGGCCCGGCCGAACTTAATGAGGCATGCATGAGGCAAAATTTTACTCAGGTGTGTTTTAAGCGGAATTTTAGTACAGAAAATGGTCTACATAGGTAATTGTTTTGGTATGGGGCCTATATAAATAAACCGGCAGATTTAAGACTTTTTGGGTGTGGCAATCACAATTTCAAACTGTATTTGATGTATATAGGAAACGTCTCTGCAGAAAACGGTACATATAAGTACAAGTTTTGGTATACAGCGTAAGATAAAAAAAGAAAACTGCAACAAAGTCAATCGCCATAATTTTTACTTTTTTTTTAATTTTATTAAATGGAACTAAAAAATGTCGGAAATAGCATCAAATTTTAGAATAAATAATGACCAATGAAACCGTCACACGCTGCCCGAACGTTGCTCCGCTTCGACGGAAATGGGCCAATCGAAGGTGATCGATACTTTGGTATTTTTTAGTGCTATCTTTGCTTTCCGAAATACTACAGACATTGGAGTATCGGATTGGTATCCGGCGGCTAAAATGTTTGCGTGCCCAAGGCTTTAACATACCCTTCAGAATATTTTCGCGATAATATTCGGCATTTATTCTTATTTCACGGTCGATTAACACGAGCGAAGAGCGTACATTGGCTGTTATGGCGGCCTACACCATTACAATGGCCGGCGCTTGAGTTTTGGTGGCCAACCGAAGGTGCACATTTTCAGTTAACCTCTTTGGCAAGTAAACACCATCATTTTGTTTGTTTACAAACGGCTGGACAACGAATGTTCTCTCATCGGAGGAAACCAAATCACCACATTCGGCCAAGCGAAGCAACTCTTTACCTCTATTGAGTCTATTTTCTTCCAGTTGCGGTGTAAGTTCTTGCATTTTTTGAAATTTTAATGGCTTTACCCCTAGCTCATTTTTCAATATTTGCCGAATGTACTATTGTGATATGTCCAGCTCACGACCAATTTTTGGCCAATTGCGACGCGGGTTTCGATTAAGTCACTTCTTTATTTTTCAAACCATTTCTGCTGATGTTGCTGTTTTCTTCCGTCCACTTCCTTGACGTCGCTCTACGCTACCAGTATCACGGTAACGAACGATGGTAGGAGACACAAAAGATTTATTCACATTTAAATGCTGGAGTGCTCTAACGATAGCCACTTGTGGTTTTCCAGCCTAATATAAAGATATCACACTATCACGCTTGAATTCCATTACGAATAACTTTTTTCTGCAAAACTCGCACAAAATGCTTTTGTACGCTTGTAAACAATGTAATGAGCTGTCACTGGAATAATTTTAACAGCAGTCGGAGGAGTGGCTTAGAAATGACAGCAGTCTGAAGTTGGTTGGAGTTTTTTGATCTCATCCTGTATATCACACTTTCGGCTCAACTTTTTAATCCTATACCAATTTTAGTACTATTTCGTTCACTTAAGTACACATTTTGCAAAACTACATATTTGTCGGAAACCTGACGCAAATAGTGAACCCAATACAAAATTTCAAAATTCCACCTTTATCAGTTCAAAATTTAGTCCCATTTTAATTTTTAGCTCTATCTCTTTACAATACCAAATCTTACCATTTTAGAAGATTAGTACCATTTTAGAACTTTTGGTAACCTTAAACTTCGAATTTCCATCAGTGATCTATCCTACACTCCATTAGTGACTCTCATTCCATGTTTCAGAATTCTAGCTCATTCCGTTTGTCCAATACAAAGTTTTAAATTTTTAGCCCTTTTAAGTCCTTTTGGTCAGGCCCTTGTGCAAAACTTCAAGATTCTAGTTTCAGCTGTTTCATTTGGGCGTTGATTCTAAATCAGTCATTATTTCACCAATATTGTTGAAGTCAATTTGCAAACATATCTATCATATCCGTTAAAAGCAATAAATACCTCAAGAAGGGGACAAATTTAATCCATGCATTTCTAAAGGAGACCCTGACCGCTGCTGGGCTTTCCTAAGCCGACGAGAAATCCACGTTAAGTGTTTAAAAATAAATTTGTTCTAATTCGACGTTTTTTTTTTATCTCAGAAGACATTTGTCCTTATTGCTAGGCATTTTCAAAATAGATCCAGTATTTGATATACCCCTCCCCCATTACGGTATCACCGGATATTCAGAATTTTTAGGTTTCCAACGACAATTTCTAAACGAATTCATATAATACTTTTAAGTTAATGGCCAAATTTTAAGCCATGGTGCCTGTAGTTTTATATTTTGATATCCTTGTAATTTTAAATCATTCTGTTTGATACCATTTCCCTTTCTTGGAATTTTTTAAAGGAATGATCAATTATTTTTCATTTTTCGAAGCATGAAAATGGGTTATTCGTTTTAGGTGGCTCACAACTTATTACCAAGGGGTGGAATTTGAGACTAAGATTTATATTTAGTTTGGGTGTTTGAAATCTATAGACATATATAGAAATCTTCCTTCCACCATGATTCTAAAACTCTAAATTTAGTATATACATACAATTCATTTTTATATATTATATATATTTTTAATTTAATAAGTATTTCATGTTTTCAAATATTTTCTAGGCTCGAAAGAGCCTACGTATTATGATATGGTCTCGAAACAACCACCCCGCCCAATTTTAAAATTCAAACAATAAATGGTATCTTTAGTAGTTTCCATGACGGAGCATACGTTTCAACATTAACCTCTTTTCCTTTTTAATTCAACACGCTCTTTGAAGAAGACCACTTTTATTCAGATTATTTTTTTGCCCAAAAATATAATCAAAATCGGAAACCCTGTTTGTGGACCAGGCCTACACACCTGTTTGTTTGTGTGTCTTTGCGATCTCATATGTAGAAGCGCGTTGAATGTGTTTTGCATTCAAGTATGAAATTATGAATTGCAAAACAAAAAAGAAACAGCACTAAACTCATACAAAACACAATAGCACCGCCACCACCAGCAACAGCACCAACGACATCAACAAAAAATAATTAGTCTTTGGTGAATATTTTAATGCACAATAGTCATGTAATTGTTAATACGCCTTAGTGCAATCAGAGAATTATGCTTTTGGGAAAGAGGGACAATCGTGACAACATGAAACAATTTCCAGCTGAATATTTCCGTGTGGACAATTTTAAATAATTTTCTTTTTGAATGTAAACAGTTGTTCCTTCATCTCTTGTTTCTTTGAAAAAAAATGGTTTAAATTCTTTGCAACAGCAACATTGTAATATAAATCGTTGCAAAAATAACTGTTATTTGAATGGTATCAACGCAATTCTAGGTGGGGAATATTTTGTGTTTTACTGTTTTTTATACTCTTTACAATTGTGTAAAGGGTATATTTATTAGATTCCACTCGATATGGTGGCTGGGCTTTAGAAAAGGCCAGAAACCTAATTTAAAAAATACTAAAATCTCCGCTTAATCTTATATCGAAGCTGAAAGTCACTTTTGAACCTGAAAGTCACTTTATTACATTCCACTCGATATGGGGGTTCTCAATGGACTTAAGAATACGGCAGATCTCCGCCACTTTATATATGGTCATCGAGCATAACTTAAATATGTAAAATACAGAAATTTCCGTTAAATCCGTATACTTTTGAATCTGAAAGTCACTTGAAAAGCAATCAATTGTGTGAAATGTGCGTGAGGTACCAGACATAGTGCACCCAAGTATTCCACTTCATCTAATGCTAATAGAAATATTTAAATGTGCAAAGTTAGAAAAAAACAGGTAAACAAAGGCAATATTCGTGCAGGGCCAACCATGTGATACCCTACAACACTACAATATGTTAGAAGCCCCCTATGTCCAAATCCATTTTGGAAGATTTAACTTTTGAAGTTATGTCACTGCCCAGATATTACTCTTTGCCTTTTGCTCTTTGCTGACCAGGGCCATTGGCCCAATATTTACGCACTCTGTCGTGTTATTAGTTGTTGTTGTAGTCATCGAAAATGCTAGAATTCTTCTCTGTCCTTAACTCTCTTCTCAGGCGTGTCGATTGGCTTCAATTGTGTGATCAGAAATTTTTTTCTGTTTTTGGTTCATTTGACCCCCTAAATATTTTGCGAACATCTCCAAAAACAAGAGGACCCTCTGTATCTCCAATGCTAACTTCGGCGTCGATTGATCTATAATTGCGACCTGTAGAGCAACTGCAAAATCAAGAATTTTTTCAGCTTTTGTCCCATTTCAACCGCTAAATATTATGCGATCATCTCCAAAAGCAATAGGCTGCTATTCTGACCATAACCACAACTCCAATTTCTTGAGGATCGGGCCATAATTGCGACATGTAACGTGATTACAAATTAACATGGACAAACGGACGGACGGGCATACATAGCTGGGTCGACTCAGCTCGGCGAGATAGGAAGATCCATATATAGTTTGCTATGTGCGAAACCAATATTACGAGATGTCACATAATATTTGGCCAAATCAAACTTATAATACCCTGGTTGGGATAAATGCCATTTGTATGGGAGTTACCGGAAAACGTGCGCTGATCTCTACCATCCCCACATCAGACCATGCGTTAGTTAAAATATTGGGATGTATGAAGTTTAAATTGAGTCTGACGTTTATTTCACATTTTATGATCGTTTTGGTTATTTCGAGTTCGGAGATGGGCAATATCGGCCCACCGCTCTGGTGACTTCCGTAAAAAAAAAACCGAATTTTTCAACATCCATGAAGCTTATAAAACGGGAAATTATCAACCAATTCCAATATTTTTATGGTAGAGATCGAAGCATTCCTTCTTCTCAAAGGGTCAAATTTATTAATGACCAAACAATTATAAAATCCGAAAGGAGTATCCGATTCTCATTATATTTCACATCCCATTTTTTTTACTAATACAATATCTGCTGTGAAGATGGAATGTATTGGTTCACTCCTCCTGATGCCTCCCCCAGAAAGGGTCAACATTTTGAATATCCATGAAGCTCATAATACGCGGACCATTTCTTCTGGAACCTCCCACACATGGGGCTCAAGATTAAAAAAAAACAAACAAACAAAACGCTGAAAGCTAACGCTAACCATGCTACTCTCTTCAAATTTCACGCATACAAACATTTTTGCTAACACAAGATCTGTTGTAAAGATTATATACAGGGTTGGCCATATTCGACGGACCCATGACTCTTTGGGGCCATTCCAATCGACGAGGCTTGTCCGCAGGCAACTTTATTCGCGTCAATTGAATTTTGTACGGGAGCAAATGCAAATCAATGCGAATAATCCGTTGTAAAGTGGACCGAGCCATGCCCAACTGCTGAGAACGGCTTTTTTGGGATGTTCTTGGGGACCTCTCAACACTGGCTCGTACGGCAGCGATATTCTTGGCCGATCGCCTTGGTCGACTTTTATATGGCCTCTTCGGACTAGAAAGAACCTTACCAGTCGAAATTTTTTCGTATAAACGCTTAATGGTGTTCTTAGAATGCGGACTTCTCACATTTTTTAATGTTTTAAAAGCACGTTGAGTTTTCACAATTGACTTCTTCTGTTGAATGAAAATTTCAATTATTTCAGAGCGCTCGCGTGGCGTGTATTGGTTTATGGTAAAAACCTGCTTGGACTGACGCTTCAAACGCGGTATATCATTAAGCGATGTGACATCTCTGTCAAAAGTTATGGTGTTACCAGATGGGTCCGTCAAATATGGACAACCCTGTATGTCTGTGAAGACCGTCTGGTACCTCACCTTCAAAGGGTAAACATTTTCAATACTTTTATCTGTAATCACTTGAGAATCAAGTCAGCGATTCTCAACAACTCGTATCTAAATATTTCTCTCAACCAGACACCTGAGATAAATATGGAATTTATGATTTCACAAAATTTTCGATTTTCTTGTACTTTTGCTCATACCAATATTTTTATTTGTATTAAATGAAGTGGGAAAATGGAATAATTCGGTCGACTGTATCTTTTACCTAACTCACATTTTATAAAAATTATCACATATCTAATATAAAGTGAAGAAAGTAACCAATATAGTCCATATCATAGTTATTTGGGTCCGATAGATCAAATATTTGAATAATCTTAACACAAATCAAAACATATTTAAATATTCGGACATTGGCTGAGGGTATACATCTGTGTGCAAAACCGACTGATACTTTTTAAATTGTTTATTTTTTTTTTCAATATTTTGTAAATCCTGCAAAATCTTTCCAAGTGCCGAATATCGGAGATTATTACTATTTGCTTCGAAAGATCAAAAAGACGAAAAAATAAACCGACAGGCATAGCTCAACCGATTTCAAATTTTATTCAATCTAAAATGATTATCTATTCTGAAATTATAAATAGATCTCATAACATGAATTCCATCTAATAATTGACTTATTACAACACCCCACTTTTATTGGCAGCAATTTGCTGACATGCATTTTTCATTCTTCAATATATTGATATTTGCTCGAAATCTCTTTCCTTCAGGCTCTGAGTGAACCCACAAATATGTAACAAATAAATTGAGGTCCACAAGGAAATTACAGACATTGACAAAATTCCTTCCAAAATTTTGTTGCCAATTTTTTGTTGTTGCGCAAAAAAGGTTTAAGCGACATAAATAAATTGATACTCATGGTCTTATGTTCCAACTTCGGAACCATCTATTCATATTTAACATGCCGTCACACATACAAACACACACATACACATGAACATATATACAAGCTTTGTGTTTGTTTTCATAACCAGAAGTGCTCTCCATTGAAGAGACAAATTGAAAGATCTGCGATAGGGAAAAGTAGACAACATATAGTCCCTTCTATAAATATTTTCTACATGTAGTTGAGTGTTTGTGTACATTGGGTTGAAACAACGTTAATAACTGACTGTGGTTCCCTATGTGGGGGAGGTGCCAGAAGAAATGATCCGAACCCTCCCATCTTATAAAAGGAATGTTGATGAAATTATTAAAATGTATCAAGTCTGAATGGAATCAGATGTCAATTTCTCGTTATTTGAACTTCACGGATATTCAAAATTCTGACTCTTTGTGGGAGGGGTCCCAGAAGGAATGGACCGATATATCACATCTTTACAACAGATCTTGTGTTAGAGGAAATAATGGATGTGTGAAATATAAAGAGCACCGAATGCTTATTTCGGATTTTATGATCGTTTTGGTCATTGATACCTCCCCTACTATTTTGACCTTTGTGGGGGAGGTATCACAGAGAGAACGGACCGATATATCACATCTTCACACCAAACTTTGGGTTAAAAAAATATTGTGATGTGTGTAATTTGAAGACATCGGACTTTTAAGAGTTAAAATTATTCAAAAAGTTGACCCTTTGTGGGAGAGGTACTTGATGAAGTGGACCGACATTGTCCATTTCCGCACCTGACCTAGAACTGATGCAAATATTGGACGAAAATCGGATTATCCTTTCTTTTCTGTGCAGTAAAATATTTGTTATACCCTACAACACTATGTGTTCGGGGTATTATAAGTTTGGGCCAACAATTATGTAACACCACGAAATATTGATTTCCCACATAGGAAAGTATATATGGATCTTCCTATGTCGCCGAGCTGTGTCGATCTAGCTATGTATGTCAGTCCGTCCGTCTGTCCTTGTTAATTTGTAATCACTCTACAGGTCGCAATTATTTCCCGATCTTCACGAAATTTAAAATGTAGATGGGGTTAATGTCAGAATAGAACCCTATTTCTTTTGTAGATGATCGCATAATATTTAGAGGTTGAAATGGACCAAAAACTGAAAAGAAACTGATCACACAATTGAAGCCAATCGACACGCCTGAGAAGATAGTTAAGCAGAGTGAAGAATTCTAGCATTTTGGATGACCATTGGATTACATTTAGCCGTAAAATGGAGAGACATGAGGGAGCTTAGCGTTGTAGAGTATCACATGGTCGGCCCCGCACGACTATAGCCTTTGCTTACTTGTTTTTATACCCTACAACACTATGTGTTGGGGGTATTATAAGTTTGATTGGGCCAAAAATTATATAACACCTCGAAATATTGGTTTCCCACATAGGAAAGTATACATGGATCTTCCTAGCTCACCGAGCTGAGTCGATCTAGCTATGTATGTCCGTCCGTCCGTCTGTCCGTCTGTCCATGTTAATTTGTAATCACTCTACAGGTCGCAATTATGGCCCGATCTTCACGAAATTTAGTATGGAGGTGGGGCTAGGGTTAGAATAGAACCCTATTTCTTTTGGAGATGATGGCATAATATTTAAGGGTCGAAATGGACCAAATACTGAAAAAATTTCGGATTTTGCAGTAGCTACACAGGTCGCAATTATAGACCAATCGACGCGGAACTTCGCATGTTGCTAGAGTTTAGGGCGGGGAAGAAGCCTATCAATTTGGGTGGTCATCGGATAATATTTAGCGGCAAAAATAGACCATATATTTTGTGTTGAAAAAATTCAAAATTTTTCATTAAACCGCGAATATTTTAAATAGCGGCGAAATCACAAAGCCATGACAAGGTTACTCCTGATCTTTACATTGATGTTAACATCCAACAAAACGGATATATAGCAAAATATGTGCGATATATATGTCTATCAAAGAAGATATGCTTGAAAGATCTCTTATATGTCGAGAACGGCTGATCTGATTTCGACAATTCTCATTAATTCAGAATGGCCTCTTGGCAGGAAAGAAAACATGTCTAAAAAAATCGCATAAAAATATCTCTCTAAAGATGAAAATATTGATTTTGTAAAATTTTCTCATTTTTTTTCAATTTTGTCATATTTTTGGCATATTTTCATTTTGAATTAAACATTTGGTAATATTTCTGCAGCTAACAGAACTAAGTAGTTGAGATATCAGGATATCATATACAGATCGCATTTATGGTTCGATCCTTACGAAATTTTGCATGGGGATAAGATGAGGGTCAGAATAGAAACCTACTCTTTTTGGAGATGATAGCCATATATTTAGTAGTTGAAGTGGACCAAAAAACTGCAAAATTGTCAGCAGGTCGTAATTATCGCCCGATCGTCACGCACATTTGAATGGAGGTTACCGGACATTGCAAAAGCCAAGCAGTTTTGGATGGCCATCCAAAAATATTCAATGTGTGAAATAGTTTGTCAACTTTTGTAGACTAAATACGAAAATGTCCATTCCAGTGACTTTTTGGAGAATTCACAAATACAGGAAAGACGCACTTCTGACTATTTCGTTAATGCCGATTTCGTTGAAGAATATAGCCAAATGTCTGTATCTCATATAGATGCGTTTCAGTCAAAAACCAATAATAAATGTTAATCTTTTGCCACTTCTGAGAGATTATAGGTGTTTGGGAAATATTGGTTCCAGATCTAGGAAGATCATTTACGTGCAACATCTACCAATAAATTGGAAATGAGCAAATTAGTTAAAGTTGCTATTATTCGAAAATTAAAGAATGAAACCTGATGGTTTTCTTTCATTATTTGTCACAATATCTTGTGGAATTCTTTAGAGTATATCGCCAATATAAACTGTATGGTTTATTATAGTGTTGTAGGGTATTCAACAGTCAGCCCCGCTCGACTGTAGCCTTTGCTTACTTGTTTTTTTTTTTTTTTTTTTTTTGAAAACTTCGACCTTTGTGGGGGAGATACCAGAAAGAGTAAACCGATATTGCCCAAATTCGTGATTGGTATAAGTTTAGTTATGATATTACGATGTACCAAGTTTGGACCAAATCAGGACAGCGCTTTATCGACTCCAAACATGTTGAGACATGATTTGGTCCAAAGAGATCAAGGGTCTACAACCGAAATGATGCAGCAAACAAGCTATGTCTATTGGTCCTTAGTTAAGAACCCTAGGGCTAAAGCAAAAAATCTAGTTTAGGGGTTTGGTACAATCCAAAATATTCTTCGACCAACTACCTGTGACCTGAATATAATATCCTAAGTACATAGTGTTGTAAGGTAGAAACAAGTAAAAAAGCCGTAAGTTCGGCCGGGCCTAACTTTGAATGCCCTTCACCATTTGGAACGAATTTGGCAATTAAAAAAAAATAAATAAATAAAATCCGTTAAAAATTCTGTTAAAATCATAAAAATACCGAATGAAGCCGTTATATTAGGGTCTATACGACGACGTGCGAAATTTGAAAAATTTTCTGTCATAAGCTGTAGTATCCGTTACAGTCTTCAAATACCAAATTTGAAACAATTCCCATGAATAATGTTGCTGAAATTATACAAATACCGAATATAGGGAGGTACCGTTATATCGGGTCAATATGAAGACGTAGACCTACACAGACAATTTTTTGTCATAGGCTGTAGTACCCATTACGAACTTAAAATACCAAATTTTAAACATTTCCTTTGACCAATGTTGCTTAAATCACCAAAATACCGAAAAAAAGGGAGGTACCATCATATGGGGGCTTTTTTAAAAACCTGGACCTACATGGCCCATTTTCAATACCAAAAGTCCTGCAGACATAATAATACACATTTGAGTAAAATTTTATCCACTTTGTTGGGAAGCTAGAGTGATTTCCCCAGACGGACGGACATCGCTAAATCGATATGGAATTTTTTAATATATATACTTTGTGGGGTCTAAATGCATATATCGATATTCAAATATTCACAGTTTTATTAGCATCTTTTTATACAATTATTCTAGATTTTATTCTTATCTGCCAAAAGGCTATTCTGAATTAGTGAGAATCTTAAAAATCCGTCCAGACGTTCTTGAGTTAAAAGCTGTCTAACTAACACCTCCTTCTCTAATATATGAGATTTTACATATTTTGCTATATGTAAATTAAACATAACGTTCTTTTTCGAGTGACAAAATGGGACTGACTTTATTTTTCCTTTATTCTTAAAATTAAGTTTTGTTGGACAATGTATTTAGTGCAACGTTAGCACTTTTGATTTTATTATTTCTTAGAGTTAGGTTTCTTAAAATGTAAGCATTTATCTGTTGTTTATACGAATGAATGACATGAATGCATTGTAAGCATTTTGCAAGCATATTTAAGTGCCATCGAACTTGCACGCGCAACAGAAACAGAAATAAAGAAGTTAACGTTAACTCCTCCCCTCTTTAAACCGAGCGTCCTCGATCGGTCAAAAATAGGGAATATGAGAAATTCTTCGTATTCCCGGCAATTCCACTACTTCCGGCATAGGAACACGATTACGTGCGTCATACGGACATGAATCTGCTATAGACGGGGTGAGTATAATTTCTTTTCCCCTTTTGCAGATCTTGGACCTTATAATGAAAACGATTATCAATATTATCGCGAAGGAGGTAAGTCCAAAATTTGTGGTTTGACCCCACTCGTATTTGCCTCCCAATAAATTTATGGCTTTTGTGTTACTAATTTGAATTTCTTTAATTGACTCTAAAGAGAGCGTCTCTTCTATACTGAGAACAGACTCCCTAGGTTGCAGAATCGCCGGTAATGGTTGAATATGGCTTATTTCAAAAAAGGAATATGATTTGTCGGAAATACTTAGTGTAGTGTTGCTATATTGGATGACATACGATCCAATAAGTCTTTGTGCAACATTATTTATTAGGATTGTTTCATTGAAATTATT
The DNA here is from genome assembly GCF_030504385.1 of Musca domestica. Classification (NCBI taxonomy): domain Eukaryota; kingdom Metazoa; phylum Arthropoda; class Insecta; order Diptera; family Muscidae; genus Musca; species Musca domestica. The sequence continues at coordinate 3,679,452 of NW_026712364.1, read as the reverse complement.
TAACAGGATTACCCCTGGAGAAACTTCTTCAACTGTTGGTACTGTTTTGTTATCAGTTACCGTGCAATTCGATGTCTTGCTATTTAACAAATTAGAAATACAGGTGTTATTCTCTATAGCTTCTAAGTTTATGCTATTACAGATACTTATATTATTGTATTTCATGCATTCACTCTTGATTCCGTATAATTTTAAATCTTGTTTGCACATTATTACATTTTCGAATTTTAATTTATTGACGAACTTCTCAAATTTTATAGGTTTCAGTAGTAATCTATTACAAACTTTGTTGTCTGTCATTGGTATTCTAATAATATAAATGATAGATTGATTATTAGTTGCGATTTTTATTTGAGCAAATTCAAAGATTTCTTCTACATTAACAAACGGTATTGAATCTTTTTCAATTATATTTTTAATAATATTTATCTCGTCAGATGAAAGTATGAATGAGTTTACAATTCCTATTTTTGCCCAATGGATAGCGTATTGAATATTTACAATTTCTTGTTTTAATATTTCTATTTTAAATTTTAATTTTGAACTTAATCTATCTCTGTTTACATCACTGTAATTTATACTTTTTATTATTTCATTAGTTATTTGTGTTAACTCATTAATTTTTCTCAATGACAATTTGTTAATTACAACTTGTTTATTATTGTTTTCTAGAACTTCATTAGTTTTCTGAGTTATTATTTCAAAATCATCGTGGTCTGGATTTCCAGCAATCCATTTCCACGCTGAACCTATAAAATTCAATGATCGTTTATTTTTCACGTTTGGCTTCAAACGGTCCAAGTATCCTTGAATCTCTGTCAGCTCATGGGTTAGGAAGGGATGAAGGAAATGGTGTTTGGTTATGTTCTGGGAAAGGATGTTTTGTAGGGAATTTATTGTTTCTTGATATTTGTCGATGTCAATGATATGAATTATCCTGAAGTTACCATCTTGAATTTTTGCCAAACCGGAATCAAACGCAACAATTTGAGAGTTTGTATAGTCCAAAATCTTGACATAGGCGGTCGCCGTGGCGAATAAAAATCTGAAAATATTTGATTTCTTAATTTCTGATATTGTTTTTGTGTACGGTTTTTCCTGATTCTGTAATAACAGTTGTATTTTGGTTTTCTTTTACTATTTCTTGTCTGTATGCCTTACTTAACTTTGTCCCAAGTCTCCTATTCTCTTTTACGAATATGATTTCTCCTGGCGTATAGGTTTTTGGTTGAGTCCTTTTCTTATTGTGGTAGTTAATATCTTCTGCTTGTTTTTCTTTAAGCCTTTGGGCAATTTCGGATCTTTCTTTCTCTATATCATCCTGACTCATGTTTGCCCTTTTTCCAAGAAATGCTTCAACTGGTTTCTTTTGAATGCTTGAGTGTATTGTGTTATTATATTCGTAAATGGATCTATGTAAAAGCTCTGAGAAGGATTTGTGTAAGTTCTGTGCTTTTAGACATCGCATTATCTCTGACAGTGTAGAGTGGAACCGCTCAATTTGCCCATTTACAGTACTACTGTACGGCGGGATTTTGAACAATTTGATGTTGTACTGATTTTCTAACATGAAAACTATTGCTTTGGAATTAAAAGATCTTTCGTTGTCGATAACTATTATTTCAGGAATTCCAAAGGATATGACTAATTCCCTAAGTGGTTCTTTAATGTCTTCTGCTGATCTTGATTTCAGAATTTTTGCTTGAGCGTATTTAGAAAACTTGTCTATAGCCGTCAATACGGATGTCTTTTCGGTTATGTAAATGTCTATGTGAACAATCTGTCCAGGATTTTGTGGGATAGGTGTTTCCTGTAGGCCTATCTTATTAGGATGTCTATCGTATTTGTTTTCTTTGCAAACTTTACATTGATCGACTATTTTCTTAATTTTAGCTTGCATTCTGGGAAAGTAGTACTTTGTCAATAACTGTGCTTTATTTTCTACGCTATTTCGGTGTGCTCTATTATGTTCAGCAATAATCTTGTTTTCTTGGTCTTCATCATTTTTCAAGTCGGTTACCATTTGTCTTGAATATTTGACTTTGTATTGTGTGAAATTATCACGGAACACTTCTTGCAATACTCCCAAGATTTCGTCATTAGTCTTTAAGCAGTTTGTTACCGATGGGTTTAAATATTTCTTCAAAATGTCTCTGAGAAATTCTGGTGTAATATTTCGTTCATTTATAGTATGTCTGTGATAAGTTGGAAAGACAATTTCAAATTTATAAGATGGTTCATCATCTTCTGAAGAGATGAGAATTTGATTCTTAAATGCGTTTATCGGAGCGTCAGTGTATTGTATTAAATTATGAGATGAGCTTTCATGACTGTGTTGGGTCGAAGTCAGAGCATTTATCTCTTCTGGTTCTTTAGGAGGTCTTGATAGTGTATCGGCAACTACATTTGTACTACCGGGTTTGTATAGTAATTCGTAATTGAATTCCTCAAGGAAGGCTTTCCATCTTCTTAGCTTGAAATTAGCTGTTTTATTATTCAATGCGTATGTCAGTGGAAGGTGATCGGTATAAATTTTAAGTTTGGCAGAACCGTAAAGGTAGTTTCTGAGGGATTTGAGAGCCCAAGTAATTGCAAGCATCTCCTTTTCGTTTGTTGCATAATGTTCCTCTTCCTTTTTGAAAGTTTTAGACAAAAATACAATTGGTTTATTATCTTGTGAAAGCACTGCGCCCATTGCATAGTGCGAAGCGTCCGTAGTAAGTTCAAATTCTTTATTAAAATCGGGATATGCCAATATTACGTCTTCCGATGACAATATTCTCTTTAATTTATTAAAAGCTTCTACTGCTTCTTGATCGAGATCTATGGCCATTTTATTGGAAACGTATTTGGACGCACGTCCTGCCTCCCCCCTTAAATATATTGTCAGAGGTTTAGAAATTTTGGCATAATCTCTAATAAAGCGTCTGTAGAAATTACAAAGTCCTAAAAATGATCTTAAGTCTTTTAGTGTTAACGGAAGTGGAAATTTTTCTATTGCTTCAACCCTTTTTGGGTTTGTTTTTATACCGGAATCGGATATTATGAAACCTAGGAATTCAACTTCTTTTTTCAAAAATTCACATTTGTCGAGTTGTACCTTTATATTGGCTTTCTCTAATGTCTCGAATATGGTTGAAATATTCTTGAGATGTGAATCTTCATCCTCTGCGAATATTATTATATCATCCATATAGATGAAACATATTTTGCCAATGTGCTCCCTAAGAATGTTGTCCAAGGCTCGTTGGAATATGGACGGAGCATTTTTCAAACCAAATGGAAGTCGAGTGAATTCGTATTTTGCATTATTAATAGAAAAGGCAGTTTTTTCTCTATCACTTTCCCTAAGTAATATTTGGTGAAATCCACTTTTTAAATCTAATACACTAAACAGTTTATTTTTTCCTATTTGTGGTAGGATTTCATTTATTTCTGGGATGGGATATCTATCTCGAATTGTCTCCTTATTTAATTTTCTATAGTCTATCACCATTCTGTATTTCACTTTGCCTGATGCATCCGATTTTTTTGGCACGATCCAGATGGGTGAATTGTATGGTGACCGTGAAGGTCTAATTATACCTTGATCGAGGAGTTCCTTTATCTGTTTTTCTACTTCTCCTTTCAAATGCATAGGGTAGGGATAAAATTTTGAATAAACTGGTTCGACATTGGTAGTCTGAATATCGGCGACTACTGTCGTAGTGTAAGTAAGTTTTTGATTTGGTTCCCCAAAGAGTGATTTATGCCTTTGGATCACTAGATCTAATTTTTGTTTCTCTTGTGGGGTTAAATGGTCTGTCCTAAGGTCGATAGTGTTCACAGATCTAGATAATTTCTGCTTTATTTTCACCTTTATTCTATTGTCTATAAGCATGTAGTCTTTTGACGTATAAATGACAGCAGATAATTTTTTTAAGCTATCGTTTCCTAAAATTCCGTCAAAAGATTTAAGGGTTGGTAAAAGGAAGAATTGTAGAGGGCAACAATTTTTGTCAAAAAGATTAATAAAAGTGTGTTGTGTTATTGCTGTTTTTCCTCCTACTGAGTTTGCAAAAAACGGGGTTTTATTTTCTAAAGGATTTTTTATAAGTCCAGGTTGGATATAGTTTTTATTTGAACCCGTATCAATCAAGATTTTAAGAATTTGCCCTGAATTCGTCCTACATTCAAAATAGGGTAAGGACGAATTCGTTAATCTAAAAAATGAATATCTACGAATTCTTGTGTATCTTCTTTGTCATCGTTGTCAAGAACATCATATTGATTTTTTATGTAATCATTGAGATCAGATAATTGTTCTTGATTTTCATACTGCTCTAACATTGTTTCGTATTCTTCAGCGGTGGGACCTAATTCATCTGTGTCTACATGAAAATTTCTTTGTGCCTTATCAGGTCTCCTAAATTGGTCAGAATGTTCTGATGGTCTCTTTCCATAAAATCTATTATTTTGTGCTGGCCTATTCATGTAGTTAACAGCTCGGGATTGCATGGAAGCATCTATTTCCATCGGCTCAGGCTTGGGCTGAGGTTTTGGTGCTGTTGGTCTTGGTGGTTGCAAATTTTGATTTTGGGGGTAATTATGTTGATTATAATTATTACGAGGATAAATAGGAGGATTAGAATTATTTTGTCGAACACCAGAGTGTTGTGGCAAATATGCCAATTGTGGGTAAAATGGCATCTGATTCGTATTTTGAAAATGAGTTTTTGGATGGGGTGGTTTCTGAAAATTTAGTCTATTATTTTTAACTGTTGGATTGTGTGAGTTAGCAAATTGTGCTCTAGCGAATTGATTTTCCATTTTGAGACATAATTGTAGTGCTTGTGGGAGATCCGTCGGTTCTTTCATGCCAAGATGAATTGACATTTGTCCTTTTAGTCCTCTTATGAAAATGTCTAAAGCTTTATCCCTATAAGTTTGGGCTAGGATATCTAGAGCTTCTTTACCTACATCGAGACATGACAATTTGTTCATAATAAGCGTAAGGTGTGAATACACTTCTTGATAAAAATCTTGGATACTGTTGTTACCTTGTATTAAGGTTGTCATTTGATATTCTAGTGTCGTAAGATCACGCTTATCTGCGTAGTGAAGCGTTAGACACTTTGAAATACTACTCCAATTAAGGGGTGTATTGTAAGACTCTAAGGCCGCATCGGCATTACCGATGATTTTATTCCTTATGGTGTTAAGGATGGCAAAGTATTTTGGGGTACCTTTTGTAGATTCGTATAACTTAAGGATCCTTTCGACACTCTTTTTCCAAGAGCTGAATTCCGATGCTTTTCCTGAAAATTCTCTCAAGCTTCTCACTACGTCGGGTACTTTATCTAAATCTGTCAAGTTTTCTCTATATCTGACGTCGATGGTTTCGTCTTCGCCTGCTATGTCTGAACTAGGTCTTAAAAATTGGGCTATGGCAATTTGGCATTGCTGTGCACAGATTCTGGCAATGGTTTGTTCCATGTTTGCTGAATTTATTGCGCTATTATTGTTATTATTATTCTGTCCGTTATTATTTTGTCCGTCGGAGTTATTGACGTTAAGGATGGGTGGTCGGATAAGGTTATTTGGGTTGGACATTTTAAACGATCACTATTTAGTTGTTAACCTTTTAGAACACAAATTATATTTTTACAATTTTGTTTTGTTTTAACTTTTCAGAATTAATAATAGGAAAATTGTTTTATCAATGTTTTTAGTTTTTGGGTTTTTTTTTCTTAAACGCTATCACTTTTTATCTCTAAATTTACAATACAACTTTATAGAGCATGCCGTCTGTTTTGTTTTAACTTTTCAAAATTAATAATAGGGAAATTGTTTTTATCAATGTTTTTAGTTTTTTTTCTTCACTTAAACACTATCACTTTTCTTTCTAAACTTACAATAAAACTTTGTAGAGCATGCCGTCTCCTGTTGATTCTCCGTATTCCTTTTTGCTTCCGCTACTAAGGGGGTGTCTTCAATCTTTTGAGCCGGCTGGATGTCGTTGACTCTCTCGTACTCCACAAGTTTTTCCCACAGCTTTTGGGGATTTAGTGTTGATTTACAGCCTTTATAGGGTGTCTTCTTCAACAGGTTATTGATGTTTTTAGTTACCAGTACGCAGCTTTATGAGGTGCCTTCTTCCACAGGTTTTGATGTTTTTAGTTAGCAGTTTGCAGCTTATGAGGTGCCTTTATTAATTTGCAGCCGTTTGGGTGCTTTAATTTTTAGTTGACAGTTTGCAGCTTCATGAGGTGCCTTTATTAACTTTGCAGCCGTTTGGGTGCTTTAATTTTTAGTTGACAGTTTGCAGCTTCATGAGGTGCCTTTATTAACTTTGCAGCCGTTTGGGTGCTTTTAATTTTTCGTTGGGCGCCAATTAAACATAACGTTCTTTTTCGAGTGACAAAATGGGACTGACTTTATTTTTCCTTTATTCTTAAAATTAAGTTTTGTTGGACAATGTATTTAGTGCAACGTTAGCACTTTTGATTTTATTATTTCTTAGAGTTAGGTTTCTTAAAATGTAAGCATTTATCTGTTGTTTATACGAATGAATGACATGAATGCATTGTAAGCATTTTGCAAGCATATTTAAGTGCCATCGAACTTGCACGCGCAACAGAAACAGAAATAAAGAAGTTAACGTTAACTTGTATATGAGATAAGCATCAATGCTCAGAAGTGATTTCGCTGGAACTATAAATATTTGTAGTTTAATGAAAAAATATTTTTGTAAAAAAGTTATGGCCTATTTCGCCCGCTAAATATTATGCTTTGACCATCCAAATTGGATGACTTCTTTCTAGCCCTTACATCCAGCCTCATTCAAAGTCATATCGTGATTAGGGTCATAATTTTATTAGGAAAGTTATATACATATATATATATTTTTTTTTTTATTTGCCCCAAATATTCAATGTCCATACCATCCACCCTATTATCAATATATTAAAAGGAAAACATATTCCTGCCGTCCAATATATTTACTTTTGCAAACATATACTCTAAACATCACTTCACCATCATCTTCTCCCACAAGCCGTGCAAACATATGTTTTTTTTTTCCTTTTGGGGAAGTAAATAATAAAAGTTGTCCCTTTTTATTTCAGTAAATAACTCAAGAGAAGAGAAAGTAATGTCCTTACTTTTATGGAATACCGCAGCCATCTATGCCAGTACACCAATTCCAGGAGAAGGAATTTAATATTTATGAAAAGGACAACAAAACGTTTTGAAATCTATTAACTTGGCAAGTATGCAAGACTCTCTCTCAAACTCAAACTGACCCAGGCAGATACATGGCAGAGGAACAACAATGCCGTTGGCACATCGCGTACCATCATCCTCATCCGCAATGATATCGTTGTAGCGTGTGTGTATGTGTGGCTGTCATTTCTGCCATCATAAGCAAAGTTGACAATTTTCTTTGAATGCAGAAAATTACTTCCTTGTGTTCATTTCCCACTTTTCCGTTGCAGGTGATGACTTCATTATGCAATGGCGGAGATTGCGACTGTAATATAAATTTCATGAAAAGAAAAAAAAAAATAGATTGGAAATATGAATGCAATTAGAGGAGGAATTTAATCATCTTGGAAAGATGTAGATGCAGGTGTAGAGGTATAAACGCAATGGGTCACAATGGAAGTGGGCCATTTTCATTGGACAAAAACAAAAATTTTTTTTTCAAAACAAATTTTTATTTGTTCAATCTTGGAATTTTGATTTTATCCGTATTGTGCACTTAAAGGTGATTTGGCTGGAAATCGTGACCGAAACCTATGAAATTCTCAATATAACGATCTATGGTTATATCTCATATAGGTTTAAAAATATATAAACAAATTTTCCATGCTTTTTAAGGAAAAAATAACATAAAAAAGTACATCTCTTCCACTGACCTCCTTCCTGGTCAATTACATAAAACTACAACCATGATTATGTAAATAATCTACATTGATTTGCATCAAAATTAAATTATTTAATTTTCCAACGCAATGCAAATAGTGAAACACTTTTGCATAATGACTTTTTCTCATTTATTTGTTTAAAAATTAACAACCGTGTAATTCATTATTAATACCATTCTTTTATGTAATTGTGTCCTACCTGAGTGCCGGGCAATTGACTTAATAACGTTAACTACATAATGAAACAATTACCATGCCCGACCAGCGATACGTTAATTGAAATTCCCACAGACACAATTATAATCTAATCCGTGCAAACATTCACGTTTGCGAGTGTGTGGGTGTGTGTGTGCGTGTGACGCAATAATATTTCATATCGATTCAGCAGTTTTTTTTTGGCGGCAACGGACATTTAATGCAATTAATGAGTGTTTACAATAAATTAACATAATGATATTTAAGTGCAAAGTCGCCATAGATACTCAGAGCGGAGCAATTTTAATTTGTATTCATCAGAATAAAAGTATTATAAATTCAATGTAAGTAAAGCAAGTACTGCTGGTATCAATTTACCCTGCACCATGTGATTTAAATTGAAAATATTGTATTACCTTCCTACACAATTTTTTTCTATCCTCGCAGAAACCAAATTACAAATTTTTAACAAAATCGAATAGAAAATAAAACCTAGGGCGTCAAAAAAAAAAACTGAAATCAGAAAGTACATTCATACCAAGAAATTTTAATGCCAAGAGGTATTCTACACCCTGAAAAACCAAGATAACATTTTCAAGCCAAATCTATTGGTTAGTGTGGCTAAAATATTGTCTACGACATTTGGCTATATTCGTCAACGAAATCAGCATGCCAAAACCAGAAGTTCGCCATTTTAGATTTCGCCTGTAAATTATTTTCAGCATTTCGGTAGAATGGAAATGTTGGTATATTTTCACACAAAAGTATTGGTCTATTTTACTCGGCCAACTCTAACTTCATGCTAGATTTCGTGTCGTTTGCTTTCTATTTGTGACCTTTATAGCGGTTGTAAAATCAGGAACGTTTATAGTTGCTTATCCATTTCAACCCCTAAATCGGAAATCTTTTAAAAAAGCAATAGGCCTACCCTTCTGAGCCTAGTCCTACCCTTATAAAAATTTTGGTGAGGATCGGACGATAATTATACCCTACAACACTATGTGTTGGGGGTATTATAAGTTTGACTGCGCCAAAAATTATGTAATACCTCCAAATATTGGTTTCTCACATAGGAAAGTATATATGGATCTTCCTATCTCACCGAGCTGAGTCGATCTAGCTATGTATGTCCGTCCGTCTGTCCATGTTAATTTGTAATCACTCTACAGGTCGCAATTATGGTCCGATCTTCACGAAATTTACAATGTAGATGGGGTTAGAGTCAGAATAGAGATTGCTTTTGGAGATGATCGCATAATATTTGGGGGTTGAAATGGACCAAAATCTGACAAATTTCTTGATTTTGCAGTTGCTCTACAGGTCACAATTATAGACCAATCGGCGCGGAAGTTAGCACGGGGCTAGAACTTAGGGCTGGGCGTAAGTCTTCCAATTTTGATGGTCAGCGGGTAATATTTAGTGAATGAAATAGACCATAACATTTGTGTTAAATAAAAGTCAAAATTTTCAATTAAACAGCGAATATTTTTAATCCTGGCGAAAACACAAATCAATTCTGACTGTTACGTAGATGTGAATAGTAAATATAATATAGAGAAATAAATACAATGTATATATTCAAAGGATGGGGATGCTAGCTAGAATGCTTATATCTCAAGAATGGCTGGACCGATTTTGACAAAATTTGTCAATTCAGAATGCCTAAAAGAATAAAATCTAAAAAATCGCATAAAACGAAGTCAATAATGATGTTAATGCAGATTTTGTGACAATTTTTTTATTTTTTAATATTTTTATTTTTTTAATTTTTTAATATTTTTTTTTATTTTGAAGTATTACGTTTTCACCTTACAACACAGGCGGGGGTTATTATATAAAGATTGCAATTATTGTCCGATCCACACAAAAATTTTCACAAGGGTAGGGTTAGGCTTAGAAGGACTAGGCCTATTGTTTTCATAGATGTCCGTAAAATATTTAGGGGTTGAAATGGATTAAAAACAGAAGAAATTTCCTGATCGTACAATTGAAGCAAATCGACACGCCTGAGAAGAGAGTTATGGACAGGGAAGAATTCTAACATTTTGGATGACCACTGAATTATCTTTATTTGTAAAATGGGCCACAACAACTAACAGCACGGCGGAGTGCGTGAATATTGGGCAAATGTCCATGTTGAAAAAGCTACAGATAATATGTGTTCAGTGCTCCGTAACATAATTTCAAAAGCGAAGTCTTTTAAAATAGGTTTGGACATAAAGTGGCTTCCAACATATTGTAGTGTTGTAGGGTATCACATGGTCGGCCCCGCACGACTCTAGCCTTTGCTTACTTGTTCTTATCTGTATGTAATAACCCTAAACTGTGTTGTAAGGTGAAAAATATTACTAAATATTATAAGTCAAATTGAAAAAATCGCTTGAATCGATAAAAAATAAATAAATATTACTAAATCTATATTAATATCATTCTTTGCATCTTTTAATGCGATGTTTTTAGATTTTATTCTTTCATGCCAAGAGGGGATTCTGAATTGACAAAATTTGTCAAAATCGGTCCAGTTATTCTTGAGATAAAAGCATTCCCTTCCATTGCTATATATATCCGATATATATTACATCTCCAAAAGTAATACGCTTCTATTTTGCCCATAACCCCAGCGTCGTGCAAAATTTCGTGAGGATCGACTCAGCTCGGCGAGATAGGAGGATCCATATATACTTTCCGATGTGGGAAACCAATATTTCGAGGTGTTACATACTTACTTTTGGTCCAATCAAACGTATAATACCCCCAACACATAGCGTTGTAGGTTATAAAAATTAATATCTATTCTATTGTCTGATTCAAACGGTTGCTGTGAACTTTTCCGCCAATTTCTCTCATAGCTACAAAATATTATTATTAAGATTATTGGTAGTGAAATTTCCCCATGTTGTAATAATAATAAAAAGTCAAGATAGTTCTCTGTTTTAGCATAGATGATATCAATTATAAACCTGTAGATTTTATTTCCTTTGACACATTTTCTAACCGAAATAGGTATAATGTAGTATTTATGACTCATAAGTAGTTGAATCTTTCGACACCACATTTTTTTTTTTATTTTGACTGAAACAATTAAGTTTTAACAAAGCTGTGGTACCGGTGCATTTTTGAACGATAGCCTGTAATTTGGTATTTTCAGATCTCAGTGGGTATTCACTATTGAACTCAGTCTTACCCTTATAGAGGTCCTTACAAAATATAAATTTTAATTGTTAATATATATTTTTATACCCTCCACCATACTATGGAGGGTGTATTAACTTTGTCATTCCGCTTGTAACTCCTCGAAATACTCATGTCAGACCCCACAAAGTATATATATTCTTGATCAGCGTAAAATTTTAAGTCGATTTAGCTATGTCGGTCTGTCTGTCCGTCTGTCTGTCTATTGTAATCACTCTATCTTTTCAACTAATTGAGGTAGAAGGCTAAAATTTTGCATATATGTTTATTTTTCCAGTAGGCAGGTTAAGTTCGTAAATGGGTCATGCAGGTCCATATAGCCCCCACATAACGGTACCTCCTGATATTCGGTATTTTAATTATTTTAGCGACATTATTCACTGGAATTGTTTCAAATTTGGCATTTGAACTTCGAAATGAATACTACAGCCTAAGACAGAAAATTGTCTGTGCAGGTCCATGTCTTCATATAGTCCACTTATAACAGTACCTCCCTGTATTTTATTTTGATTTTTGATGATGTTAGCGACATTATTCACCGGAATTGTTTCAAAGTACGTACTTAGAGTTCGCAATGGGAGCTACAGTCTGTGAAAGAAAAATGTCTATGCAGGTCCACGTCTTCGTATAACCCCCACATGATGGTACCTCCCTATATTCGGTATTTTGATGATTTTAGCGACATTATTAACCGGAATTGTTTCAAATTAGGTATTTGAAGTTCGTAATGAATACTACTGCTTTAGACAGAAAATTGTCTATGCGTGTCCAGATCTTCGTATAGCCCCATATATAAGTACCTCCCTATATTCGGCATTTTGACAATTTTAAGTACAATATTTACTGATATAGTTAGAAATGTCGTATTTGAAGATCCTAATAGGTTAGTACCTACCAGCCCGTGACAGAAAATTGTCTATGCAGGTCCAGGTCTCCGTACAGCCCCGATATAATCTTCCTATATTCGGTATTTTGATGATTTTACCTATATTATTCATCGCATTTTTTCAAGTTTCGTATTTGAATACTGTAATGGTTTACAACAAAAGTTAGCTATGCAGATCCTCGTCTTTGTATAAACCACAATATAACGGCTATAATCGGTATTTTTAAGATTTTAACAGAATTTTAACGGATTTTATTTTATTTTACTTATTATACCCTACAACACTATGTGTTGGGGTATTATAAGTTTGATTGGGACAGAATTTATGTAACACCTCGAAATATTGGTTTCCCATATGGGAAAGTATATATGGATCTTCCTAGCTCGCCGAGTTGAGTCGATCTAGCTATGTATGTCCGTCCGTCCGTCTGTCCATGTTAATTTGTAGTCACTTTACACGTCGCAATTATGGTCCGATCCTAACGAAAGTGGGGTTAGGGTCAGAATAGAAGCCTATTTCTTTTGGAGATGATCGCCAAATGTTTAGGGGTTGAAATGGATCAAATACGAAAAAAAATGTCGGATTTTGAAGTAGCTATACAGGTCGCAATTATAGACCAATTGACGCGGAATTTAGCATGTAGCTAGAGCTTAGAGCGGGGAAGAAGCCTGCCAATTTGGATGGTCATCGGATAATATTTATCGGGTAAAATAGACCATATCTTTTGTGTTGAAAAAATTCAAAATTTTTCATTAAACCGCGAATATTTTAAATCCCGGCGAAATCACAAAGCCATGACAAGGTTACTTCTGATCTTTACAGGATTAACATCTAACAAATTGGATATAAGCAAAATATGTGCGATATATATGTCTATCAAAGAAGATATGCTTGAAAGATCTCTAATATGTCGAGAACGGCTGAACTGATTTCGACAGTTCTCATTAATTGAGAATGGCTTCTTGGCAGGAAAGAAAAAACGTCTAAAAAAATCGCATAAAAATATCTCTTTAAAGATGAAAATATTGATTTTGTAAAATTTTCTCATATTTTTTCAATTTGTCATATTTTTGGCATATTTTCATTTTGAATTAAACATTTGGTAATTTTTCTACAGCTTACAAAACTAAGTAGTTAGGATATCAGGATATCATATACAGATCGCATTTATGGCCCGATCCTTATGAAATTTCGCATGAGGATAAGATGAGGGTCAGAATAGAAGCCTACTCTTTTTGGAGATAATCGCCATATATTTAGGGGTTGAAATGGACAAAATAACTGCAAAATTGTCAGCAAGTCGTAATTATCGCCCGATCCTCACGCGCATTTGAATGGAGGTTACCGGACATTGCAAAAGCCAAATAGTTTTGGATGGCCATCCAAAAATATTCAATGTGTGAAATAGTTTGCCAACTTTTGTAGACAAAATACGAAAATATCCATTCCAGTGACTTTTTGTAGAATTCACAAATACAGGTAAGACGCACTTCTGACTATTTCGTTAAGGCTGATTTCGTTGCAGAATATAGTCAAATATCTGTATCTCATATAGATGCGTTTAAGTCAAAAACCAATAATAAATGTTAATCTTTTGCCACTTCTGAGAGATTATAGGTCTTTGGAAATATTGGTTCCAGATCTAGGAAGACCATTTACGTGCAACATCTACCTATAAATTGGAAATTAGCAAATTAGTTCAAGATTCTATTATTCGAAAATTAGAACGAAACCTGATGATTTTCTTTTATTATTTGTCACAATATCTTGTGGAATTCTTTCGAGTATCTGGCCTACATAAACTGTATCATTTATTATAGTGTTGTAGGGTATTCAACGGTCGGCCCCGCACTGTAGCGTTTGCTTACTTGTTTTCAAATAGAAATGTCAACTGGTATATTTTAATTGGTTGGAAGGTTTTTATCATATTTTCAAGTCACGTGACTCTTAGTTAATAATTAAGAATTCCAATAGATAAAGGACCTCGATCACAAGTGGCATGTCCACATTTTATCATGTAACGACGCCATTCATTTATATTCAATTCAAAGCTCGATGCTTTCTAATTAATTAGTTAAATTTTTAATTCATAATAAGTAACTGCTAAAATAGTAACTGCTAACCATCATCTAAGGTATATAGCTTTGACCTCATTATTAAGGGTAGTTCAAACTTAACACTCTTTTATACACTCCATATGATGAGGGTGTATTTCTTTACTATTCAACTTAAAAAAAACCCTCGATATCGACAAACAGACGGAATTAGATTTTATAACGACTTAAAATATTTGCTGCATGTTTAACTTAAATTTTCAAGGATTAGGAAAATTATTGTCAATATTACATTCATCGTCAAAAATAGTGAATTTCTTTATAAATAATTCGCTTGAATCCATGAGTGATAATTTACCGAAAAAAATCTCAAACAATCCCTTATCGAATATTGGCATTTCAAATTTATTTTTAGTTCTATTAGGTAACATTTATTGGTTGACGTTCACTTGTCACTGAAAATGAACAAGTTATGTGCAGGTATTTAGTATACAAATGAAACTACTTCCGTTACAAAAAAAAAAAAAAAAAAAAAAATAGAAAACTTTTGATTTTCAAATGTTGTCAAACACCTGAGTAACTTCGACTGCGGATAAAAGTTCGTAAATTCTGTCATTTCTTGCAAAAGGGAACATATCACGAAATGTCGAAGCAGGGGAAACTAATGTTAAATGAAAAATCGATGTTTCTTCTTTGCAGAAAAAAAAGGAAAACAAAAAGGTAAAAAAAAAACAAAACAGAAAAGGGAAAAGGGAAACAATAGACATGTTCAATGAAAAACTACAAAAGTTATCTTTGCGTTTTTTCTTTATATATATACATACAGTATATTGTAAAAGAAAAAATGCGAGCATGTTGAAATGTTTTCATTTTAGACATGTATAAAAATAATTCCAACATTGTGATGTGATATTTGCCCGCATGATTTCCTTTTGCGAACCTGCCCTCATTGAAGCATTAAAACGCAAACAAAAACTTTTAAATATTTAACAACTTTTTGGTATATCTTGTGAGCATGGATGAAAAATAAACCAAACAAAAAATTGCTTCTGCAATTTTTTCTCCACTCTTTTATAGGATACTAGCTGAACCCGGTGCGCTTCGCTACCCCTTTTGTTTTTATATGCATTCAAAATTTTATTTACGAATATATGTTGGATAAAGAAAAACAAATTTAAAAATTAAAAAAAATATTGCACTAATTTAATGCGTTAATAAACAAAATCATTACAAAAGCAATAACATGACATGCATACACGAAGGGTTTGTCCTTTGGATTTATTTATTTCATAGTAAATACCAAGCGTGCAGGAAACTGCAATTTTTTTAAGTAGAGTGGCATTTCTATTGCAATTAGTGAATTCGAGATAGCAACATACTTCGCCGTAATAAGCGTATTTCAAATAAATTGTTGTGTTGTTTTTTTGTTTTAGCCTAAGGCGTTGTGGGTGAATGGTTCTTATTAAAATCATATCCCAATCTGATCCGATTTAAATATAATTTTAAAAAAATTACTTTTACACCAAACTCCGCCACACCTTTCATAATTCATTGAAATTGGTGCGTCAAATATGTGAAATCGGCCGAGAATATATATATGGGAGCTATATCCAAATCTTAACTAATTTCCAATTAATTTATCACATTTATTATTATAACCAAATTCCGCCACACATTCTGAATTTCATTGGAATCGGTCATATATATCGTGTTTGGTGCATAATATGTATGAAATCGGCCGAAATATATATGTTAGCTATATCCAAACCTCAACTGATTTCATTATAATTTGGCAATTTTCGCTGGTGCCAGATTTTGTCTCTCTCGCTTTGAGTGCATCAAATATGTGAAATCGGCTGAGTATATATTTGGGAGCTATAATCACATCTGAGCGTATTTGAATATAATTTGTCAAATTTATTTTTGTACCAAATTTAGCCACTCATGCCGAATATCGTTGGAATCGGAAATACATATCGTGTTTGAAAAAATATATGGGAGCTTTATCCAAATCTGAACCGATTTTAATATAATTTGACTAATTTATTTTCTAATCAAAATCCCGTTACATATTCCAAATTTCTTTGGAATTGAACATACATATAGTGTATGGTGCATAAAATACATGAAATCGGTCAAAAATATATATGAGAGCTATATCCAAATCTGAACCGATTTTAATATAATTTGACAAATGTATATTTGTTTTAATTTCCGCTACACATTCCAAATTTCATTGAAATTAAAGATACATAGCGTGTTTGGTGCATCAAATACATGAAATCGGTCGAAAATATGTATGAGAGCTATATCCATGGTACAATGATATAAAGGTAGGGCTATGATACCATATGATTTTAATTTTTTTTTATTTCCTTGGCTTAATATGTCATTATTATTTGTTTATGTATATGTTTTCTTTTCAATAAAAAAAAATTGTTCAGAAAATATTCAAATTCGTATGTTTTCAAAATGTTTATTTCGACGTATGCATCGACAAAATCCTGAGTTTTTCTAGCGAAATAATCCTTTAGAGATATATAGTACATGATTTTGAAAATAAGTGTTGACCTTTCATTTAGTTATCGCGGTTTTCAATTATTTATTCAAAATAAATGCAACAAGTTGTTTGATTTTTTTATTGTTTTGATACTAATTTTGACATTACAAGCCAAACAGGTAGATCTCTATACTTGCAATTTTTTCAAAGTTGACCTACCTTCTCTTCATTGTACCATGGCTATATCCAAATCTGAACCGATTTCAATTTAATTTGACAAATTCATTTTGGCTCCCAATTCCGTTACTTATTTTAAATTTCATTACAATTGGAAATACATGTCGTGTTTGGTCCACCAAATACATGAAATCGGCCGAAAATGTATATGGGAGCTATATCCAAATCTGAACCGATTTCAATATAATTTGGGAAATCAATTTTTTAGATAAAATCTATTACACGTTTCAAATTTCATTGAAATTGGGGATACATAGCGTGTTTGGTGCATCAAATGCTTGAAATCGGCCGAAAATATGTATGGGAGCTATATCCAAATCTGAACCGATTTCAATATAATTTGACAAATTTATTTTCGGATTAAATCCCGTCACACATTCCAAGTTTCATTGGATTCGAACATTCATATTGTGTTTGAGGCATCAAATGAACGAAATCGGTCGAAAATATATATGGGAGCTATATCCAAATCTGAACCGATTACAATATAATTTGGCAAACTTATTTTTGTTCCAAATTCCGTTACGTATTCCAAATTTGGAGACTGTATCTTCAACCAATCAATAGATATGTGCATATTAAATCTAAATTTTTGGGAGGTACCTCCGATTCTGATGCTATATCTCCAGTTCCAAGTGGAAATTCAAAAATGTATATAGCCTATGTTACTTTCAGGCGATGTTGCAGTATATATAGAAATTTTCAGGAAAATCTATTCAGCGGTTTTCGAGTCCATAAATTACAAACAAACAAACAAACAAACAAACAAAGAAACAAACATACAAACATTTTCCTCTTTTATAGATATAGATATTTTATAGGATATATCCTATAAAACAGTGGAGAAAAAATTATTTTGTATATCAATGATTTTGTATATTTGTATTTGCTAAAGGAGTAACAAAAATTTAAAGTAATTTTTGCTAGACGAAAACTGAATAATGTATGCATGAAAAGTCATTTAATTTAAAAATTGTCTGGTTACTTTCCATACAGGTGAAATTGAGGTGTGCAGCAGAGGTAACATCGAGCTACCCCTTTTTTCGATGGATATGAAAATATGAAAAGAAATTGACACAGAAGCAGTAAACTTCGGCTGACCTCCACCATTTGGAAGAAACTTGTAACATCACTAAATATGTCAACGAAATCGGCATCATTGTAAATGTCAAAAGTGTACTTTTATTGTGTTTGCGATTTGACTTTCGAATTGAAAATATTTGCAGTTGAATGGAAATTTTGTTATTTTCAGATAAAATTTTTGGTCAGCTTGTCTTGCCTTTAACTAAAAACCCTATTCAAAATCATGCACCGATTGATCCACATTTATGACCTGTAGTGCGACTGAAAAATCAGGAGGATCATCTGTTTTGGCTCCTTTTGACTCGAACATGACCAAGAAATATATGTTTATATTCCGACCATAACCCTGACTGTATATTAGCTTTCGTAAGGATCGTTTCATAGTTACGAAAGATGGGCGTACATTGAATTCAGCGAGATAGAAAAGACGATGTTGGTTCTAGGACTAATACATCCAAGTGTCGTAACAACACCCCCATTTTCGAATGGCCACCCTACAAATGTACCCCGCGCTATTTATAATTCTGACGTTTTATCAAAAAATGGAATATTGAATTTCGATATTTGAAATTTGGAATAGGAATTTGGAACTTGCAAACGAATTTGATAGGAAGGTGGACCAATTCCCAATTGAGAAGTTTTCAATATATCGGAAAGGCCAACATATATTGCTACTTGTCCATATTTGATATTTTGATAGTTTTTTATTCTCTCCACCATACTATGGAGGGTATATTAATTTTGTCATTCCGTTTGTAACTCCTCGAAATACTCATGTCAGACCCAACAAAGTATATATCAGCGTAAAATTCTAAGACCATTTAGCCATGTCCGTCTGTCTGTCTGTCTGTCTGTCCGTCTGTAAGTTGTAATCACGCTATCTTTCGAACAAATTGAGATAGAAGGCTTAAATTTTGCACACGTGTATATTTTGTCAGTAGGCAGGTTAAGTTCGTAAATGGGCCATGTAGGTCCAAGTTATCATATAGCCCCCATATAGCGGTAACTCTCGATATTCGGTATTTTGATGATTTTAGCGACATTATTCACCGGAATTGTTTCAAATTTGTCATATAAAGTTCGTATAGCCCCCATGTACCATACCCCCTATATTCGGTATTTTGATGATTTTGGCGACATTATTTACCGGAATCGTTTCAAATTTGGTATATGAAGTTCGTAATGGATACTTCAGCCCATGCCAGAAAATAGTCTGTGCCCCCATTGTCTTCGTATAGCCCCCATATAACGGTACCCCCTATTTTCGGTATTTTGATGATTTTAGCTACATTATAAACAGATTTTTCTTCAAGTTTCGCATTTAAATATTGTAATATCTTATGACAAATTTGCCTATGCAGGTCCACGTCGTCGTATAGGCATTCGGTATTTTTAAGATTTTAATACAATTTTTAACGGATTTTATTTTATTTTATTTTATTTATTTTTTTTTTTGGAAATTGCCAAATTTGTACCGAATGGTGGAGGGTATTAAAAGTTCGGCCCGGACGAACTTACAGTTTTTTTTTTACTTGTTTTACTCAAAAATTATTTATTAACATGAAAAAAAGGAAATGAAAATTATGTGGATTGGTCCACCTTCCTGTCAAATTCGTTTGCAAGTGCAATGGTAATCTTAAAAACGTCTAAAAGAGGCCTGAAATTTTGAATTGTTTTTTTTTTATTATTTCTCTTCCTTTTCTCTTGATAATTTGCACATCATTACCCTTTATAAAAAATATAAAAAGAAATAAAAACAAACGCAAAAGTGAAATTTACCCAAAAAATTACTCTCGCATAAATATGTATTTGTAGACTTTCAGTTAATTGGATTACCATGTGACATGATGTGGCATATTTCCCCTCCACCTCACCCACATACTTTGTCAATCTTCCTTAACACAGCCATAAAAATGTTGACTTTTGTCTGGAAATACTTGGCATTTGTCTAACATTTCGGTTAATGATGTTAAGAAGGGCACGATTTTTGGTAACAATTAATACCAAATTGTATCACGTGTACAGAATTATTCTAGACTCTTTAGCCCCAATCGTACAGCGAAATGGACGTCCTTTAATATTTCTATGTTTTGGAGTGTGTAAAACGAGAAAAAAAGTGCAAAAGCACAAACACACATTCAATTGAATTCAGATGCGACTACACAAGGGAGCGAATATATTGGTATGGATCGTTGACAAAGAAGTGAAATGAATTATAATTTTTGATGTCATTGTTTTGGGAACTCTACGTTAATTTAACCTTAATTCGGAAAGTAGTGATTTCAGCGGAATGATTCGAATTGACGGATGGAAATTATTTTGAAATTTAGCTTATCTAATTGAATTCAATCAAAATATGTAAATATCTAAGATTTATGACAAAATATGATGATTTTTCGATAAATAATAATTTCTCGTGTTTCATTCTATTCATAGACTGTAATGAAGATTAGATGAAAATTCAAAAACAATTTCACACGAAGGTGTGGTTCATTTATAAATATAATCCAATGGTTATCAAAAATTCTGGACATCTGCCCTATCCTTAACTCTCTCCTCATTCAAAATTCCGTGTCGATTGACCTATAAAGCGACTGCAAGATCAGGAATATTTAATGTTTGGTCCATTTGAACCCTTAAATGTAGATATTTTAAAACAATAGGCTTCCGTTTTGAACCTAGTCATACCCCTGTGCAAAATTTCGTGAGAATCGAACGATAATTATGACCTGTATATAATACCATCAACCCTTAACAAAATGTACAAATAAAATTGTAAGTCAAATTGAAAAAAATTAGCATGCGATTAAAATTATGACAAAAATTAAAAAAAAAAAAACAAGTAAGCAAAGGCTACAACCGAGCGGGGCCGACCGTTGAATACCCTACAACACTATAATAAACGAAACAGTTTATATAGGCGAGATACTCGAAAGAATTCCACAAGATATTGTGACAAATAATAAAAGAAAACCATCAGGTTTCCTTCTCTAATTTTCGAATAATAACAACTTAAACTAATTTGCTCATTTCCAATTTATTGGTAGATGTTGCCATAAATGGTCTTCCTTGATCTGGAACCAATATTTTTAAATACCTATAATCTCTCAGAAGTGGCAAAAGATTAACATTTATTATTGGTTTTTGACTGAAACGCATCTATATGAGATGCAGACATTTGACTATATTCTTCAACGAAATCAGCGTTAACGAAATAGTCAGAAGTGCGTCTTTCCTGTATTTGTGAATTCTCCAAAACGTCACTCGAATGGACATTTTCGTATTTTGTCTACAAAAGTTGGCAAACTATTTCACACATTGAATACTTTTGGATGGCCATCCAAAACTGCTTGGCTTTTGCAATGTCCGGTAACCCCATTTAAATGTACTTAAGGATCGGGCGATAATTACGACCTGCTGACAATTTTGCAGTTTTTTGGTCCATTTCAACCCCTAAATATATAACGATCATCTCCAAAAAGAGTAGGCATCTATTCTGACCCTCATCTTATCCCCATGCAAAATTTCGTAAGGATCGGGCCATAAATGCGAGCTGTATATGATTTTCTGATGTCATAACTACTTAGTTTTTTTAGCTGTAGAAATATTACCAAATGTTTAATTCAAAATGAAAATATGCCAAAAATATGACAAAATTGAAAAAATGTGAGAAATTTTTACAAAATCAATATTTTCATCTTTAGAGAGATATTTTTATGCGATTTTTTAGACGTGTTTTCTTTCCTGCCAAGAGGCCATTCTGAATTAATGAGAATTGTCGAAATCAGATCAGCCGTTCTCGACATATAAGAGATCTTTCAAGTATATCTTCTTTGATAGACATATATATCGCACATATTTTGCTATATATCCGATTTGTTGGATGTTAAGATCAATGTAAAGGTCAGAAGTAACCTTGTGATGGCTTTGTGATATCGCCGGGATTTAAATTATTCACGGTTTAATGAAAATTTTTGATTTTTTTCAACACAAAAGATATGGTCTATTTTACCCGCTAAATATTGTCCGATGACCACCCAAATTAGTAGGCTTCTTTCCCGCCCTAAACTCTATCTACATGCGAAATTTCGAAATTTTTTAAATCTAAGAAAATCGTAGAAAAATGTGCCAATAAAAACATGATCTTTTTTTAATTTTTATACCCTACAACACTATGTGTTGGGGGTATTATAAGTTTGATTGGGCCAGAATTTATGTAACACCTCGAAATATTGGTTTCCCATATAGGAAAGTATATATGGATCTTCCTAGCTCGCCGAGCTGAGTCTATCTAGCTATGTATGTCCGTCCGTCCGTCTGTCCATGTTAATTTGTAATCACGCTACAGTTCGCAATTATGGCCCGATCTTCACGAAATTTAAAATGTCAGAATAGAAGTCTATTTCTTTTGGAGATGATCGCCAAATGTTTAGGGGTTGAAATGGACCAAATACTGAAAAAATGTCGGATTTTGCATTAGCTATACAGGTCGCAATTATAGACCAATCGACGTGGAATTTCACATGTAGCTACAGTTTAGGGTGGTCATCGGATAATATTTTGCGGGTAAAATAGACCATATATTTTGTGTTGAAAAAATTTAAAATTTTTCATTAAACCGCGAATATTTTAAATCCCGGCGAAATCACAAAGCCATGACAAGGTTACTTCTGATCTTTACATTGATGTTAACATCCAACAATTCGGATATATAGCAAAATATGTGCGATATATATGTCTATCAAAGAGAATATGCTTGAAAGATCTCTTATATGTCGAGAACGGCTGAACTGATTTCGACAGTTCTCATTAATTGAGAATGGCCTCTTGGCAGGAAAGAAAAAACGTCTAAAAAAATCGCATAAAAATATCTCTCTAAAGATGAAAATATTGATTTTGTAAAATTTTCTCATATTTTTTTCAATTTTGTCATATTTTTGGCATATTTTCATTCTGAATTAAACATTTGGTAATATTTCTACAGCTAACAAAACTAAGTAGTTAGGATATCAGGATATCATGCACAGATCGCATTTATGGCCCGATCCTTACGAAATTTTGTATGGAAATAAGACGAGGGCCGGTATAGAAGTCTACTATTTTTGGAGAAAAACTGCAAAAATGTCTGCAGGTCGTAATTATCGCCCGATCCTCACGCACATTTGAATGGGGGTTACCGGACATTGCAAAAGCCAAGCAGTTTTGGATGGCTATCCAAAAATATTCAATGTGTGAAATAGTTTGCCAACTTTTGTAGACAAAATATGAAATTGCCCATTCCAGTGACTTTTTGGAGAATTCACAAATACAGGAAAGACGCACTTCTGACTATTTCGTTGGGCTGATTTTGTTGAAGAATATAGTCAAATATCTGTATCTCATATAGATGCGTTTCAGTCAAAAACCAATAATAAATGTTAACCTTTTGCCACTTCTGAGAGATTATAGGTCTTTGGGAAATATTGGTTCCAAATCTAGGAAGACCATTTACGTGCAACATCTACCAATAAATTGGAAATGAGGAAATTAGTTTATGTTGCTATTATTTGAAAATTAGAGAACAAAACCTAATGGTTTTCTTTTATAATTTGTCACAATATCTTGTGGAATTCTTTCGAGTATATAAACTGTATCGTTTATTATAGTGTGGTAGGGTATTCAACGGTCGGCCCCGCCCGACTGTAGCCTTTGCTTACTTGTTTTTTATTTCGAGTTGTTACATAATTTTGGCCTAATCAAACTTAAAGTACCCCTAACACATAGTGTAGTAGGGTATGAAAACAAGTAAAAAACATCTTAATTCGGCCGGGACAAGCTTTTAATACCATTTTGAAGAATCTTGACAATTTAAAAAAAAATCGTCTAAAAATACCACTTCAATAAAAACCGTTATATGGGGACTATACGAAGACGTGGACCTACATAAGTATTTTTTTTTTGTTATCATAGATAGTAGAACCAATTCCGAATTCAAATATGAAATTTGAAACCATTCCGGTAAATAATGTTGCTAATGTCATGTCAAAATACCAAAAAAATGGAGGTACCGGGCTATACGAAGACGTAGACCTTGATAGAAAATGTTCCATAAGTTATAGTACTCATTACAAGTTTCAAACTTTGAGTATGAAATTTGAATGATAATGAAAATTTGAATTTGGTCAAAAATATCACTAAAATAATTATTAAAGTACCAAATATTGGGGGAGGCGTGTATTTCATTATATGGGGCTATACGATATGGTTGCCATATGCAGAGAATTCTCTTCCAGGAGGTAAAGTATTCAGAAGGAACTCCTAGTATGGATTTTGAGACAATTCCATTGAAAAATTTGGCTAACATCATGAAAATACTGAATATCAGGGCGCTGTACGATATCATGGACCAATATAGCCCATCTTTTATCTTGATCTGCCTGCAAGTAAAAGGTTGATCTGAGCTACATTTTGGCTTTCTATCTTAGTTCGTTTTGACTCTAGTGTGAATACAGCAGTCGGACAGGGCTACATCGTCCTACCATTTTACGCTGATCAAGAATATATATACTTTGTTAGGTCTAAAATTATTATTTCGATGAGTTACAAACGGAATAACGATCCTAATATACCCTCCATACTATGTACGGTGGAGGATAGAAACAATTTTTGCACCGCTATTTGGAGATTTATAAAAGACTCAGTTTTCGACTACAATAAAAACTAATATTATTTAAAAACAGTTCAAAAAGTACGCAAATGATTACTTTTCGCACCACCTCAATGCTAATTCTAAATTGTAACTCAGAAAAACATGAAAACAGAAGCATAACAGAAGCTTCATCAATCTTATTTAAGTTGGATATTTCAACAGTCACGTATCTCTGTGAACATAAACTTACAAGACATAAAACTAAGTGAAACATGAGAGCAAAGAGCAAATGCGGAATACCGCACACAAATGTCTAATTTCAAGAACAGTCATTAAATAATACATCAATAAATTATTATGGCTATAAATGCAAAGCTCTATACTAGGTACACATGTACTGTGACACATGTACATAAACACACATCCATACATACATGCATATATAGTTAACCAACTCTCAAAGGAGGCCATCGATACAAAAAAGGATATTCCTGTGAAATATTCATAGCTTAACGTATTTTATGGGTAACCCATATGTTGATTAAAAGTCCAGCGGTATAAAATATAATTTATGTCTTGCACACCAATTGTCGTTAGCACTGAGCGTTTTTACAACTCTTTGTTTTGGGAAATGACTTAAATGGATAAAATATGTTTAAGGCGAAACTTTGTGACATTATTTTTAGTAGCTAACCTCACAAGCTCCTTTATCAATTTTTGTATAGTGTAAACGAGCAACAGTTTTGGTTTTTTTTTTTGCTGTTTGGGATCATAATTATTTATTTGCGCATCTTTTCATTGTTTGACAAATATATGATGATGTGTAAAGTTTGCACGAAATCATATTCCTTCACCCAATACCCAATTTAGTAACATTTAGTACTCATATCCAAAATAATCTACATCAATCCATCCTAGACACCAACGGTGATCCAAAATGTGTACCATTTAATACTTTTCGAACAATTACAGTACAAATTTGCGAAATCACCACCAAATCTCAACACTAGATACCAACAAAGACCTCGATTTCAAATTTAAGGATACATTAAGTAATTTTCAAACAAAAACCATCTCCTTCTACACTCTAGACACCAAAAGTGATTGAGGTAAATTTCCAGCAAAATATCTTAAAATGTGGTATTTGGAGTTCATGATGAGCCCTACCTACTTTGGCCGAGCATTGTCCATATAAATCCATGTTTTGATATGGCTCCCACATAATTCAGCTTCACGATATTCTA
The DNA here is from genome assembly GCF_030504385.1 of Musca domestica. Classification (NCBI taxonomy): domain Eukaryota; kingdom Metazoa; phylum Arthropoda; class Insecta; order Diptera; family Muscidae; genus Musca; species Musca domestica. Next base: position 3,653,525 of record NW_026712364.1, on the reverse strand, counting down.
AAGTTTGACTATTTTAGGCTCCATAGACATTTTAACATTTTCTAACGAAATTACTTAAAATTGAGCATTTAGATTCCGCTATGTGTTCTTCTGCTTATACCGAACTATTTCTATATAAATTGAAGTTTTTTCTAAAGCCTCTATCCTCCCGATATTCGGTATTTTGATAATTGAAAAAGAAAATAAAATAGAAGTGAAATATTGGATTAATAAATTTTCGTCCCGGTTGACCTTAACTGTTATTAACTTATGTTCTTATAAGCTGAAATTAAGACCATCATAACGCATCATCCAAAAAAAAAAAAAAAATGTTAATGTAGGACGAATATTTGTACCTTACATCACAATGTTTCCTTCTCCATTTTAATATCCATGGAGCAACTCTTTGATGATCTCCAAGAGAGACATTCTAATTCGATTTATATATTTCCCTGCGTCTTTCCGTTCATCTGTCCATTTATTTTTGTAAACAAAGTAGAGGTCGCATTAATTTTCCGATTGAAATGAAATTTTTCACAACTTACTTGTTTGGCCCAAACACTAACAATAATAATTATTGTTAGTGATAATCGGACCGAATTTCCATATACATATCTTTGTTACAATTTAAGTTTTATTATATGCCATATTGTAATAATTGTCCAAATAGGATGGATTTCGAAATTTGGTAAAAATGGGTTCAGGTTTAGCGACAGCCCCCATGTATATCTTCATACGATTTCACGTTAACTGCGCACCAAAAGTTCAATATCAGCTCAAATAGGATCGTTTTTTGTGAAAACCGGTTCAGACACAAGTGCCTCCTTCAAAACTAGTTAAAATCGATTCTGAGTAGAATATACCTCCCATATATTAGTTCCATTATTTGGAAATTATATGCGCTCAAAAGCCATAATAGGCATTTAAAAACGATCATTGTTGGTATGATCTGCTTCATATAAATTCCCTATATAAACTTTAATTTGTTTCGGGTAGCTCTACTAAATATGCATAGTGGTGTTGGGTATCATAAATTCTGCCCGCCGACTTTTGACCTTTCTTTATTGTTTATACCCTATACTATGTGTTGGGGGTATTATAAGTTTGATTGGGCCAAAAATTATGTCACACCTCGAAATGTTGGTTTTCCACATAGGAAAGTATATATGGATCTTCCTATCTCCCGGAGCTGAGTCGATCTACCTATGTATGTCCGTCCGTTCGTCTGTCCATGTTAATTTGTAATCACTCTAAAGGTCACAATTATGGCTCGAACTTCACGAAATTTAGAATGGAAGCCTATTGCTTTTGGAGATGATCGTATAATATTGAATTGTAGAAATGGGCCAAAAACTGAAAAATTTCCTAATTTTGCAGTTGCTCTACAGGTCACAATTATAGACCAATCGACGATGAAGTTACCATGGGGCTAGAGCTTAGGGCTGGGCAGAAGTCTTCCAATTTTGATGGTCATCGGGAAATATTTAGTGGGTGAAATAGACCATAGCATTTGTGTTAAATAAAAATCAAATTTTTCCATTAAACCGCTAATATTTTTAATAACGGTGAAATTACAAATAGGCGGAAAGGTCAATTCAGGTTAGGTAGATGCCGATAGTAAATATAGTGGATATATATAGGGAAAAATATACAATGTATATATACAAAGGAAGGGGATTTCAGCTAGAATTTTAGCGGACGGGACCGATTTTGTGATACAATACACCACTTTGCTAATTTAGTAGAGCTCCACATAACAATTAAAAGTTTTTATGGGAGAATTCAATCAAACACGCTATGATTATAATTATAATTTAAAGTTCAAAGGACTAAATACGCCGAAGCTTTTGTATCTTTTAAATTCGGACTTGTATTGTCCACCTTTACGTGCACAATTAATTTGAAACCAGATAATGATATATATGGGAGCTATATCCAAATCTGAATCGATCTCGATAAACTTTGGCAAAGATATTTCTGAACTGTATTTGATATATTTCCCTGAATATCGTTGTTACGGAGTGCATTTTACGGCTGTGGGTAACATATATGACAAATCGGATGAACAGTATATATGGGAGCTATAGCTATATCTCAACCGATCTTCACCAAATTTGGTATACTACCTTCAAGACTCATTCAATCGTATGTGCCAAATTCCATCCCATTTGGCAAATATTAGGCGTTTGGTGCACAATAAAAGGTAAATCGGACGAAGTTATATATGGGTGCTATATCCAAATCTGAACCGATCTCTATAAAATTTAGCAAAGGTATTTATGAGTTGCATTCGATATATTTCCCTAAATATTGTTGTTACAGAGTGCATATTACGGCTGCGGAGCACAAAAATAACAAATCGGATGAACAATATATGGGAGCTATAGCTATATCTGAACCGATTTCGATCATATTTGGCATACTTATTTTCAGGCCTAATTTGGTTGTATGTGTAAAATACATACCATACTATTCGGGCTGATATTACACGTTTGGTGCACAATAAAAGGCAAATCGGACGAAGATATATATGGGAGCTATATCTAAATTTTTACCGATTACAATATCAATAGGGTTCGTCCTTGGGCCAAACAAATGATTTGTGCAAAATTTCATCTCAATCGGATAATAAATGCGACCTGCATTTTGTTCACAAGAATACATGGACAGACGGACAGACGGACTGAAATGCATAAATCATCTCAAAAAGTGATTCTATGGAGATCTTCAAAGGTAACTATGGGTCTATCTCGCTTCCTTCTCCATGTTACAAACAAATGCACAAAGACCTTACCACTATGTTGTGTAGAGTATTAAAACGAACTTCTGGCTTTTTTCTGTTGATTTTTTTGACGAATATAGCCAAATATCGTAGACAAGCAAATAATATAGATGAGTCTATATTTAGAGGTACAGATGGGCCTCTTGCTTTTGGAGATGATCGCAAAATATTTAGGGCTTCAAATGACCCAAAAACAGAAAAAATTTCTGATCACACAATTGAAGCTAATCGACACGTTTGAAAAGAGAGTTTAGGACTGGAAAGAGTTCTAGCATTTTTGATGACTATATATTTAGCTGTAAAATAGTCCACAACAACTACAAAGATATAAAACTATAAAATTAGACAAAGTGCATATGAGCTTTAATTTTTCTATCAGGTAATAGATGGCAAGTGACATAACAGAAATGCATTGGAAATTTTAGAAAAATATGTTATTTCGATATCGCCGAAATATGGCGGAAATACTCGGAAAAAATATCAGGTATGATAGACATGCTCTAAAAAATCTATATCAGAGTATTTCCTTGTACATTGAATCGGTATGCATATGTAACACATTTTTCCACTACCAACGCCATCTATTGAAGAACAGTAACAATGTAATGTCCCAACTTATTATAAAGGGTGATTTTTTTGAGGTTAGGATTTTCAAGCATTAGTATTTGACAGATCACGTGGGATTTCAGACATGGTGTCAAAGAGAAAGATGCTCAGTATGCTTTGACATTTCATCATGAATAGACTTACTAACGAGCAACGCTTGCAAATCATTGAATTTTATTACCAAAATCAGTGTTCGGTTCGAAATGTGTTTCGCGCTTTACGTCCGATTTATGGTCTACATAATCGACCAAGTGAGCAAACAATTAATGCGATTGTAACCAAGTTTCGCACTCAGTTTACTTTATTGGACATTAAACCAACCACACGAATGCGTACAGTGCGTACAGAAGAGAATATTGCGTCTGTTTCTGAGAGTGTTGCTGAAGACCGTGAAATGTCGATTCGTCGCCGTTCGCAGCAATTGGGTTTGTGTTATTCGACCACATGGAAGATTTTACGCAAAGATCTTGGTGTAAAACCGTATAAAATACAGCTCGTGCAAGAACTGAAGCCGAACGAACTGCGACAACGTCGAATTTTCAGTGAATAGGCCCTAGAAAAGTTGGCAGAAAATCCGCTTTTTTATCGACAAATTTTGTTCAGCAATGAGGCTCATTTCTGGTTGAATGGCTACGTAAATAAGCAAAATTGCCGCATTTGGAGTGAAGAGCAACCAGAAGCCGTTCAAGAACTGCCCATGCATCCCGAAAAATGCACTGTTTGGTGTGGTTTGTACGCTGGTGGAATCATTGGACCGTATTTTTTCAAAGATGCTATTGGACGCAACGTTACGGTGAATGGCGATCGCTATCGTTCGAAGCTAACAAACTTTTTGTTGCCAAAAATGGAAGAACTGAACTTGGTTGACATGTGGTTTCAACAAGATGGCGCTACATGCCACACAGCTCGCGATTCTATGGCCATTTTGAGGGAAAACTTCGGAGAACAATTCATCTCAAGAAATGGACCGGTAAGTTGGCCACCAAGATCATGCGATTTGACGCCTTTAGACTATTTTTTGTGGGGCTACGTCAAGTCTAAAGTCTACAGAAATAAGCCAGCAACTATTCCAGCTTTGGAAGACAACATTTTCGAAGAAATTCGGGCTATTCCGGCCGAAATGCTCGAAAAAGTTTCCCAAAATTGGACTTTCCGAATGGACCACCTAAGACGCAGCCGCGGTCAACATTTAAATGAAATTATCTTCAAAAAATAAATGTCATGGACCAATCTAACGTTTCAAATAAAGAACCGATGAGATTTTGCAAATTTTATGCGTTTTTTTTTTTTAAAAAAGTTATCAAGCTCTTAACAAATCACTTTTTATTATATGTCTTTGACAACTAACAGCATGACGGAGTACGTAAATATTGAGCAAATATCCCTGGTCAAAATGCTAAGGGTAACATTTGGGCAGTGTTCCGTGACACAATTTCAAAAGCGAAATCGTCCAAAATGGATTTGGACATAAGGGGGCTTCTAACATATTGTAGTGTTGTAGGGTACCACATGGTCGGCCCCGCACGTCTATAGCCTTTGCTTACTTGTTTTTTAATATGGAATATAAAAAAACTTTAATATTGTCCATATTTCTTAACGGTTCCAGCACTTTATTAAGAAATCGATTATCGAAAAACTTACGCATGAATCACTTGAGCCGACTAGGACAGTATGCCAGTTAAAAATTCTAATCGTTATAGGGCGTAAGGAGCATTTGCAGAATTCACATTTTTATCTGTAGATAAATGGTATTTCAAATATTTCCACCAGTTTTCAATATTATTTTCTTTTATTCCCATCCGTCCATAGGTGTTGTTCGTCTTCAATGGAACTTTTAAAATATAAACTGTGCGTACATCTTTGCACCAATTAATCTAATATATAAATATAATTAACCGCAAATTTAGAAAGTGTTTATATTTCTTTCCCAAAAATATCAGACCGCAACATATACGTTGACATTTTCGTTTTGTGTGCATTTGACAAATATTTAATATTTTGACATTTTCAAAATATTGTGGTCATATAATTAACTAAAATTCCTCGAGCACAAAAACTCAAACACCATGAACCAGAAACATGGACGTCAGCACGTATTTCCGAAATACACTTTAAATTTTGTCTAGAATATGTGTATGTATGTATGTATGGGTGTTGATTTATACAAGCGTTCGTTTGCCCGACCATACATGTATCCATGTATGTATGGATGTCAGGTATGAATTTTCAAATAAATTGTGTGGGTATGAAAATGTTCCGAAACCTCACTAAGGAATTCATAACTCAAGTGTAACATATTTTACTAACACGCACACATTTACTCTACCCTGTATATGGGTAGTATTTCAACTAAAATACATTTTGTTCATACACATATATAATATTCAAAAACACATATACATACATACATTTACATAGTTGAAATTCGTACGGCTGTATATGTGTACGTAGCAACATATAAATGCATACAATTTATGTGTTGCTTTGGAAAGCCCTCTTGGGTTTTGGCAGGCCCTGAAGCGTACGCCATAAGTGAAAACATTGGATGGAAATATTCTCTCATTTATGGCAATTTAACGCATGTCTAGACATTACTTGACTGTGTGAGTGAGTGAGTGAATACGTTTCACATTGGTGAATTTAAGTTTCATTGGATTAACTAACATCCATTGCCATTAGAGCGTAAATATATCCCTCACTAATTACCTGTCTAGCTTGATGTGGGACAGTGGAAACACTGCAATTTAATTGAAAATGTTTTTCAATTCAATTTTTATATTCTATTACGGGGTTTGATTTAAAAAAAAAAAAAAAAAACTCTTTGAAGGATTGCTACAAATTTCATTTTATCTTAGTCCAATTAAAGTGTTTATTTCATGGTTCCACTGTAAACGTTGAATATACATGAAATGTGTAAACTTTTCAAATATCCCAACCACTTGATACGATATTCAATTAAGTAATCGATTTTGAAGTGGGAAATCCCTTGTTGTGCTGGTTTGTTAACGTATGTAAAGAATATTGAATGGATTAAAAGTTAACAAACTGAGTTGTAATTAAAACTAGTAATTATGTTTGAGATATATTGTTGCAAACAAGCAAGACAGCACTGTAATCGTTTTTTTCCCACCCAGAGTTAGAATGTTATTTTCGAAGAACAAAGACCGTGTGAATAAATTATATAAAGTTGCGTTCAAATTATTAATTGAATTTTGCATTTAATACCGAAAAAATACAATTATCAGTTCAATAACAATAGTGAGGAAGTACTGGAAGAAATGGTCCGATATTTTCACACCAGATCTTCTGTTGGTGGAAATACTTGGATGTGCTAAATTTAAAAGCAGTTGGACTCTTACTTCACATCTTATAAAAATTATTATTATTTAAATTGTTGACCCTTTTGGGGAAGGTACAAGATGGTGTGGGCCGATATTGCATAAGTTACGACTGATAAATATATTAAGATTGGATGATCAAGGCTTGTTCTACAGGGTTGCCCATATTCGACGGTCCCATGTTTTTTTTTTTTAAATCAAAGAAAAAAATAAAAATTTGGCGGTTGGCAATGTTAATCATTTTATTTGTTCCAAGTAGATTTGTTTACATCAATTTTTGAATATGACGTATTTTGTCCTTTTTGCTGCATTTTCCATCGTTTTTGTCAACATTTCGGCCGGAATAGCGGCTATTTCTTCACGAATGTTGTCCTTGAGCTCTTCTACGGTCCTTGGCTTGTTAACGTAAACCTTTGACTTCAAATATCCCCACAAGAAGAAGTAAGGTGGCGTCAAATCGGGCGAACGTGGTGGCCAGTCCAAATCACCACTTTTCGACATCAAACGGCCCGGAAACAAATTATTCAGAAAATCGATTGTTATGCGACTTGTGTGCGGTGGAGCGCCGTCTTGTTGAAACCAGAACTGCCTCATATGCTTTCGACGAATAATTGGCATCACAAAATTGGTCATCATGTCGCGATAACGCTCCTGATTGATGGTAACAGCATGGCCATTTTCATTTTGGAAGAAAAACGGCCCAATGACCGTTTTCGCACTAACGCCACACCAAAGTGTGATTTTTTCGTCATGAAGAGGCACTTCTTGAATCTCCTGAGGATTTTCAGTGGCGTAAAAACGGCAATTTTGCTTATTTACGGTCCCATTCAATGTGAAATGGGCTTCATCGGACATGATAATTTTGTTCCAAAATTGCTCGTCATCTTCGGCCATTTCGATGACTCTTTGGGCCCATTCCAATCGAAGAGGCTTGTCCGCAGGCAACATTCTTTGCGTCAATTGAATTTTGTACGGGAACAAATGCAAATCAATGCGAATAGTCCGTTGTAAAATGGACCGAGCCATGCCCAACTGCTGAGAACGGCGTTTTTGGGATGTTCTTGGGGACCTCTCAACACTGGCTCGTACGGCGGCGATATTCTCGGCCGATCGCCTTGGTCGACCTTTATATGGTCTCTTCGGATTAGAAAGAGCCTTACCAGTCGAAAATTTTTCGTATAAACGCTTAATGATGTTCTTAGAAGGCGCACTTCTCACATTTTTTAATGTTTTAAAAGCACGTTGAGTTTTCACAATTGACTTCTTCTGTTGAATGTAAATTTCAACTATTTCAGAGCGCTCGCGTGGCATGTATTGGTTCATAGTAACAATCTGCTTGGACTGACGCTTCAAACGCGGTAGGTCATTAAGCGATGTGACATCTCTGTCAAAAGTTATGGCGTTGCCAGATGGGTCCGTCGAATATGGGCAACCATGTATATGCTCAATTATTCCTCTTACAGTTTTGACCTTTTGTGGAGCCGATATTTCCCATCTCCGAACTCGATCTAAGTTTGACAATGAAATTACGATGTACCAAGTTTGGATCAAATCTTGTGCTTCTTTCGAGAGTTATCGTAAGCACGTCTTCCAATGTCCTGAAACGGATTATGTCCATAAAAACGTTGGGTCTAAGATCATTATTTTGATGAGGCACGTTTCGATTTGATCCAAATTTGGTAGATCCCAATATTTTTGTCAAACTTAGATCGAGTTTGGAGATGGGCAATATCGGTCCACTCCTTCTGGTACCTCCCCCACAAAAGGTCGAAATTTTCAAAAAATGTACAGAAAGAGAAAGTATAATCCGATTTATCTTCAACTTTGCAAATCCTAATATTTGCGTTAGTGCTAGGTCATGTGCGGAAATGGACAATATCGGTCCATTCTATCAAGTACTTGGCCCACAATGGGTCAAAATTTTGGATAATTATAACTCTTATAAAATGTGATGTAAGAGTTCGATTTTCTTCAAATTTCACACATCCCAATATTTATATTAACCCAAGGTCTAGTGTTAAGGTGTAGTATATCGGTCCTCTCCTTCTGGTACCTCCCCCACAAAGGCTTAACATTTTGAATATCCATGAAGCTCATAAAAAGCGAAATCAATATCCGAATTAATTCCAGACTTGGTACATGTAAATATTTCCATCAACACAAGATCTGTAATACAGATGGAATAGATCGGACCATTTCGTTTACTACCTTCCCCACATAGGGTTCAAAATTTTTAAAACATTACGCTCAAAGAAAGCGAAATTCGGAATTTGAATGAATACTACAGCCTGTAACAGAAAATGTTCTGTGCAGGACCACGTCTTCGTATAGCCCCCATATAACGATTCCCCCGATATTCGGTATTTTGATGATTTAAGCGACATTATGTTACGGAACTATTTCAAATTTGGAATTTCAAGTTCGTAATGGATACTACAGCCTATAAAAGAAAATTTTCTGTGCAGTTCCAAGTCTTCGTATACCCCCCATATACCTCCCGATATTAGGTATTTTGATGTTTTAATCGACATTATTTACCGAAACTGTTTCAAATTCCGCATTTGAAGTTAGTAATGAATACTACAGCCTATGACAGAAAACTGTCTATGCAGGTTCACGTTTTATAACGCCCATGGTACCTTCCGATATTCGGCATTTTCATGATTTTAGCAACATTATAAACAGATTTATTTTCAAGTTTCGCATTTGAACATTGTAATAGCTCAAGACAAAAATTTCCTATGCAGGCCCACGTCGTCGTGTAGACCCTAATGTACGGCTACCTTCGGTATTTTTAAGATTTTAACAGGATTTTTAACGGATTTTATTTTTTTTTTTTTGGAATTGCCAAATTTGTACCAAATGGTGGAGTGTGCACAAAGTTCGGCCCGGTCGAACTTACAGCTTTTTTAGTAGTTTTTTTTTAATATATTGTTTCGTGTTGAAGAAAAGTATCATGACTATTGCTGCTGTTTCTTTAATTATACCCTACACCACAAGGTGATCAGGGTATTATGTCTTTGTGCATTTGTTTGTAACAGGCAGAAAGAAACGAGATTGACCCATTGTTCCTTTTGATGATCTGCATAGAATCACATTATGAGTCGATTTATGCATGTCCGTCCGTCCGTCTGTCCGTCTATCCATGTATTTTTGTAAACAAAGTACAGGTCGCATTTATAGCCCGATCCAGATGAAATTTTGCACAGATCATTTGTTTGGCCCAAGGACGAACCCTATTGAAATTGGAGATAATCGGTCAAAATTTAGATATAGCTCCCATATATATCTTCGTCCGATTTGCCTTTTATTGTGTACCAAACGTGCAATATCAGCCCGAATTGTATGGAATTTTGCATATACACCCAAATTAGGCTTGGAAATATGTATGCCAAATTTGATCAAAATCGGTTCAGATTTGGATATAGCTCCCAAATATACTGTTCATCCGATTTGTTATTTTTGTCCACCGTCGCCGTACTCTGCAACAACAATATTTGGGGAAATATATCAAATACAGCTCATAAATACATTTGCTAAATTTTATCGAGATCGGTTCAGATTTGGATATAGCTCCCATATATAACTTCGTCCGATTTGCCTTTTATTGTGCACCAAACGTCTAATATTTGTCCAAATGGGGTGGAATTTGGCACTTACGACCGAATTGAGTCTAGAAGCTAGTATGTCAAATTTGGTGAAGATCGGTTCAGATATAGCTATAGCTTCCATATATATTATTCATCCGATTTGTTATATTTGTTACCCACAACCGTAATATGCACTCCGTAACAACGATATTCAGGGAAATATATCAAATAAAGCTCAGAAATATTTTTGCCAGATTTTATCGAGATCGGTTCAGATTTGGATATAGCTCCCATATATATCTTTATCCGATTTCAAATTAATTGTGCACCAAATGGGCAATACAATTCCGAATTTAAAAGATACAAATGCTTCGGCATATTTAGTCCTTTGAACTTAAAAGTATAATTATAATCATAGCGTGTATGATTGAATTCTCCCATAAAAAATTTTAATTGTTATGTGGAGCTCTACTAAATTAGCAAAGTGGTGTAGGGTATCATAAAGTCGGCAAAACAATTTCAGGAAAAGCTATCGAAAATTTTTTATGCACTTGATAAAAACCATCATAGACTTCAAACAGCAAAAAAAACTGTTTTTCTATATTTATTCCCTTTTGGGTAAATTCAGATTACCAAATATATCAGTCAGCTATCTTGATAATTTAGAGTGAGCATTACATTATATATACCTCGTATATCACTATTGAAGCTTTTGCTGTAGAAATACATCAGATATAAAATTAGCTCCCAGTGTATTGGTGTAGGGCATCTCATAGTTGGCCCTGCCAGGCTATAGCTGTTGCTTACTTCTTTTAATTAAATTTGTTATTACACTTGTACTACATTTAGCATTTTTAACAAACAAATTTAAATAACCACTTACAATTTCATATCTACTACACAATTGTATTGATATGGATTTTTCCAACTACCAGGATATCTTTACTAATAGGGAAACAAATTCTTTCCTCTATTAAAATATATTTGTGTAAGAATTTTATGCAAATAATTCCATTTTCTTATCTTTTATTGCAAATTTCTGAAATAAAAATACATTTATTTAAATTTATTAAATATTCTATGATTCTCAAAGCTTTAAACTCCTTGTAACCAAACTTGGGAGATATCAAAATTTTAAGGTTGTAACACCAGGCCACAGTGGTGCTTCATTGTACTGTATGTATTATTCGATATTTGACATTTTGGAAAAAGGGAAAAAGAAGAAAAACATTTTATTCTCCCCAGGTTTTTTTTATTCTCTGTCAACTTTGCAACACCTGAAGATTTGATTTCATTGTTATTTTAAACGAAAGTACACAGAGAATTTTAAAGTCAAATGTCTGTTCTGTGCCACTGAGAACATATACCGGTGTATGTGTGTATGCATGTGGGTATGTGTGTGTGTGTAGCTAGTTGTACTTCGAAAGGATTTCTGTTACAGACCAACCATATCAGTAAAGGGAGTTATAAAAGAAATGGCCAAGCTCAAAGCAATACTTTTCAAAGGAATATCCACGAACATACAAAGTTACATGAACACGAACCCGCACACACACAGAGAGACATTTAAGCGTATAACCCCCCCTCAGAAAACTTAATAGATACTTTCAACTTGGATTTCAGGTCAATACTTAACGACACGAGACTTTTCGTTTCGCACTGTCATTCTATGTATGTTCACTCGGGCAATTCGTTTGCCTGTGTATTTTGTTACAAAACTACATACAAAATTTAATAGAGCAATTTAAAAAGGAGCCCTCAAACATTTTGCAAAATATTTAAACAACTGTATCAGTTTAATGGCATGGTGTTAGTTTTGTCAAATGTCATAAAGATATGAAAATATTATTTCAACCTAGGGTATAATATAAAAGATTTACAGAAATTTCGAATGTTTAGCAATACAACATTGGTAATACTTTGTTGGAGAACTTCAAGTTGGGAGCAAAGAGAGTGATGAAATAAATATTTTGCTATATTATTCTATAACTAATTATACCCTACAACACTATGTGTTGGGGGTATTATAAGTTTGATTGGGCCAAAAATTATGTAACACCACGAAATATTGATTTCCCACATAGGGAAGCATATATGGATCTTTCTATCTCGCCGAGCTGAGTCGATCTAGCTATGTATGTCCGTCCGTCCGTCTGTCCGTCTGTCCATGTTAATTTGTAATCACTCTAAAGGTCGCAATTATGGCCCGATCTTCACGAAATTTAGAATGGAGGTGGGGCTGTGGTCAGAATAGAACCCTATTTCTTTTGGAGATGATCGCAAAATGTTTAGGGGTTGAAATGGACCAAAAACTGAAAAAATGTCGGATTTTGCAGTAGCTATACAGGTCGCAATTATAGACCAATCGACGCGGAACTTCGCATGTAGATAGAGTTTAGGGCGGGGAAGACGCCTACCAATTTGGGTGGTCATCGGATAATATTTAGCGGGTAAAATAGAACATATCTTTTGTGCTGAAAAAATTCAAAAATTTTCATTAAACCGCGAATATTTTAAATCCCGGGGAAATCACAAAGCCATGACAAGGTTACTTCTGATCTTTACATTGATCTTAACATCCAACAAATCGGATATATAGCTAAATATGTGCGATATATATGTCTATCAAAGAATATATGCTTGAAAGATCTCTTATATGTCGAGAACGGTTGAACTGATTTCGACAGTTCTCATTAATTCAGAATGGCCTCTTGACAGGAAAGAAACAACGTCTAAAAAATCGCATAAAAATATCTCTCTAAAGATGAAAATATTGATTTTGTAAAATTTTCTCATATTTTTTTTCAATTTTGTCACATTTTTTGCATATTTTCATTTTGAATTAAACATTTGGTAATATTTTTACAGCTAACAAAACTAAGTAGTTGGGATATCAGGATATCATATACAGATCGCATTTATGGCCCGATCCTAACGAAATTTTGTATGGGGATCAGATGAGGGTCAGAATAGAAGCCTACTCTTTTTGGAGATGATCGCCATATATTTAGGGGTTGAAATGGACCAAAAAAAAAAAAAACTGCAAAATTGTCAGCAGGTCGTAATTATTGCCCGATCCTCACGCACATTTGAATGGGGGTTACCGGGCATTGCAAAAGCCAAGCAGTTTTGGATGGCCATCCAAAAATATTCAATGTGTGAAATAGTTTGCCAACTTTTGTAGACAAAATATGAAAATGACCATTCAAGTGACTTTTTGGAGAATTCACAAATACAGGAAAGACGCACTTCTGACTATTTCGTTAACGCTGATTTCGTTGAAGAATATAGTCAAATGTCTGTATCTCATATAGATGCGTTTCAGTCAAAAACCAATAATAAATGTTAATCTTTTGCCACTTCTGTGAGATTATAGGCCTTTGGGAAATATTGGTTCCAGATCTAGGAAGACCATTTACGTGCAACATCTTCCAATAAATTGAAAATGAGCAAATTACTTAAAGTTGCTATTATTCGAAAATTAGAGAACGAGACCTGATGGTTTTCTTTTATTATTTGTCACAATATCTTGTGGAATTCTTTCGAGTATCTCGCCTATATAAACTGTATCGTTTATTATAGTGTTGTAGGGTATTCAACGGTCGGCCCCGCTTGACTGCAGCCTTTGCTTACTTGTTTTATAATGGCTTTTTTGGAATTGTAGCATGTTTACGTGGAATTATATCCTCCACCATAGTATGGATGGTATATCAAGTTTGTAATTCCGTTTGTAACACCTCGAAATATATATTTTAGACCCCACAAAGTATATATTTTCTTAATCAGCATTAATTTCTATGTCGATTTAGCATTTGAACGTCTGTGGAAATCACTTTAGCTTCCGAACGAAATGAAGTAGGTTGATAAAATTTTACTCACATGTGTATTATGTCTGCAGAACTTTTGGTATTGAAAATGGGTGATGTAGGTCCACGTTTTGGTATAGCCCTCATATAATGGTACCTCCCATTTTTCTGTATTAAATTTGGTATTTGAAGTTCGTAGTAGGTACTACAGCCTATGACAGAAAGTTGTATGTGCAGGTTCACGTCTTCGTATAGCCCCCATGTCACGGTACCCCCCATATTCGGTATTTTGATGATTTTAGCGATATTATTTACAGGAACTGTTTTAAAATTGGCATTTGTATTTCGTAACGAATTATATAATTATATAATGGTACCTCCCTATATAATGGTACCTCCCTATGTTCGGAATTTTTATGATTTCAGCTACATTATTCCCCATTTTTGTATTTAAGTTTCGCATTAGAATATTGTAATGGTTTATGACAAAAGTTGCCTATGCAGGTCTACGTCGTCGTATAGCCCCTAATATAACGGCTACAATCGGTATTCTAAGATATTAAAATAATTTTTAACGGACTTTATTTATTTTTTTTTTTTTTGAAAATTGCCAAAATTTTTGCAAATGGTGGAGGGTATTCAAAGATCGACCCGGCCGAACTTATTGCTGTTTATTACTTTTATTTATTATGATTATGATTATTATTATTATTATTATTATTATTATTATTATTATTATTATTATTATTATTATTATTATTATTATTATTATTATTATTATTATTATTATTATTTTTTTTTTATTTTTATTGTTATTATTATTATTATTATTATTATTATTATTATATTATTATTATTATTATTATTATTATTATTATTATTATTATTATTATTATTATTATTATTATTATTATTATGATTATTATTATTATTATTATTATTGTTATTATTATTATTTTAATTATTATTATTATTATTATTATTATTATTATTATTATTATTATTATTATTATTATTATTATTATTATTATTATTATTATTATTGTTATTGTTATTATTATTATTATTATTATTATTATTATTATTATTATTATTATTATTATTATTATTATTATTATTATTATTATTATTATTATTATTATTATTATTATTATTATTATTATTATTATTATTATTATTATGATTATTATTATTATTATTATTATTGTTATTAGTATTATTTTAATTATTATTATTATTATTATTATTATTATTATTATTATTATTATTATTATTATTTTTATTATTATTATTATTATTATTATTATTATTATTATTATTATTATTATTATTATTATTATTATTATTATTTTTTTTTTTTCTTAGAAAGATTTGTAGAAGTTTGATTTGGATCTCATATTTTTTGCTCTGCTGGTTTAAACAGCTCACGCACATTTCGTGTTTTGTTGGTTTTCAAATATCTCAAGTTAAATAACTCAAGCTTCACAGCGAATCGTCTTTGAAACGAATAACACTTGCAAATCATTGAATTTAAATCTCAAAATTCATGCTCTGTTAAGAAGGTTTAAGAACAGTGTTTACGAATGAAACTCATTTTTGGTTTAATGGATATGTTAATAAGCAGAATTGTAGATAACGAATTGAAGATAATTGAAGATAATCCAGAAGCATTTACAAAGCTGATAATGCATGTAGGACAAGTAAAAAGAAGGGAGTTCAACTGGGCCGATTTTTGATACCTCCACCATGATACAAAATGAGGAAGAATATCAAAAAAATTTTGCGAGACGGTTGGATACCAATTCGAAATAAAATACCGAATATGGGGTGGTACCGTTGTATAGGAGATATTCCACAATGTGGTATTAAGAATGTATATAAACTGTTTAGGGTTTAGGAACCCGTCACAACTTCCAAATATCAAATCCCACACAATTTCGTAGAAAAATGTGAAGAAAATTGTCGGAATGCTTGACATGATTTGACAAAATTTAATATACCCTCCATGCTATGGTGGATGGTATAAAACGTAACTTTTTGGTAGGGTTTTAGGGCTGGTGGAATCATTTGACCGGACTTCTTCAAAGATGCTGCGAATTGTAGAGTAACTGTGAATGGTGAGAGCTATCGTAAGATTACATCCAACTTTTTCCCCAAAATGCAAGAGCTTGACTTGCATGACATGTGGTTTAAAAAAAAAGACGGTGCCACATTCCACACAACATCTGTTACAATGGACTTATTTAGAGGCGAGTTCGGTGAACATTTTATTTTGTTCTCTGGGCCAGTCAATTGGTCGCTTAATCGTGCGACTTAACACCATTACACTATTTTTGTTGAGGCTATGTGCCTCACGAAAGGCCTTTCTGTGCCTCACGGATTTCTCGAGAATATTAATCCTCAATCGCAAATTTTTCTCACGAAATAGTAGTTGATATAGATTGCCAAATTATTAGGTATGAAATGGGTCAAAAATATATAATTTTTTCGAGTTCGCTTCACAGATTTGAATTATTTTTCGGTCAATGGGAAAATTTGCAATAATTTTGAGATTAGGATGACAATCGGATGATTCAATCTTGAATATTATTATGGTTGAAAATTATTTCCCTGAAAATTCTCATACAATTGAAAAGTATACTCCTTGACGCAGATGTTAAGGATTTCTGAGATAAAGCTAAACTTATATTGGAGTCCAAGCTCAATTACCGAAGCTAGAAGAAAACTACATCCTTAATACAATTTTTATCTTTTGGTACAGCTATATTGTCAAAACATAAGCGCTGTTTGTTTATGTGTGTGTGTTTCTTTTTTTTTTTTTTTTTTTGTGTAAATAAGGAAATAATTTGAAATTATTTAATTTTTAATGCATATTTTCACGATAGCGGGTAATAAAATTTATAATTTTGGGATAAAACAAATTTTCTCTGGATCTTAGATTCAATTTTGTGGAAAAAATATTCCATTCATGTTTTCTGGATTTTCCTCAATATAGTAATTTTTCACTCTCTCTTTTATCATATACTCTAATTGATGATGATAATTTCGATTTTAATAAATCTTGGCAAGTTTCATGCTGTGCGTAAATACATAAATCCATGAAAGAGGACAGATTAGTCCAGCAGTATAAAGCCATGACACACAATGATAATTGATACGTAATATACTTACAATCGAATATACCTGCGCTCACACAAATTGACACGCTACAAATCTGTATATTTGTTATGTAATAATGTAAGTAACACCAAACTGTGAATGTAATTTCGAACACACATTAGCATTATACACACCCACATCCAAACATGTATAATACATGACGCCTCATTTCCTTTGACACGTCATTTTGATTGCGTACCATGTGAAATATTCACAACGCAACGTTAATGGTAGGGATTCCGTTGCAGATTGATCAGTTAATGTTAAACTTGTAAAATTTGATCTCAAATATCAAATATTGCATTTTAAACAAATCGGTTAGAAAATGCGATTTAATCGCCAAGGTACCGCTATACGGTAGCTATAGCAAAACGTCTGAGAACGAATTTCCAATACTAAGTCTAATGCCATTATATCGTTAACATGGCCAGAAACCAAAACTAAATATTGGCATGTTGATATGGGGGCTGTACGACAACGTGGACGTGTATAGACAGTTTTCTACTTGTTAACAAAATATGGCAAAAATCACTCATATACTAAATATAGGGGGTATAACAGTATAGGTAGAGTCTGGGCCCAGCTTTTTGCATGAATGTTTTCTTCCCACTGGGGCCACATTCTGAAAAAATACCAAATATTGAAAGTATCGTTATGTGGGACAGATCCCGCAATTTGAACCTATAGAGACAGTTCTTCGTAAGCACACACTGTCAATTTATGCCTTACACTAAAGCGTAGTTATATAATTAAATTTTAAATCCAAACTATTCTACCAACCTAAAAACATTTGATTAGAAATGTATCTATATTATTCACTCCATTCAGAAGCCAGAGTAATTACTGGCAGACGTTGCATGTATGTATGTATGTATTTAAATACCATTTAAAAAATTTGTTATCTCTATATGATTTGGTGTATCTCCTATATTCGGTTACATTTAGATCAGAGGTCAGAGGTGCGTCTATTTATATCCAAATTTGAACCGATTCTGATAAAATTTAGCAGAGGTATTTCTGGGCTGTATCTGATATCTGGCACCAAATATCATTCTTGTGGAGAACATATTACGAATGTGAGGGAGTTAAATCGGGTGAAGCGTATATATGGGATTTATGGCTACATCTGAACCGATTTTCATCAAATTTTATGTACTTAATTCTAGACTGAATTCAGGTTATTTGGACTGCTATTGGTCCTTTGATGCACAATTAACACGAAATCGGTGGAAGAATTTGAACCGAATATGAATTTGAGCCTGAATATGAAATTTTTGCCATTAAGATCTTCAAGTAAGGAATTTGAAACCATAACTAGTAAAAAAGCTGTAAGTTCGGTCGGGCCGATCTTTGAATACCCTCCACCATTTGGAACGATTTTGGCAAATTGTCAAAAAAAGAAAAATAAAATCCGTTAAAAATTCTGTTAAAATCTAAAAAAGCCGAATGTAGCCGTTATATTAAGGTCTATACGACGACCTGCATAGGCAACTTTTGTCATAAACCATTACAATATTAAAATGCGAAATTTTATTAAAAAAAATCGGAGAATAATGTAGCTAAAATCATCAAAATTCCGAATATAGGCAGGTACAGTTGTATTGGGGACGAAGACGTGGAGCTGCACAGACAATTTTCTGTCATAGGCTGTAGTACCCATTGCAAAATTCAAGTACAAAGTTTGAAACATTTCTGGTGAATAATGTCGCCTACATCACCAAAATACCGAAAAAGGGAGGTACCATTATAAGGGGACTATAGCAAACGTGGGCCTACATCACCCATTTTCAATACCAAAAATCCTGCAGACATAATACACATATAAGTAAAATTTTATCAATCTGCTTTAGTTCGTTCGGAAGCTAGAGTGATTTCCACAGACGGGCGGACATCGCTAAATCGACATAGAATTTATAGAATATATATACTTTGTGGGGTCTAAAATGTATATTTCGACATGTTACAAACGGAATGACAAACTTAATATACTCTCCATACTATGGTCGAGGGTATAAAAAGGCAGTTAAGTTCTGCCTGGCCAACATTTGGAAGGAATTTGAAGATTTCCAAAATAAATAAATAAATAATAATAATAAATCCGAAAAATACCGCTTAAACGAAGACCGTAATATGGGAGCGATGTGAAGACGTGGGCTGGATATGAAATTTTTGCCATAGGCTGTAGTAATAATAAAAATACTGAATATTGGGAAGTACCGTTATATAGGGGCTATACGAAGGCGTGAATCTGCAATAGTTATTTTTTGTCACAGGCTGTAGTACACATTAGCATCTCCCAATATGAAATTTGAAACAATTCTTGTGAATAATGTCGCTAAGACCATCAATATACCGAATAAATGAAGGTACCGTTACATATGGGCTATACGAAGATGTGGGCTTTCATATGTAATTTTTTGTCGTTAGTTCTAGTACCCATTACGAACTTTAAATAGAAGCATTTAAAACCAGTAAAGAAAGTCTTAAAGTCGGGCGGGGCCGACTTTATGATACCCTACACCACTTTGCTAATTAAGTAGAGCTCCACACAACAATTAAAAGTTTTTATGGGAGAATTCAATCATACACGCTATGATTATAATTATAATTTAAAGTTCAAAGGACTAAATATGCCGAAGCATTTGTATCTTTTAAATTCGGAATTGTATTGCCCATTTGGTGCACAATTAATTTGAAATTGGATAAAGATATATATGGGAGCTATATCCAAATCTGAACCGATCTCGATAAAATTTGGCAAAGATATTTCTGAGCTGTATTTGATATATTTCCCTGAATATCGTTGTTACGTAGTGCATATTACGGTTGTGGGTAACAAATATAACAAATCGGATGAATAATATATATGGAAGCTATAGATATATCTGAACCGATCTTCACCAAATTTGACATACTAGCTTCTAGACTCAATTCGGTCGTAAGTGCCAAATTCCATCCCATTTGGACAAATATTAGACGTTTGGTGCACAATAAAAGGTAAATCGGACGAAGTTATATATGGGAGCTATATCCAAATCTGAACCGATCTCGATAAAATTTAGCAAATGTATTTCTGAGCTGCATTTAATATATTTCCCCAAATATTGTTGTTGCAGAGTGCATATTACGGCGGCGGTGGACAAAAAAAAAAAAAAACAAATCGGATGAACAATGTATATGGGAGCTATAGCTATATCTGAACCGATTTCGATCAAATTTGGCATACATATTTTCAGGCCTAATTTGGGGGTATGTGCAAAATTCCATACAATTCGGGTTGATATTACACGTTTGGTGCACAATAAAAGGCAAATCGGACGAAGATATATATGGAAGCTATATCTAAAATTTGACCGATTATTTCCAATTTCAATAGGGTTCGTCCTTGGGCCAAACAAATGATCTGTGCAAAATTTCATCTGGATCGGGCAATAAATGCGAACTGTACTTTGTTTACAAAAATACATGGACAGACGGACGGAGAGACTGACGGACGGATGCATAAATCGATTCAGAATGTGATTCTATGCAGATCATCAAAAGGAACTATGGGTCTATCTCGTTTCCTTTTGCCTGTTACAAACAAATGCACAAAGACATAATACCCTGACCACCTTGTGGTGTAGGGTATAAATACTGAGTATTGGGGGGTACCGTTATATAGGGGCTATACGAAGACGTGGATCTGTATTAGTTATTTTTTGTCATAGGCCGTAGTGCACATTAACATCTCTCAATACGAAATTTGAATTACTTCTTGTGAATAATGTCGTTAAAATCGTCAAAATACCAAATAAATGAAGGTACGTTACATTGTGGCTATACGAAGATGTGGGCTTGCATATGTAATTTTTTTTGACGTAAGTTCTAGTACCCATTACGAACTTTAAATATAAACATTTAAAAAAATCCGGTAAATAATGTCGCGAAATCATGGAAATACCGAATATCGGGGGGTACCCTTATAAGGGGGCCATACGAAAATGTGGACCGACATGGCCCATGTACGAACTTAGCCTGCCTACTGGCAAATTATGTGTTTAAAATTTTAGCCTTCCATCTCAATTCGCTTGAAAGATAGCGTGATTACAATAGACAGATAGAAGGACAGATGGACATCGCAAAATCGAGTTAGAATTTTACTCTGCTGCAGAACATATATTCTTTGTAGGGTTAACCATGATTATTTCGAGGAGTTACAAGTGGAATGAAAAATTGATATATCTTCTATAGATTGGTGGAGGGTATAAAAATTTCATAAAAAAAACTGATTTTTCGCGACATTCTTCCATGAATTTGCGGCTTCATGGATTTATTATTAGAGTTGTATATTACTTTATATTCCAAACTGGCATCTCTATATAAACGTTAAATTTTCGCAGTGAATAGGGAAATATGTTCATCCAATGACGTTGTCATTACTGTTGGTGATGGCTGTGATTATAATGCTCATACCACCAACTCAACTCATACAAAATCCAGATTTAGACCAACGTTTTTTTGTGCCATAGACCTTCAGACTGATTGAGGGAGGATGTCGGATGAATGCATTTTCACACATAGGAGAATAGAAATTCAGACAAGTTTTTTTTTTTTTTTTTTTTTTTTCGCCCACCCAACGTTTCTTTGATTTCCCATTGTTGATGATTTTGTTCTTCGAAGGAACAGAAAATCCTTGTAAGAACAAATCTCAACCACTTAAGACATCACTCAAGTTTTTTCTATCTTCTCCTTGTCATTGTTGTTGCTGGTGTGTGTGTGTGGTTTTTCACGAAAAGTAAAAAGTTTTTTCTTTCTTGAGTTAGTTTTATTCTCATGTTTCAGGTTTTCTTTGTTTTTTTTTTTGTGCTTAACATTCATTTTGATTTTGCATCTTCATCTAGGGTTGTTTTTCCTTTGGTTTTGCATTCGTTTGAATAGATTCACTAATGGGAGTTTTCTTTCTTGATGCCTTAAGATTTCCCCCTTGCACCACGTTAAGTAAGCATTTCATTTTAATAAACTCTCTGAGTTGGTGTTTTTATGCAGATGACAAAAACACACACACACACAAACACACAGCGAGAGAATAACTAAAAGACGTTACAGCCACACCTACGAACGGTTGTTATCTGTTCGCAATATGCTCTCAAGTTAAATGCGAATTTTATTTTGTTTGTAAAACTTTCATTAAGTTCGACTGACGACGACGACAATGATGACGTTGTAGAATTAAGATTACGAAAATATTTTAAAGAAGTTACATGCATTAAACCGAACAGATGGAATGCTAAATTGTGGCAAGTACTTATAGAAGTATTTTCCAATTCATTGCTTTGGGGGGTTGTTTGGCTAAATAAGACGTATCAGGCATGAGTAGTGTTGAAATGAAGTACAAATACTCATTGCTATTTGCACTGATCATTTTAGACACTGCAATATTATGCAATAGAAGGTATTACAATTTTGATTGGACTTAAAAGCTTGAAACAACTCGCAATATTGGTACCAAAGTTTCCATTAGTGTATTATCGAAGATATAATAATATATAATAGGAATAAAGGGTATAAGCTTTATTGTATGCCGGTCAGGAAGAACGACGCGTTACCGTGATTGGAAATCGATACGGAATGATGGATTTTAGTTGCCAAAACTTCAAGATATGGATATAAACGAAGTGTGGTTTCAACAGGTTGGTGCCACTTGTCATACTGCGGGCGAAACAATGGATTATTGAAACAAGTTTAAAAGTATCAGTCGGTATTGCCGACAGATATATACAGGGTTGCCCATATTCGACGGACCCATCTGGCAGCGCCATAACTTTTGACAGATTTGTCACATCGCTTAATGGCATACCGCGTTTGAAGCATCAGTCCAAACAGATTGTTACTATGAACCAATACATGCCACGCGAGCGCTCTGAAATAGTTGAAATTTACATTCAACAGAAGAAGTCAATTGTGAAAACTCAACGTGCTTTTAAAAAATGTGAGAAGTGCGCCTTCTAAGGGACCGTAAATAAGCAAAATTGCCCTTTTTACGCCACTGAAAATCCTCAGGAGATTCAAGAAGTGCGGCGTTAGTGCGAAAACGGTCATTGGGCCGTTTTTCTTCCAAAATGAAAATTGCCATGCTGTTACCATCAATCATGCCAATTAGTCATCGAAAGCGTATGAGGCAGTTCTGGTTTCAACAAGACGGCGCTCCACCGCACACAAGTCGCATAACAAAACATGGTTCCGTCGAATATGGGCAACCATATGTTCGATTAAATAATCGAAATATATTTGACTAGTGTTGCAATTATTCAAACGTTTGACCCTCTATGGAGCTGGTTCCGAAGGAATGACCCAATATTGTCCATTTCGTATCAGACCCAAAAATATCATATAAATATTCCAACGTTCCTGGTATGGATTATATCGACTCACTCTTTCACTTTATATGAGATATGTAATAATTTTTAGAAAATATTAAAATGTGCGTGATGTACCTGATGGAGTCTACGGAAATATTAAATGTTTATACCCTCCACCATAGTATGGAGGGTATATTAAGTTTGTCATTCCGTTTGTAACACCTTGAAATACACATTTTAGACCCCACAAAGTATATATATTCTTGATCAGCATAAAATTCTATGTCGATTTAGCGATGTCCATCCGTCTAACCGTCTATCCGTCTGTCCGTCTGTGGAAATCACTCTAGCTTCCGAAGGAATTGAAGTAGATTGATAAAATTTTGCTCAAATGTATGTTATGTCTGCAGGACTTTTGGTATTGAAAATCGTCCATGTAGGTCCACGTTTTGTTATAGCCCCCATATAACTATACCTCCCGATATTCGGTATTTTGATGATTTTAGCGACATTATTTAACGGAATTGTTTCAAATTTCGCATATGAAGTTCGTAATAGATACTTCATCATATGCCAGAAAATTGTCTGTGCAGGT
The DNA here is from genome assembly GCF_030504385.1 of Musca domestica. NCBI lineage: Eukaryota > Metazoa > Arthropoda > Insecta > Diptera > Muscidae > Musca > Musca domestica. The sequence goes on along the minus strand of NW_026712364.1, from coordinate 3,629,329 downwards.
CCACATCTTCGTATAGCCCCCATATAACAGTACCCCCTATATTCGGTATTTTGATGATTTTAGCGACATTATAAACAGATTTTTCTTCAAGTTTCGCATTTAAATATTGTAATAAGTTATGACAAAAGTTGCCTATGCAGGCCCACGTCGTCGTATAGGCATTCGGTATTTTTAAGATTTTAACAGAATTTTTAACATATTTTCTTTTTTTCTTTTTGGAAATTGCCAAATTTGTGCCAAATGGTGGAGGGTATTAAAAGCTCGGCCCGGCCGAACTTACAGCTTTTTTACTTGTTAGATTTCAAATTTGCACAAAATTGGATGATCCGTTCGTGTTGTACACCTTAAATTATTTTCTGTGAAAAAATTTTGCCTCTCGTGGAGGAGGTACCAAAGGGATTGGACCGATATTGTCTATCTCCGAAATCGATCTAAGTTTGAAAATAATATTTCCATGTATCAATTTTGGGTCATATTGGATACTCCCTTCGAGGGACAGGCAGACGGACGAACGTCCCTAGATCGACACCAAATATCGTGAAACGGATTTGGTCCAAAGAGACCACGTTTTGTTATAGCCCCCATATAACTATACCTCCCGATATTCGGTATTTTGATGATTTTAGCGACATTATTTAACGGAATTGTTTCAAATTTCGCATATGAAGTTCGTAATAGATACTTCATCATATGCCAGAAAATTGTCTGTACAGGTCCACGTCTTCGCATAGCCCCCATATAACGGTACCTCCCGATATTCGGTATTTTTTTGATTTTATGGAAATTTTTTCACCAGAATTGGTTCAAATTTGGTATTTGAAGTTCGCAATGGATACTATAGCCTAAGACAGAAAATTGTCTGTGCAGGTCCACGTCTTCGTATAGCCCCCATATAAAGGTACCTCCCGATATTCGGTATTTTGATGATTTTAGCGAATTTATTCGCCGGAATTGTTTCAAATTTTGGTATTTAAAGTTCGTGGATACTACAGCCTAAGACAGAAAATTGTTTGTGCAGGTCCACCTCTTCATAAAGCCCCCATATAACAGTACCACCCTATATTCGTTATTTTAATGATTTTATGGACATTTTTCACCAGAATTGTTTCCAAATTTGGTATTTGAGGTTCGTAATGGATACTACAGCCTACGACAGAAAATTGTCTGTGTAGGTCCACCTCTCGTAAAGCCCCCCTACAACGGTACCTCCCGATATTCGGTATTTTGATTTTATCGACATTATAACCGATTTTCGCATTTGAATATAATAATGGCTTATGGCCAATGTTACCTACGCAGGTTCATGTCGTCGTATAGACCCTAATATAATAGCTACATTCGGTATTTTTAAGATTTTAACAGAATTTTTAACGGATTTTATTGTTTTTGAGAATTGCCAAATTCGTTCTAAATGGTGGAGGGTATTCAAAGTTCGACCGGGCGGAACTTACAGCTTTTTTTACTTGTTATACTTCATTTGATACAAATAAAAAATATTGAGCGAAATATTAGGCAAAATTACAAGAAAGGACATTAATGTCCAATTTTATGCGAAATCATAAATTCCGATAAATTTCATATTCATATCAGGCTTTTTATAGAGAGAATTGTTTGAGCATAGTAAGTAGTAAAGAATTTCTAAATTGTTTTGAAAGTTATGACAGATAAAATTATTGAAAATTTTGACCCTTTGTGGGTGAGGTTCGCAGATATATATCAACTTCAGAACAGATCTTGTGTTAGCAAAAATATTTGTGTATGTGAAATTTGAAGAGATTTTGGATGCTTATTTCGCTTAATTTGAGCGTTTTGTTTTTCAAAATCTTGAACCCCGTGTATGGGGGAGGTACCAGAAGAAATGGTTCGATCTATTTTATAACAGATCTTGTGTTGATAGAAATATTGAGATGTGCCAAGTCTAAATGGAATCGGATCTTATTTTGGCGTTTTATGAGCTTCATGTGTATTCAAAATTTTAACACTTTGTGGGGTAGGTACTTGAAGGAGTTGACCGATATTGTCCATTTTTGCACCTTACCTAGCACTGATAAAAATGTTAGGACTTGCAAAGTTCGAGCAAAATCGGATTATCGTTTATCTTCCTGTGCAAAAAATATTTTTTTGAAATTTCGACCTTTTGTAGGGGAGGTACCAGAAGGAGTGGACCGATACATTCCATTTTCACACCAGACCTTGGGTTGATATAAATATTGGGATGTGTGAAATTTGAAGACAATCGGACTCTTACATCACATTTTATAAGAGTTGTAATTATTAAAAATTTTAACGCTTTGTGCGGGAGGTCCCTGATGGAGTGGACCGATATTGTCCATTTTCGAACCTGATGAAAATATTAGGATTCGAAAATCGGATTATCCTTTCTCTTTCTGTGCAATAAATTATTTTCTTTGAAAATTTTTACATTTTTTTGTGAAGGTACCAGAAGGAGTGGACCGAAATTGCCCATCTCCGAACTCGATCTAAGCTTGACAAAAATATTACGATGTACCAAGTTTGGATCAAATCGGATACTCCCTTCGAGAGTTATCGTGCGCACCAGCCAGACAGACAGACGGACGGACGGACATCGGTAAATCGACTCCAAATGTTCTGAAACGGATTTGGGTGTATTACAGCCTTGGGCACGCAAACATTTTGGCCGCAGACCTTGGACATTCCATCAGGACTCAATACCATAGCACTCGGCACGCGCCACCCAAGAATGATTACAATATGAGGTTCCTCGCTTCATTTCCAGCGTAAAGTGGCCACTAAAATTTCCGGATACCTATCCGTTGGACTATTGTGTTTCGAGTGTTTTGGAAAGCAAGGTTGGCACTAAAAAATACTAAAGTGTCGATCACCTCAAGAAAGAGCTTCGCCGGGAATGAGCCAAAATATCGCAGAGCAACATTCGGGCAGCGTGTGACAGTTTCATTGGCAATACTTCGTGCCAAAGGTGACCAAAACTAAACTTATTATAAAATTTGATGCTATTTCCATCATTTTTGCTTTCGTTCAATAAATTAAACAAGTAAACAAAGGCTACAGTCGAGCGGGGCCAACCGTTGAATACCCTACAACACTATAATAAATGATACAGTTTATATAGGCGAGATACTCGAAAGAATTCCACAAGATGTTGTGACAAATAATAAAAGAAAACCATCAGGTTTCGTTCTCTAATTTTCGAATAATAGCAACTTAAACTAATTTGCTCATTTCCAATTTATTGGTAGATGTTGCACGTAAATGATCTTCCTAGATCTGGAACCAATATTTCCCAAAGACCTATAATATCTCAGAAGTGGCAAAAGATTAACACTTTTATTGGTTTTTGACTGAAACGCATCTATATGAGATACAGACATTTGACTATATTCTTCAACGAAATCAGCGTTAACGAAATAGTCAGAAGTGCGTCTTTCCTGTATTTATGAATTCTCTAAAAAGTCAATGGAATGGACATTTTCGTATTTTGTCTACAAAAGTTGGCAAACTTCTTTACACATTGAATATTTTTGGATGGCCATCCAAAACTGCTTGGCTTTTGCAATGTCCGGTAACCCCCATTCAAATGTGCGTGAGAATCGGGCGATAATTACGACCTGCTGACAATTTTGCAGTTTTTTGGTCCATTTCAACCCCTAAATATATAGCGATCATCTCCAAAAAGAGAAGGCATCTATTCTGACCCTCATATTATCCCCATGCAAAATTTCGTAAGGATCGGGCCATAAATGCGACCTGTATATGATATCCTGATATCCTAACTACTTAGTTTTGTTAGCTGCAGAAATATTACCAAATGTTTCATTCAAAATGAAAGTATGCCAAAAATATGACAAAATTAAAAAAATATGAAAAATGTTACAAAATCAATATTTTCATCTTTAGAGAGATATTTTTATGCGATTTTTTAGACATCTTTTCTTTCCTGCCAAGAGGCCATTCTGAATTAATGAGAACTGTCGAAAACAGTTCAGCCGTTCTCGACATATATGAGATCTTTCAAGCATATCTTGTTTGATAGACATATATATCGCAAATATTTTGCTATTTATCCGATTGTATGTTAACATCAATGTAAAGATCAGAAGTAACCTTGTCATGGCTTTGTGATTTCGCCGGTATTTAAAATATTTGCGGTTTAATGAAAAATTTTGAATTTTTTTAACAAAAAAGATATGGTCTATTTTACCCGCTAAATATTATCCGATGACCACCCAAATTGGTAGGCTTCTTCTCCGCCCTTAACTCTAGCTACATGCGAAATTCCGCGTCGAGTGGTCTATAATTGTGACCTGTAGAGGAACTGCGAAATCCGACATTTTCTCAGAATTTGGTCCATTTCAACCCCTAAATATTGTGCGATCATCCAAAAGAAATAGGCTTCTATTCTGACCCTAACCCCACCTTCGTGCAAAATTTCGTTAGGATCGGGCCATAATTGCGACCTGTAGCGTGATTACAAATTAACATGGACAGACGGACGGACGGACATACATAGCTAGATCGACTCAGCTTCGCGAGCTAGGAAGATCCACATATACTTTCTTATATGGGAAACCAATATTTCGAGGTGTTACATAAATTCTGGCCCAATCAAACTTATAATACCCCCAACACATAGTGTTGTAGAGTATAAAACCAAAAATGTAACAATTATGGCGTTTGACTTTGTTGCATATTTTTATGTCACCCTGTAGTTTTCATGTTCATTACCATCTAATTTTATGTCCAATAATGCCTTCCGCATATAACCTAATTCAGATATAATTATAGCTCCAATATGTATACTTTATTCGATTTCATATTCTCACAGTCATACAGTCTATGGCTCTGATATTTGCTACGAAAAGTCACATATAGCAGAACAATTTATTGAAATAACGATCCAGGTAGCATGCATTAATTTCATTCGATTTCAAAGTACAACCGCATTGAATAACGATTATAGTTGGTATGATTTACTTCACATAATTTTCCAATTGATATTTGCTGCCTAAACAAATATCTTCCAACATTTGTCCATTTGTAATGAATGTTTCACTCTGCGTTCCACATTTCGTAATTTCAGATTTATTTGAAAATACATAACTTATGTGTTCACTCTACTCTATATATTATTACAATCCATAAGTATCCCTTTCAGCGATTAAAAAAAAATATTAAACCCATTTTAATGACCAGCCATTACCTTGGCAACGGCACAAAAGTATATCATTTGTATAAAAATAATTAATTACATTGGTCTTTTGAATTAAAAATCATTCTCTCGTTTTGCAACACAAATTAAAAACGTATTTCAACAAGCAACAAAAACAACAACAAAAATGAAAACTCATTTTACCCATGTAATTTGTTGGTTTAAATCACAGCCATGCTTTCCAGCCATTGGCACACCATCACACGCACCATGTATGCAAGCCCCTCAGCATGCCGAGTCCTAGACACAGATACAGTTTCGTAAATAACTTGTTGCATTTACACAGCGCTGTTACATGGATAGATGGAAGGAACACTGCAACGCAGCTGTCTCGCCCGTTATGGCCTCCTGACCATGACGATGTGGATGGCGAGGATGGTGAGGTTGATGCTGTCGTCGGTACAAGAAGAGATACCAAGTACCCGAAAACAGTTCCTTGTTGGAATGCAGCCACATGTGGCTTGAAATGTTCGTCATATTTGCTGTATGTCTACCAAGTTTTTATGGCTTTTGTGGTTGTTATTTTTAAAGGTTTTGCTTTTTATCATTATTGTTGTTCCTGTTCTCGTTGTACTTCTTGTTGTTGCAGTCGTTGTAAAAAACCATGCCATGGCTACAGTGCTGGCTGAGCTTGTATGCCATTACCGGAATTTGTTAAGTGAAAGTTTTCCCTTGTCGTATTTGCTTGGCGGTAATTGAGCCTTTTTGTTATTCTTTTTGACCACATCTCCCCATATTTGACACAGATACACATACCCAAGAGAAAAACGCACACATACTTACACAAATGGATTGATGCTAAAGTCAAATCACACAAAGAAATCCCAGAAAGAAATCGAAACGACCGAAATATAAACACATTCTCTGTGGTTCCCAATAAAGTTTTAATTGAAAAAAGTGATCACAGCATTTGCGAAATTATAGTGTGGGAGACCAAGAGCTCATGGAAATGCAAAAAAAGTATTGCAGACTGACTCACTGCGTTGGTGTTGCAAATTCACCTGCAGAATAGAAAAATCTTTTTGAAGACAGCATTAGGTTGTCGGTTCTTAACTGGCACAGAACTTTTGTAGAACATAATTTCTCCATGAAAAATATGAGAATGATATCAGAATATAAGGTAACATCAAGTGTTGTTGTGCAACAGTTTAAAGCAAAATATAAAAATTTCTTGGTCGAAAGTAATATTAATGTCACCTGAAAAATCAAGCATGTTTAAAGGATAAGATTCCCCAACCCCCTCTTCAAAATTGTTATATCCTCAGTCATATGACTAACGAGGGTATATATCATATGATAACACCAAAACGCGCCTAATCGAAATAGCGGTTTTACACCCCAGGTCTCTTTGGACCAAATCCGTTTCAGGACATTTAGAGTCGATCTAGAGGTGTCCGTCCGTCTGTCTGGCTGGTGGGCGCGAATGATAACTCTCGGGGGAGTATCCAATTTGTTACATCGTAATACATCGTAATATAATTATCAAACTTCGATCGAATTCGAAGGTGGACAATATCGGCGACATTTCAAAAAAAAAAAAAAAAAAATATATATATATATATATTTTTCTGCGCAGAAAGAGAAAGGATACTCCGATTAAATGCTCGGCACATCTCAATACAACTCTATTATGAAGATGGTAGAGATCGGACAATTTCTTCTGGTACCTCCCCACAATTGTCAACATTTTGAATAACCACAACGATCATAAAATTTTAAATAAGCCTTCGGTTCCCAAATTTCCCATATTTTATTATTTATACTAACTCAAGACCTACTGTGAACATGGGATATATCGGAGAACTCCTTTTGGTACCTCCCCCACATGCAGTCAAAATTATGAAAAATCTCAACGCTCATAAAACACGAAGTAAGCATCCAACTCCCTTCAAATTTCATACATCATAACATTTTTCCTAACTCAATATCTGTTGTGAGTACGATACATATCTGTCAACACCCTCTGGTACCTCACCCATAAAGGACACAATTTTAAATATTTATAAAGGGTGAGATGAAAAAACTGCAGCCAAATTCTGACTGCTGTCATTTCTAAGCCACTCGCCCGACAGCTACTAAAATTATTCCACTGATAGCTCATCATATTGTTTACAAGCGTGCAAAACCATTTTGGTGAGAATTTTCCAGAAAAAAAAATTTTCGTGATGGAATTCAAGCGTGATAGTGTGATTTGATTACATTTGGCAGTAAAACCACAAGTGGTATCGCTAGAGCACTCCAACATTTAAATGTGAATAAATCTTTTGTGTCTCGTACCATCGCTCGTTACCGTGATACTGGTAGCGTAGCCCGACGTCAAGGAAGTGGGCGGAAGAAAACAGCAACATCAGCGGAAATGGTTCGAAAATAAAGAAGCGACTTGATCGAAACCCGCGTCTCAGTGGCTGAAAAATGGATCGTGAGCTGAACATATCGCAAAATTCCATTCGGCATGTTTTGAAAAATGAGCTCGGGGTAAAGCCTTTGAAATTCCAAAACATGCAAGAACTTACACCGCAACGGAAAGAAAATAGACTCAAAAGAGCTAAAGAGTTGCTTCGCTTGGCCCAAAGTTGTGAACTGCAAAATTTGGTTTTCTCCGATGAAAAACATTCGTTGCCCAGCAGTTTGTAAACAAACAAAATGAACGTGTTTTCTTGCCAAAGAGGTCAGCTGAAAAGGTGCACCTTCGATTGGCCACCAGAATTGAAGCGCCGGGCTGGCGGTGTGGTCCGGCATAACAGCCGATGGTCGCTCTCCGCTCTAATTAATCGACCGTTTCATCAAAATAAATGCCGAATATTATCGTGAGTGAATATAATACCGAGTGATTCGCGAGAATCAAATTCTTAATTAAGGATCACAATACATGAATGTAAAATGTTTGATCTTTCACGTAGTAGGAACATGCCGCAGTTTTTTTAGAGATTGTATGTTTTTGAAAATGTTGGTTCCAGACCTAGGGAAGAACAAAAAGAGCAATTAGGTTTAACATTTGCTAGGGAAGAAACATCCCCACATCTACAACATAAAATTCGAGTCTTTATTCTAGTCAAGATGGTTTCAGTTCTGCAAAAACTTTACAGCAAATTGTAGTATTGTAGGGTATTCAATGGTCGGTCCAGCCCGACTATGGCCTTTGCTTACTTCTTTTTGTTATGTATTTGGAAAATAGTTGCATCGATAGATAAATTAATTTCTGTTAAATAATGATATCGATCCATTTTATTGTATATTTTTGATAAAAACCCTTGTCCTTGATATTGGCAAATAATTTCTCATTTACTATTTAGACAAATGGGTCAGGGGCATTTATTACACCTTCACTTTAGTAAACGCCAAAGCAATTCTCTATGCAATTTCGACAACCACAAAGTATGAATCACTCTTAAAGCACGGGCTGTTGGCCAAAGGTGAAAATGTGACCTTAAAACTGTTTTGTTCGTAATTCTCTATAACTGTAAAAACATTCTATCGCACTCAAGGTTTATTGAGAAAATAATTTATTCATTCATTCACCCATTGACACCTTTCTACAACATTTCTTATTACGTGCTATAAATACTGAAGTGTATGCCATCGTCTAGACAAGTTATTAATTATTTTATTATTACTTATTAATGGCTAGACCAAAATATTGTTTGTTTGTACATTTGAGGGGAAAAACAAACACATTTACAGAAAATATTTTAATTTTGAAAATGATGGTTATCGCACTAACAATGAGTCAAGTTTTGCTTCTGCAATTGTAATGAGTCTACAATATTCAGCAGGAAAGTGGGCACCATATGACTACAAATGATTGATATATTTTGATATGGTCAAAATGTGTCAATGATTGAATGTTCAATAATTAACAAATAAATCTTTTTTACTTTGTACAACGCCTCACCCTCACGGTAGATCTAATGTGAATATGTCTTTCAAAATATTGAATAATTATATCATTATATAATTATGCGAAAAGGATCATAGATAGTAAAATTTTCCATCTCAATATTTTCATTGATTCCGTCAGAGAAATTGGAGATCTACAGGGTGAGATGCAACCAAATTCAGACTGCTGTCATTTCTAAGCCAGTCGTCCGACAGCTGTTAAAATTATTCCAGTGACAGCTAATTATATTGTTTACAAGCGTACAAAAGCATTTTGGTGATGATTTCCAGAAAAAAAGTTATTCGTGATGGAATTCAAGTGTGATAGTGTAACTTTTTTATATTTGGCTGGAAAACCACAAATGAATATTCTACAGCACTCCAGCATTGAAATGTGAATAAATCTTTTGTGTCTCGTATTACCGCTCATTACCGTGATACTGGTGGCGTAGCCCGATGTCAAGGAAGTGAACGGAAGAAAATGGCAACATCAGCAGAAATGATTCGAAAAGTAAAGAAACGACTTGATCGAAACCCGCGTCGCAGTGGCCGAAAAATGGCTCGTGAGCTGAACATATTGCAATCTTCCACTTGGCAAATATTGAAAAATGAGCTCGGTGTAAAGCCTTTGAAATTCCAAAAAGTGCAAGAACGTACACGGCAACAGAAGGAAAATAGACTCAAAAGGGCTAAAGATTTGCTTCGCTTGGCCGAAAGTGGTGAGCTGTCGTATTTGGTTTTTTCCGATGAAAAACATTCGTTGTCCAGCAGATTGTAAACAAACAAAATGATCGTGTTTTCTCGCCAATAAGGTCAGCTGAAAAGGTGCACCTTCGATTGGCCACCAGAATTCAAGCGCCGGGCTGCCGGTGTGGTTCGCCATAATAGCCGATGGTCGCTCTTCGCTCTAATTAATCGACCGTTTCTTCAAAATAAATGCCGAATATTATCGCGAGTGAATATAATACCGAGTGATTCGCGAGAAGCAAATTCTTAATTAAGGATCACAATACATGAATGCCGCTGTTTTTTTTTGAGATTGTATGTTTTTGAAAAATGTTGGTTCCAGACCTAGGGAAAAACAAAAAGAGCAATTAGGTTTAACATTTGCTAGGGAAGAAACATCCCCACATCTACAACATAAAATTCGAATCTTTATTCTAGTCAAGATGGTTTCAGTTCTGCAAAAACTTTACAGCAAATTGTAGTATTGTAGGATATTCAATGGTCGGTCCAGCCCGACTATGGCCTTTGCTTACTTGTTTTTTTTTGTTATGTCTTTGGTAAATAGTTGCGTCTATCGACAAATTAATTTCTGTTAAATAATGATATCGATCCATTTTATTATATATGTTTGATATAAACCCTTGCCCTTGTTACTGGCTACAGGATAAGTGGAAATGTATTTGGGCAAATGGGTCAGGGTCATTTATCACATTTTCACTTTGGTAAACGCCAAAGCAATTCTCTAAGCAATTTCGACAACCACAAAGTATGAATCACTCTCAAAGCACGAGCTGTTGGCCAAAGGTGAAAATATGACGTTAAAACTGTTTTGTTCGTAATTCTCTATAACTGTAACATTTACAGAAAATATTTTGATTTTGAAAATGATGGTTATCGCGCTAACAATGAGTCAAGTTTTGCTTCTGCAATTGTAATGCGTCTACAATATTCAGCTGAAAAGTGCGGACGATATGACTACAGATGATTTACATAATTTAATGGGGCCAAAATGTGTCAATGATTAAATGCTCAATAATTAACCAATAATTCTTTTTTACTTCGTACAACGTATTCCCTCAACCGGTAGACCTAATGTGAATATGTCCTTAAAAATTTTGAATAATTATATCAATTTATAATTATGGGAAAAGGGTCATAGATTGTCGTTAAATCTTGGAGTTTTAAAAGAACAATTCCAAGAGTATAATCAAAAATATCTAATTTTTTTATTCCATTAATTCCTTGATAAGTACAGTAGTAAAATTTTCCATCAAAATATTTTCATTGATTCCGTCAGAGAAATTGGAGATCTACAGGATGAGATGCAACAAACTTCAGACTACTGTCAATTTTAGGCAACTCACCCGACAGCTGTTAAAATTATTCCAGTGACAGCTCATTATATTGTTTACAAGCGTACAAAAGTATTTTGGTAAAAATTTTCCAGAAAAAAAGTTATTCGTGACGGAATACAAGCGTGATAGTGTGATTTCTTTATAATTGGCAGGAAAGCCACAAGTGGTTATCGTTAGAGCACTCCAGCGTTTAAATGTGAATAAATGTTTGTGTCTCGTACCATCGCTCGTTACCGTGATACTGGTGGCGTAGCCCGATGTCAAGGAAGTAGACGGAAGAAAACAGCAACATTCGCAGAAAAGTAACGAAGCGACTTGATCGAAACCCGCGTCGCAGTGGCCGAAAAATGGCTCGTGAGCTGAAAATATTGCAATATTCCATTCGGTAAATATTGAAAAATGAGCTCGGTGTAAAGCCTTCGAAATTCCAAAAAGTGCAAGAACTTACACGGCAACAGAAAGAAAATAGACTCAAAAGAGCTAAAGAGTTGCTTCGCTTGGCCGAAAGTGGTAAACTGTCGAATGGTTTTGGTTTTCTCCGATGAGAAAACATTCGTTGTCCAGCAGTTTTTAAACACACAAAATTATAGCGTTTACTTGCCAAAGAGGTCAGCTTAAAAAGTGCACCTTCGGTTGGCCACCAGAATTCAAGCGTCGGCCATGGTGATGGTGTGGGCCGCCATAACAGCCGATGGTCGCTCTCCGCCCGTGAAATCAGAATAAATGCCGAAAATTGTCTAGAAAATATTCTGGAGGGTGTATAAAAGCCTTGGGCACGCAAACATTTCAGCCACATACCTTGGACATTGCAATAGGACTCAGTACCATCGCACTGAGCATGCACCACCCAATAATGGTTACAAAATGAGGTTCCCCGCTTCATTTCCAGCGCACAATGGCCACCAAATTCTCCGGATACCAATCTGTTGGACTATTGTGTCTGGGAAATTTTGGAAAGCAAGGTTGGCACTAAAAAATACCAAACTGTCGATCACCTCAAGCAAGCGCTTCGCCGGGAATGGGCAAAAATACCGTAGAGCAACATTCGAGCAGCGTGTGACGGTTTCATTGGCCGTTTGAAGGCCATAATTCGTGCCAAACTTATTCTAAAGAGTGATGCTATTTCCGACATTTTCTGAATTCATTCAATAAAATTTAGAAAAAAGGTATAAAATTATGACTTTTGACTTTGTTGCAGTTTTTTATCTCACCCTGTATACTAAGAAAGCACAATGAGCAACATATTTATGTCTGTCAAATGAATATGACATTTTTCAATAAATCGTTTCATTTCATGAAGTTGTCAACAAGTCAACATCACAAGAACTATATTTCCGTTGAAATTGCTTCAAGACATAACCATCAACCATACAAATATTTAATAACACGTTGCAGATGTGTCAAAATTTATGTCAATGAACGAAGTGCAGTGATTCGGAATCAATTGTAATGACCAGCGTAAAATTCTAAGACGATTTAGCCATGGCCGTCCGTTCGTCTGTCCGTCTGTTTAATTACGGTAAAGTCAAAATGAATTAAGATAGGAAGCTAAAATTCTGCACAGTTCTCTCTTTTGTCTGCAAGCAGGTCAAGTTTGAAGATGGGCTATATCGGTCAACGATATCGTATATCCCCCCATATATCGGCACCCTCCGATATTAGATGTTTTAAAGATTTTAACAGAATTTTGAATGGATTCTATTTTTTGAATAATTTTCTAATTTGCTTAAATTTGTGTAAAATTTATTTTTGTTCGAAATATTCCTTATCCTTGGTAGGTGATGTGTTGCGTAAGCAAGCAGTAGAGGGAGGTAGAAGAGAACCTTAAATTACACTTTTATCGAAGTTTTATCAACTTGGTCTCTTTACATCCAGTGTTTTGGCCATGTACTTGGTAATTTAATTAAAAAGCAATTAAGTTAGATTGGTAGTTTGGTGTGAGAATAGTAACGTTGGTTTTTTGAGTTTTTCTCCCATGGCTTTTCAGTTTTTCGGACATTTACAAAATTTTTATGGTGTAAGAAGAAGCACACGCAGACACATAAAAACAAAAAGAAAATTTAGGAAACTGGAGCAAGTCATGAATTAGGGTAAGGTGGTTTAAAACTATTCTCTACTTTTTGAGTTTATCTAAAGGAATATGACAGTTGTATATCAGTTTGTTTTATAAAACCTTCATAGGTATTTGAAATAAAGATTAATCAAATTACTTTATAAAGGGGAAAAATACCTGCAAGCAAGGTTCATAAAAATGTTAAAGGAATTTTCATGTTTGGAAAAATTAAAAATGTTGATTGGAATATAAGAGGCTAAAGGCGGTATAATTATAAGGTGTTAGCGAAATATAAATGATTCGTCTATAATATAATATTAGTGTCAAATTCCACATTACAGGTATGTACTTTGTTATACCCTGAAATTTGTTATTCCATTTGTAACACCCCTAAACATGAGTCACAGCCCAAAGGTATATATATTCATGATCAGCATAAAATTCTAAGCCTGTTGAAATCACGATAAAGTCCACCTCATTTTTAAATTTTACGCAATAGTTTATACTGGTTCTAGGATGGTTGGTATTGAAAATGAGGTGTACAAGGTAAGATAAAAAAACTGCAATAAAGTCAAACGCCATACATTTTAAATGTTATTCAATGAATGCCAAAAATGTCGGAAATAACATCAAATTTTAGAATAAGTTTAGATTTGTCCGAATTGATCAACTTTGGCACGTATTATGGGTTTCGAAAGGCCAATGAATGTTGTTTGTGGTATTTTGGCCCATTCCCGGCGAAGTGCTTGCTTGGGGCGATCGACACTTTGGTATCCGGAGATTTTGGTGGCCATTGTGCAGAAAATGAAGCGAGGAACCTCATTCTGTAACCATTCTTGGATGGCGCGTGCTGAGTCCTGTTGGGATGTCCAAGTTCTGCCGCCAAAATGTTTGCGTGTCCATGGCTTTAATACACAATCCAGAATATTTTCGCGATAATATTCGGAATTTATTCTGATGTCACGGTCAATTAATACGAGTGGAGAGCGACCATCAGTTGTTATGGTGACCCACACCATCACCATGGACGGCGCTTGAGTTCTGGTGCACATTTGCATCATCATCACTTTGTTTGTTTACAAACAACTGAGAAAACCAATTTCGACAGTTCACCACTTTCGGCCAAGCGAAGCAACTCTTTAGCTCTTTTGAGTGTATTTTCTCTCAGTCACGGTGTCAGTTCTTGCACTTTTTGGAATTTCAATGGCTTTACCCGAGCTTGTTTTTCAATATTTGACAAATGGAATATTGCGATATGTTCAGCTCACGAGCCATTTTCGGGCACTACGACGCCGTAACTGCGGTCGCTTCTTTACTTTTCGAACCATTGCTGCTGATGTTGCTGTTTTCTTCCGTCCACTTTATTGACGTCGGGCTACGCTACTAGTATTATATTTAATGCTGGAGTACCCCAACGATAGCCACTTGTGGTTTTCCAGCCAAATATAAAAAATTACACTATCACGCTTGAATTTCATCCCGAATAACTTTTTTTCCGGAAAATTTTTACCAAAATGCTTTTGTACGCTTGTAATCAATATAATAAGCTGTCGCTGGAATAATTTTAACAGCTGCTGGAAGAGTGGCTTTGAAATGACAGCAGTCTGAAGTTGGTTGCAGTTTTTCATCTCACCCTGTATTGGTCTACGTTTTCGTATATCCCCCATATAACGGCAGTGTATAATTTGTATACAAAAGACACCTGCACAGCACCGGACAGCTTAAATTACGCACGTCATTTTTTTAAACAGGATCAGGAAAGCACGCATAGTTATTGGTGAAATATTCGCAGTGAAGAATTAGTCGTAAATTTTAATGGTGCTTTTCCTAACCTCTTAGACATTAGCAACGAATCAAACAGCTTGACCTGCACCTCCACACATTGATCTCCCGATCCGAGTCCGAAAGGTTACATAACGAGTTCTTGATACATTGCTTACCTGATCCGAACCTGAACAAAACCACAACTATATTCCGTCTCTATTACTTGATAATCGCAAAAGCTGTAGTCACTAGATCGGATCTCCGCGGCAGCAAACTAACCAACAAATTTAAATCAGTAAAGAAAGGTCAAAAATTGGTCAGGGCAATAGATATATGGAAATGTCGTGTATGTGTGTGCTTCAAGGATAAATTCAGTTGAATGTGCAAAAATTCATACACTTTGTGCTGATTTTAAATTTTTGGTGAACAATAACCTTAATATCGGAATAAGATATATATGAAAGCTATATCCAAAATAGAATCAATCTCGATGAAATTTGGTAGTTGTATTTCTGATATCTAGATCCAAATTTCATTGTTGTGGAATGCATATTACGAATGTGAGGGATTTAAATACCAAATGTCATGAAACATATGTATTGAAGCATATCTCTATCTGAACCGATTTTCAGCAAATTCGGAGGAGTTGCTTAAGGGCTGAATACGCTCGGATGTGCGAAATTCATTCCACTTGGACGACTAAGTTTTTATGTTGCACAGTGTAATGTTTTCGGGTATTCCTGTAATTTTAGCCAACTGATATTTTGTCCCACAGTGTATTTAGCCGCACCTTTTCACGGAAAAAATAACAGCGGGTAAATTAAGATACCCACTCATTTGACTCTCATAGATTAGGTCCAGTAACCTATCGTTGGCGCTATGCTACAGATGTATGGGAAACTTACCCTTTTCTGCTCTCTTAACATTATAAGAGTCACTCGTGGGTGAAAATTAAAAGAAGCAAGTAAAAAAGCAGTAAGTTCGGTCGGGCCGAACACTGAGTATTTTCCACCATTTGGAATAAATTTGGAAATTTTCAAAAAAAAAAAACTTTCTTAAAAATTCTGTTAAAATCTTAAAAACACCGAATAATTGAGTTGTCATTATATTGGGGTCTATACGAAGACTTGAACCCGCATTGGCAACTTTTGTCATAAGCCTTTACAATATTGAAACACGAATTTTCAAACAATTTCGGTGAACATTGTACCTAAAATCGTCAAAATGCCGAATACGAAGACCTGGACCTGCACAGACAATTTTCTGTCACAGATTGTAGTTCCCATTACGAACTCTAAATACGAAATTGGGACATACCGTCTTATAGGCTATAAGAAGACGTGGAGCTGCATACGCAATTTTTTTTGTCATACGCTGTAGTACCCATTACGAATTCCAAATGCGAAATTTGAAACAACTCCCTTGAATAATGTTGCTAAAATCATCAAAGGATCTGAGTTCGTTCTATTGACATCCACACTGTCATTTTACACCACCCGGTGGAATCAAGAATAAGTACTCTTTGCGTAATATTAGATGAGAATGTTTCTTGGTTTGAGAGAATGACAAATAGAGTTGTGTCAATCTAGTTTATAATTCAGTACATAATTCCTAAGCGTATGAGTAATTTCATAAATTTTATAGATCAATCAATTATACGCCAAGAGTCCCCTGAACTAAATAACGAACTAGTTCGTGCGATGAAACTACATTGGCACAACTCTCGTGACATGATTTGTATTGATTATTTCGGTGTTTCAATTGGCAAGGTCGTACACCCAATACAACAAGTAAGCAAAGGCTATAGCCGTGCGGGCCGACCATGTGATAGCCTAAAACACTACAATATGTTAGAAACCGCCTCATGTCGAAATCCATTTTGGAAACTTCGCTTTTGAAATTGTGTCACGGAGTACTGCCCAAATCCAATGGTCACCCCAAATGATAGAATCTTCCCCGTCCTTAACTCTCTTCTCAGGCTTATCGACTGGCTTCAATTGTGTGATCGGAAATTTTTCTGTTTTTGGTTCATTTGAACCCCTAAATATTTTGCGATCATCCCCAAAAGCAAGAGACTGAATATTACCCGATGGCCATCAAAATAGGAAGACTTCTGCTCAGCCCCAAGTTCCAGTTATGCTATGCTAACTTCTGCAAAATTAGGAAATTTTTTAGTTGTTTGTCCATTTCAACCCCTTAATATTATCTCCAAAAGCAATAGGCTCATATTCTGGTCTGATTACAAATTAACATGGACAGACGAACATACATAGCTAGATCGACTCGGCTCGGCGAGATAGGGAATTTGGGAAGCCAATATTTCGAGGTGTTACATAATTTTTGGCCCAATCAAACTTATAACACCCCCCCACACAGTGTTGTAGGGTATAAAGACTACTTAAGTTTGATTTTAATGTTTATATGAATGTTCTAGCGATACTTTCCTATCGAATGAGGTGTGAATTTATACTTACGAGGTTAGTGTTATTCGTCCTTCATCTCCCCTTTTTGTTCTCTCATACTTGTTTTCTAGTAGAATATCTTCGCCTGTGTCCGTCAGGAGACAATCTTTATTTACCTTATGACCTCCTCCCCTTCATATTTCAATTTCTGTTTACTTCACCAAATATTCCACAACATATACATCCATAAATATTCTACTAAATTATAATATTAGAATATATTTCAAAATATTTGCTCAAATTAAATGACTTATTCCACCTGAAAAACTAGAATATACGTGTTATGTATGCCTGACAACAAAGATTGTAATCTAAATGAAATTACCAATTTATTTTCAACACTTAATACATGACCTGGGGTGAAAGGCAGGAGGATATATCAAAATTGATTTTATGCCCAATTATGTAGCGTGAGGTTGTGTCTAACCATCGGCAGTTATTTTAACAACTAAAAGTTGTCGACATTCGATTTAAATGTTGGTCAATTTGTTGCTATGTTGACTAACTATCGTTGATAACAACAACAACAACTAAACCAACAAATAATATTGATTGTTCTGTGGCCTGCGGCTATTCAGATGTCATCGCAAGCACACAAACGCTGCACCATGTGTGTGTGTGACTAAAGCAAACGAAAGCCAAATCTATACGGTGATAATCCAAAAGTAGCCATTCATAATTTAAATGTGTCGCAATTGATTTATTGGATAATGAAATTAACCCAAAATTTTGGAAGCAATTAAATTTTGAAAGATTGCGAATATTTTTTACGCTACCGTAAATTATTTGTATGAACACTGTTAATAATTAAATACTTTACAAGGTGAGATGAAAAAACTGCAACCAACATCAAACTGCTGCCATTTCTAAGCCACTCGTTCGACAGCTGACCGACAAATTATTCCAGTGAAAGCTCATTATATTGTTTACCAGCGTACAAAAGCAATTTCCTGAGAATTTTCCTGAAAAAAAGTTATTCGTGACGGAAATTCATGCGTAATAGTCTGATTTCTTTATATTTAGCTGGAAACCCACAACTGGCTATTGTTAAAGCACTCCAGCATTTAAATGTGAATAAATCTTTTGTGTCTCGTACCATTGCTTGTTAGCGTGACGTCAAGGAAGTTTACGAAAAAAAAAACAGCAACTTCAGCAGAAATGTTTCGAAAAGTAAAGAATCGACTTGATCGAAACCCGCGTCGTAGTAGCCGAAAAACAGTTTGTGAGCTGAACATATCGCAATACTCCATTCGGCAAATATTGAAAAATGAGCTCGGGGAAAGCCATTGACATTCCCAAAAGTACAAAAACTTACACGGCAACAGAAAAAAATATACTCTGAAGAGCTAAAGGGTTGCTTCGCTTGGCCGAAAGTGATGAACTGCCGATTTTGGGTTTCTCCGATGAGAAAACATTCGTTATCCAGCTGTTTGTAAACAAACAGAATGATCGTGTTTACTTGCTAAAGAGGAAAATGTGCGCCTTTGGTTGACCACCAGAACTCAAGTGCCGGCCATGCTGATGGTGTGGACCGCTATAACAGCCGATGGTCGCTCTCCGCTCATATTAATCGACCGTGGCATCAGAATAAATGCTGAATATTATCGAGAAAATATTCTGGAGGCTATTTTAAAGCCCTGGGTACGCAAACATTTTGGTCGCAGACCTTGGACATTCCAACAGGACTCTGCACCATTGCTCTCAGCAAGCGCCATCCAAGAATGGTTACAAAATGAGATTCCTCGTATCATTTCCAGCGCACAATTGTCGCAAAAATTTCCGGATACCAATCCGTTGGACTATTGTGTCTGGAGTATTTTGAAAAGCAATGTTGGCACTAAAAATTCCAAAGTGTCGATCACCTCCAAACAGCGCTTCGCGGGCATTCGTGCAGCGTGTTACGAATTCATTGGCCTTTCGAAGCCCATAATTCGTGTCAAACTTGACCAATTCGAACAAATCTAAACTTATTCCATAATTTGATGCTATTTCCGACATTTTTTGCTTTCAGTCAATAAAATTTAAAAAAATGTAAAAATATGGCGTTTAATTTCATGCATTTTTATACCCTCCACCTTGGAAAGGTGGTTCGTCGCAGACCCCATAAAGTATATATATTCATAATCAGCATGAAATTCTAATTCGATTTAACGATGTCCGTCTGTCTGTCTGTTGAAATCACGATACATCCCACATTATTTGACGTAAAGGCCCAAAATTTAGCAGAGCAATTTGGATTGTGTCTAGGATAGTTGGTATTGAAAAATTAGATATATCGGTCCACGTTCTGGTATAGTCCCCATATAACGGTACCTCCCGATATTCGGTATTTTGATGATTTATGCCACATTTTTTCACGGATTTGTCTTAAAATTGGTATTTGTAGGTCATAACGGGTCCCTGTGCGTGTGGGAAAACATTGCATGTATAGGTCCACGCTTTGGAATAGCCACCATATAAAGGTAGCTCCCGATATTCGGTATTTTGCATGTGTAGGTCCACGATTTGGTATAGCCCCCATATAACGGTACCTCTCGATATTCGGCATTTTAATGGTTTTTGCCACATTTCTTCTAATGTTTCCTTTGCCCTAAGGTGGAGGGTATTAAAAGTTTGGCTCGGCCGAACTTAATGTTTTTTTAATTGTTTTATCTCACACTGTATATAACAACACGAACTTTTGAAATTATGGAATGAAAACATTAATGTCCGAATGCTAAAATTTTTTACAGGAACAAAAAAAATAAATAAATAAATAAAAATTTCCGTGCGGTTAAAGCCTAGAACTTCGCAATTGATGGACTGTTAAGATTTATGTTTAGAAAATGTTGATACCCGGAATCCCCATTTGTTGAGCGTTTGTATAACCGTAAACATATCTCAAAGACGTACGGTTTTCCAATGGTGGAGGATATAAACATTTTCAACCTAGTCACACCAACGACTTTGTTCCTTGCCAAAAACGTTAGAGGCACTTTTTTACTTATGCTGTTACCAATGCAAAATATATATGACTAAAAATGTCCTTTGCTGTTTTAAAGTACATTTTCATGAAATTTTTCCAACAATATCGACAAAAGTCCACATCTCAACACATTTAATCCCCGAGAGAAATTAACAATGTAAAACTGTTGTTAAATATTTTCTAACAGCTCCCCAAACATGGGTCCTGCAAAAGTCAAACATTGTTTTTTTTTTTGACTACCTAATCATTGTCGTTAAACTTATTATTATTCTTATTTGATTGTGTTTTCTTTGTTAACTGTTTTTGTTGGTGTTGATGTTATTTTTGTTGATACGAAACAAAATTGTGTTTACTTCCCATACCTTAAAACACACACGGAAATACATAAACCCATGGTTATGAATATAAACACTGCTGGGTAGATGGATGGTATGGGGAGTAGATTTTCTTAACACAATCATAGGCATCCTTCTTATTTGTCTACTAATAAATTTCCCCACAAACAAAATCATATTTTGTTTTATTTATAGGAAAAGTAAATTTGTATAATTCGTAGTTGAAAAATGGCGGATTTTTGAAAGGAAATTCGTTGTGTGTTTTGATTACACTAGAGCCCCGACTAGCGTCCTCCCGATTTGCGTTGTTTCGAAATGCATCGCATTTCAAAAACCAAAAAATTCGAATTGCGTCGTTGCAATTTTAAGTTGCGTCGGACCGAGATACATTGTGGATTACTATTTTTGCATTTGCAGTGCCTGATTTAGCATCATTTCTGTCGTTAAGCAAAACCGTAGCACAGGCGTAACAGCATCTGTTGATCAAGCCATTAGCTGTTAGAAAGAAATATATCAACAAAAAGAATCTTTAAAAATTCAACAAACCTTAGACATTTTATGTGTTTGTTTTCTCTTTCGAGACGAGCTTAATGATCTGAAATTTGCAGTGAAAAGGAAAGCCAGATAGACACTATCACACACTCACCACTATGCGACGCGTTTCGCCGTTGGTTAAGCGGCTCATCAGGCATATTTGGTGTGGATGATGGCTTACAAGGGCTGTTCCCTGGAAAGTAGTATATATTTCGAACTTATTACAAATTAGCATATGCGAATTATACACTAGAAACTCTCCATGTTCGACTCAAGTTCTATTGGCAGATCTTTTTCACAGCAAAGTTTTTTGTTTTTGTAGTGATTGTTTTTTTGTCCACAACAACTACATTGCTTCCAATGCATACACTTGTTTTAGTGCTGCTTTAGGAAGACGGTTTAATGGCTCTGAACGTAGAGACGGCAACTTCTAGTTGGCTGCACACCGAGGTCCGCGGTTCAAATCCCACAGCCAGGCTCGGCTGAATTTTTGAGTTTTGCCTTGTTAAGGCGAAGATCATATGTTTTATGATTTATGTGTTTGTTTTCTCTTTCGAGACGAGCTTAATGATCTGAAATTTGCAGTGAAAAGGAAAGCCAGATAGACACTATCACACACTCACCACTGTAAGATCATCCAATCAAATGGACATACGTGTTGTTGATTTAGATTTATCAACTAAAGAGAGTTCTATGTAAGCTAAATGTATTACAATTTGTGAATGTATTTCCTTTTTATACCCTACAACACTATGTGTTGGGGGTTTTATATGTTTGATTGGGCCAAAAATTATGTAACACCTCGATATTTTGGTTTCCCACATGGGAAAGTTTGTATGGAAATTCCTATCTCGCCGATCTGAGCCGATCTAATTATGTATATCCGTCCATCCGTCTGTCCATGTTAATTTGTAATCACTCTACAGGTCGCAATGACCCGATCTTCACGAAATTTAAAACGGAGGTAGGGTTAAGGTCCGAATAGAACCCTATTTCTTTTGGGGATGATCGCATAATATTTAGGGGTTGACCAATTTTCCTGATTTTGCAGTTGCTCTACAGGTCGCAATTATAGACCAATCGACGCGGAAGTTAGCATGGGGCTAGAGCTTTGGGTTTGTTAGAAGCCTTCCAATTTTGATGGTCATCGGGTAATATTTAGTGAGTGAAATAGACCATAACATTTGTGATAAATAAAAGTATAATTTTCCATTAAAAGCAAATATTTGTAATCCCGGCGAAATCACTAATAGACGAACAGGTCAATCCTGGCCGTTGCGTAGTTGTCGATAGTAAATATATTGGATATATATACCGAAATATACACAATGTTTATATTCGAAGGAAGGGGATGTTAGCTAGAATGCTTATATCTCAAAAAGGGCTGGACTGATTTTGATAAATTTTGTCAATTCGGAATGCCCTCTTGGCATAAAAGAATAAAATTTAATTAATTCGCATAAAAAGATACCAATAATGATGTTAATATATATATTGTAGTATCTTGTGACATATTTTTATTATACCCTACAACACTATGTGTTGGGTGTATTATAAGTTTGATTGGGTCAGAATTTATGTAACACCTCGAAATATTGGTTTCCCATATAGGAAAGTATATATAGATCTTCCTAGCTCGCCGAGCTGAGTCGATCTAGCTATGTATGTCCGTCCGTCCGTCTGTCCGTCTGTCCATGTTAATTTGTAATCACTCTACAGGTCGCAATTATGGCCCGATCTTCACGAAATTTAGAATGGAGGTGAGGTTAAGGTCAGAATAGAACCCTATTTCTTTTGAAGATGATCGCATAATATTTAGGGGTTGAAATAGATCGCAATTATAGATCAATCGACGCGGAATTTCGCATGTAGCTAGAGTTTAGGGCGGGGAAGAAGCCTACCAATTTGGGTGGTCATCGGATAATATTTAGCGGGTAAAATAGACCATATCTTTTTTGTTGAAAAAATTCAAAATTTTTCATTAACCGCGAATATTTTAAATCCCGACGAAATCACAAAGCCATGACAAGGTTGCTTCTGATCTTTACATTGATGTTAAGATCCAACAAATTGGATATATAGTAATATATGTGCGATATATATGTCTATCAGAGAAGATATGCTTGAAAGATCTCATATATGTCGAGAACGGCTGAACTGATTTCGACAGTTCTCATTAATTCAGAATGGCCTCTTGGCAGGAAAGAAAAATCGTCTAAAAAATCGCATAAAAATATATCTCTAAAGATGAAAATATTGATTTTGTACAATTTTCTCATATATTTTCAATTTTGTCATATTTTTGGCATATTTTCATTTTGAATTAAACATTTGGTAATATTTCTACAGCTAACAAAACTAAGTAGTTAGGATATCAGGATATCATATACAGATCGCATTTATGGTCCGATCCCTACGAAATTTTGCATGGGGATAAGATGAGGGTCAGAATAGAAGTCTACTCTTTTTGGAGATGATCGCCATATATTTAGGGTTGAAATGGACCAAAAACTGCAAAATTGTCAGCAGGTCGTAATTATCGCCCGATCCTCACGCACATTTGAATGGGGTTACCAGACATTGCAAAAGCCAAGCAGTTTTGGATGGCCATCCAAAAATATTCAATGTGTAAAGAAGTTTGCCAACTTTTGTAGACAAAATACGAAAATGTCCATTCCAGAGTCTTTTTGGAGAATTCACAAATACAGGAAAGATGAACTTCTGACTATTTCATTAACGCTGATTTCGTTGAAGAATATAGTCAAGTGTCTGTATCACATATAGATGCGTTTCAGTCAAAAACCAATAATAAATGTTAATTTTTTCCCACTTCTGAGAGATTACAGGTCTTTGGGAAATATTGGTTCCAGATCTAGAAAGACCATTTACCAATAAATTGGAAATGAGCAAATTAATTTAAGTTGCTATTATTCGAAAATTAGATAACGATACCTGATATTTTTCTTATATTATTTGTCACAATATCTTGTGGAATTCTTTCGAGTATCTCGCCTATATAAAATGTATCATTTATTATAGTGTTGTAGGGTATTCAACGGTCGGCCCCGGTCGACTGTAGCCTTTGCTTACTTGTTTTTTATATTTTTATCACATGCGTTTTTTCAATTTGACTTAATATTGAAGTGTGTATTTTGTAATACTTTTTCACCTTACAACACAGGTTGGGGTTATTATATTAGATTGCAATTATAGTCAGATCCTCACGAAAATTTTCACAAGGGTAGGGTTAGGCTCAGAAGGGCTAGGCCCAAAAGGACCAACAACTAAAAATGTTCCTGACGTTATAAAGGTCACAAATAGAAACCAAAGGACACGAAATCTCGCATGAAGTTAGAGTTAAGGACAGCAGGTTGAATGGACCACTACTTTTGTGTGAAAAAATACCAACATTTTCTACAGACGATATCCGAAATACATAAAAGGCGAACTTCTGGCTTTTTATACTCTACACCACAAGGTGGTCAGGGTATTATGTCTTTGTGCATTTGTTTTTAACAGGCAAAAGGAAACGAGACAGACCCATAGTTCCTTTTGATGATCTGCATAGAATCACTTTCTGAGTTGATTTATGCATGTCCGTCCGTCTGTCCATGTATTCTTGTGAACAGGTCGCATTTATTATCCGATTGAGATGAAATTTTCCAAACAACATAAGTTTGCCCCAAGGACGAACCCTATTGAAATTGGAGATAGTCGGTAAAAATTTGGATATAGCTCCCATATATATCTTCGTCCGATTTACCTTTTATTGTGCACCAAACGTGTAATATCAGAATAGTATGGAATTTTGCATATACAACCATATTAGGCCTAAAAATAAGTATGCCAAATTTGATCGAAATCGTTTCAGATATAGCTATAGCTCCCATATATATTGTTCATCCGATTTGTTGTATTTGTTACCCACAGCCGTAATATGCACTCTGCAACATCAAAATTTGGGGAAATATATCAAATGCAGCTCAGAAATACATTTGCCAAATTTTATCGAGATCGGTTCAGATTTGGATATAGCTCCCATATATAACTTCGTCCGATTTACCTATTATTGTGCACCAAATGACTAATATTTGTCTAAATGGGATGGAATTTGGCACTTACCACCGAATTGAGCCTAGAAGCTAGTATGGTGAAGATCGGTTCAGATATAGCTATAACTTCCATATATATTGTTCATCCGATTTGTTATATTTGTTACCCACAACCATAATATGCACTCCGTAACAACGATATTCAGTGAAATATATCAAATACTGCTCGGAAATATCTTTGCCAAATTTTATCGGGATCGGTTCAGATTTGGATATAGCTGTCTTATATATTTTTATCCGATTTTAAATTACTTGTTCACGAAATGGGCAACACAAGTCCGAATTTAAAAGATACAAATGCTTCGGCATATTTAGTCCTTTAAACTTGAAATTATAATTATAATCATAGCGTGTATGATTGAATTCTTCCATGAAAACTTTTAATTGTTATGTGGAGCTCTACTAAATTAGCAAAGTGATGTAGGGTATCATAAAGTCGGCCCCGCCGACTTTATTGTTTTAATAGTTCTGCCCTACCGAACTTAACTGATGTTTACTTCTTTCATATCAAGCTGTGTACCTAAGCTTGATATCTCCGGAAACTTTGTTTTGCAAAGAGATCTAGAATACAAAACAGATATTTCGAAAATAAATTTTTTCCATAGTTTCTCGAAATATACCCTTTGTAGCCACATGGATGGAAGTATAAAAATCGAAAAAATAAATTCTTAAAAATGTCTTTTCCTCGGAAAGACTTTGTAAAGTTCATTCATTCATTTTTTGTGAAGATTTTGAAAAAAAAAAACATAAATTAAAACTTTTAGACTGTAAAAAATTAAGAAGCCGTAGAAAACTATTTTAACAATTCTTTAATGGAATTTAAGATTTGTAATGATTTTGCCTTAGCTTTACCTAATTTCAGTGGGATGTGCGAATTTTAGGAAAATTATGGGCTACTTTCACATTGGGTAGATTACAAAACAGCTACATGATTATCAGCCGAGATCGATCTTGAATGAAACAATGATATTGATTTTGACACATTGATTTTAATATTTCAACTAGTTTCCCGTTCTCTTACCAGCAAATAAATTCTCTCAAAACGGACTTCACATTTCTCTCTTTTATTTAACTTTGAATTATTTTAGACTTTTAATAACTCATTCGACTTTCATTTACTTTTACACAGAATTACGACTTATTGAATAATACCTCTCAAAAAGTGTTAAATTAGCACCCATTTTTTTATACAGTCCACATCCCCATTTATGAAACCAATTTGTTGAAAATTTCCACATCAGACTTAAGTGAGTTGTGCAATTGGTTTTGGGCCACCCGAATTGATAGCGAAAATTGGTATGAATTTTTATTAGCAAAAGATTTAGCTAGGCGATATACTATTGTTGGTCCAATTTGTTCATTTTAATATTTCTGGCAGCCTAAAGTCTGGTTCCAAAAAGCACTGTTTATTCCAATCGGAAGAATCGATTTTATAGAGTTACAAATACAATATTAACGGATGATCAAAAAATATATACATTAAAATTTAAAAATTTGAATCTGACTAAACGAAGTACAGTATATCGACCAACTTCTTTCGTTAAATTCATAAATTGTTCTTTATAAAATAAATATAATCTCATTCCATCTCTTCCTATTAACCCTGCCCATGTTGTTCGCTGGGCTGCGGCTGTGGCTGCTATCGTTATGTTACCCATGGGTATGTTACTTAAATGACGAACAATAGCAAAATGCGAATGAAATTCAGCCATAAACATAAAGAAGCGTAACCACGTGAAACCTTAAAAAAGGTACTTAAGTTAAATGGATTGTGTTTATGTCAAAAATAATTTGTAAACAAAATATATAAGCACCTTTTTTTTGTTTGGTAATGTCAAAAATATTCATAATGAGCATTTCATTGAGGAACGTAACGCAACGATTTGGAACGAGGCGGGTGGGGCGGGGCGTGTACACATACAAAGTATGAATGTTAGCACAAAGAAAAAAGGGAGAGTGTAATGCCAAGACATGTTGGAAGGATATTCAATCGATTTGCATATGAACATTTATGTAATGAGTATTTAGCCTTATTATAAACTATGACAACGCTCTTTAAAATATATGTTTTGGGGCGGAAAATTATTTCAATTGGAGAGAGATAATTTGAATGTTAACGAACAACACGAGTTTATTAATTCTAATTGGGCAATTATTGTTAAATGCCTATTTTCTACATAAATGATATGTGTGTGTGTGTGTGTTTGAAGGTAGAAAGAAGGACGGCATTAAGACTTAATGCCATTGTGTTAAATTAGGTGGATTACGTGGAATAAATAATTGTTTTAACGTACATACATAAGAAGATAATAAGGAGCTATCGCGTTAAAATAAATTGGTGATGCAGAGAAGTAGCGTTCGTTAAATAATTAATGAAATTAGCAATGCGAATACGTTTTTAAAACATGAGATTTCATAAGATTTTTTTTTAATTTTTTAAATATTCTAAAAGAGTAAAAAATGAGTGACTGACTAATTCATCAACGTCCAGATTTTTTGCATTTAGTTCAATAGTGGTGTTTAGGGGTGAGATAAAATAGGTTTTTGGACATTCGGACTAGAAAAGTAAAGTTCGTATCTTTTCGTATTTTTTGAGCGGATGCAGCTAAAATCTTGATTTCTGGTATAAAAATTAAGTTTGGGAAGTAGTGTTGATATAAACAGGTGTTTTTGGAAATGTGTAATCAGTGTAACAACAGTACTAAATGCGGTACAATTTGGTTTTGGTTGAACGGGTTGATCCGAAAATTTATAATGTTCGTATTGGGGTTCCTGTATTGGGTAGGGTTAAGATAAGAAGTAGGGTTTGAAAATGAGTTCAGCAAGCATAAAAAAGGTACGAAATGGTACTATATTTCGTATTGCATGAAAGGAGGCTGCTTGAAATCCGACATTTTTCATTGTTAGTGTGTATGGTACAGAAAGAATATAGCTGGGAATCTAAAATTTGGAATGAGAGTCTTTCGAGATTCTAACAAATATGTGTACCAAAAGTACTCAAATGCACAAAATGTTGTGGCATTTGAAATTATGTAAACGGATAGTGGTCAAATATTGAAATTTGGTATGAGGATCAATTCTAGGAAATGGGGTTGATGTAAGGAAGTTGTTTTGGAAATGTGTAATAAGTGAGTTGTACAAAATTTTTCGAAATTCTCGAGGGTCGGTCTTGGTGCTGGTTTCTTGGAAATACATACTGAACGAAAGGAAAGTACTTAAATGTACTAAAAATTTAATAATTTGTATTGGACAAGCGGAATGAGCTTGAATTCTGAAATTTGGAATGACAGTCCCTGATGATATATATGCACCAAAGGGTTTTTGGAAATACGAACTATAATGTTACGAAAAGTTTTAAGTTGGTACTAAACCATTAAAATCGTACCATTCGTTATTATAATACCGGTTATTATATATGAAGGTTGGTAAGTAAGTTTGATATATGAATATGGAAATTTGGAACAGTTTGCTTTAGGGCGAATGAATGGAACAAGCATTTTACATGATATTTATACCCTACACCACATAGTGGTAAGGGTATTATGTCTTTGTAAATTTGTTTTTAACATGGAGAAGAAAAAGAGATAGACCCATAGTTCTTTTTGGTGATCAGCATAGAATCACATTTCGAGTCCATCTATGCATGTCCGTCCGTCCGTCTGTCCATGTACTTTTGTAAACAAAATGCAGGTCGCATTTATTATTCGATTAAGCTAAAATTTTCTAATTAATATTTGTTTGGCTCAAGGAGGAACCCTATTAAAATTGGTGAAAATCGGTCTAAATTTAGATATAGCTTCCATATGTATCTTCATCCGATTTTAGGTTTCTTGTGAACCAAATGACTAATATCAGTCCAAATAGTGTGAATTTTGCTACATCCGACCGAATTCAGCCGAAAGCATGTGCTTCAAATTTGGTGAAAATCGGTTGAGATATACCTATAGCTCCCATATATATATCTTCATCCGATTTTAGGATTCTTCTGCACCAAATGGCTAATATCAGTCAAAATGGTGTGAATTTTGCTACATATGACCGAATTCAGCCTACAAGCATGTGCTTCAAATTTAGTGAAAATCGGTTCCCATATATATGTTTCATCCGATTTGGTGTTTAAGTTCCTCACATTCGTAATATGCACTCCACAAGACTGATATTTTGCACCAGATATCAGATACAGCCTAGCAATTCATGATTCAAATTTAATCAATATGGGTTCCGATTTGAATATAGCTTCCATATAGATCTTCATCCGATTTTAGGTTTCTTGTGCACCAAATGGCTAATATCAGTCCAAATGGTATGAATTTTGGCACTTCAGGCCGAATTTAGTATAGAAATAAGTACTTCAAATTTGGTGCATGATACAAGAATAATATTTGGCACCAGATATCAGATGTAGCCAAGAAATAGCTGTTTTCAATTTTATGAAGATCGGCTCCGATTTGGATATAGCCTCCATATATATTATTATTCGATTCCAGGTTAATTGTACACCAAATAGCTAATATTAGCCCAAATGGAGTGAATTTTCGAAATTCAACCGAGTTTAGCATAGAAAGAAGAATTTCAAATTTGCTCCCATATATATCTTTCATCCGATTTGGTTTTTAAATCTCCAACTTTCGGAATATCCACTCTACCATAAAGATATTTTGTACCAGATATGTCATAGAGCTCTGAAATTGCAATATTAATCTTTCTTTTACGAGAATTCTACTAATTATGCCCGACTTTTGAGCCTTCCTTGCTGGTTTTTTATTGGGGTCCTTGTTGGTAGGCTTGTGGTAAAGGTGGTTCTTTGTAATTTATAGACTCGAAAACCGCTTCCAAGTATAATACAACATCGCCTGAAAGTAACATAGGTCACATACATTTTTGAAATTCCACTTTGAACTGGAGATATAGCATCAGCATCGGAGTTACCTTCCAAAAATTTAGATTGTATATGCACATATCTATTGATCGATTACAGATACAGTCTCCAAATTTGGAATGAATAACGGAATTTGGAACAAAAATGAGGACTCTATGTATCTCTAATTTCAATTTGGAATGGAATTTAAAATGAACATACATTTGCCAAATTATATTGAAATCGGTACAGATTTGGATATACCTCTCATATATATTTTCGACAGATTTCGTTTATTTGATGCACCAAACACGATATGTATGTTCTATTCTAATAAAATTTGGAATGTGTGACAGGATAAAGCTGAAATTCCGAAATTAGACATTGAGATCTCGCTTGGTATCTGGAATTGAGGTATGGAAGTGGTTTTGGAAATTGTACGATAATTTCTAAATATTGAAAATAAATTTTGCATAAAAGAATAAAAAATTGAAATCCTTAAATTTGATATAGATAACACCGTTGGAGTCTTTTGATAGGATATGGAGGTGGTTGTGGATATGCGAAATAAAATTGAACTAAATTGTACGAAATTTGGTAATGGGGGAAATTATAGTGCAGAAATTCTAAAATATGATTTTAAGGTCACTGTTGTTATCTGAGGTTGAGATGTGAAATTGGTTTGCAAATAAGTACTAAAATTATATGAAAAGTACTATGTGCTACTAAATTTGGTATAGAGTGAATATATAGAGCTGGAATCCCGAAATTTAATATTGAGGTCTCTGTTGGTTTCTCTTATTGAGATCTGTTGATGATTTTGCAAATGCGTACTATCATTGTTCGAAAAGTACTGGTACTAATTGATTTGGATTTGGATCCTAAATGTTATTTAATAAAATAAAATAATATAATTGAAATTTCTAAGTTTTATACTAACATCACTGTTGGTTTTGGATAGAAAAATTGGATGTGAATCTATTGTGCACTGGTTTTACTAATATCCTCCTCGGAAAATTTCAAAATGAAAGATTGAAAAATGAGATTGATTGAAAGAAACAAAAATTTCCTATTATTCATTCCGAAAAAGGAACAAGTAAAACAGCAGCAAAGTTCTGGCCGAACATCTAATACGCTCCACCATTTTAAAGAAACTAGACAATTTTCAAAAAAAAAAAAAAATTGCATAGAAAAATACCTCTCAAATGAAACCCTTGTATGGGGGCTACTCGAAGACGTTTTCCTTCATAAGTAATTTTCTTAACATTACGAGCTTTAAATACGAAATTTGAAACAATTCTAGTACAAAATATAGCTGAAATCATCAAAATACCGAATATTGGGAGATACACTTTTGTGGAGAATATATACGGACATCGCTAAATCGACTTAGAATTTTACGCTGATCATGAATACATACAGGGTGAGATAAAAAACTGCAATAAAGTCAAACGCCATAATTTTTACACTTTTTTAATTAAAAAATTAAAAATGATGTTGGAAATAGCATCAAATTTTAGAAGTTAAGATTTCTTCGAAATGCTCACCATTGGCAGGAATTATGGCCTTCAAACGACTAATGAAACCGTCACACGCTGCCCGAATGTTGCTCTGCGATTTTTGCCCCATTCCCGGCAAAACGCCTGCTTGCTCTGATCGACACTTTGTCCAAAGGAGATCTGATTGTCCAACGGAGATTTTGGTGGCCATTGTGCGCTGGAAATGAAGCGAGGAACCTCATTCTCACAAATTCTCACAAAAATGATTTTGAACGCTTGTAAACAATATAATGAGCTGTCACTGGAATAATTTTAACAGCTGTCGTACGAGTGGCTTAGAAAGGAGAGAAGTCTGAATTTGGTTGCAGTTTTACATCTCACCCTGTAAGGTAACTATAACTCACATGTTCATATTGCATTAATGGTTTGCTCACCCGATTTGTAATGAGCATTCTACTGGGTATGTATAAAAAGTTTTTACGTTTTCATTCCATTTGAAATATTTGAATGCTATTTTCCTTGCTTCAAAAATACACAGGTTATGATATTACTTGTTATTTTTTTATACCCTCCACCATACTATGGAGGGTATATTAACTTTGTCATTCCGTTTGTAACTCCTCGAAATACTCATGTCAGACCCAACAAAGTATATATATTCTTGATCAGCGTAAAATTCTAAGTCGATTTAGCGATGTCCGTCTGTCTGTCCGTCTGTCTGTCTGTCTGTCTGTCCGTCTGTCTGTGTGTTGTAATCACGCTATCTTTCGAATGAATTGAGATAGATGGCTAAAATTTTGCACACATGTTTATTTTTCCAGTGGGCAGGTTAAGTTCGTAAATGGGCCATGTAGGTCCACGTTTTCATATAGCCCCCATATAACGGTACCTCCCGATATTCGGTATTTTGATGATTTTAGCGACATTATTAACCGGAATTGTTTCAAATCTGGTATTTGAAGTTCCAAATGGATACTACACCCTAAGACAGAAAATTGTCTTTGCAGGTCCACGTCTTCGTATAGCCCCAATATAACGGTACCTCCCTATATTCGGTATTTTGATGATTTAAGCGACGTTATTCACCGGAATTGTTTCAAATTTGGTATTTGAAGTTCCAAATGGATACTACACCCTAAGACTGAAAATTGTCTGTGCAGGTCCACGTCTTCGTGTAGCCCCCATATAACGGCACCTCGCTATGTTCGGTATTTTGATGATTTTAGCGACATTATTAACCGGAATTGTTTAAAATTTGGTATTTGAAGTTCGTTATGGGAACTACAGTCTGTGACAGAAAATTGTCGGTGCGGGTCCAGTTTCGAATTTGAATATGGTAATGGCTTATGACGAACAATGCATATGTATGTCCACGTCGTATAGACCCCAATATAACGGCTATATTCGGTATTTTTAAAATTTTAACAGAATTTTTTAAGGATTTTATTTTTTGAAAATTTCCAAATTCGTTGCAAATGGTGGAGGGTATTAAAAGTTCGGCCCGGCCGAACTTACTGCCTTTTAACTTGTTATTTAATTGAAAAAGTATTTCAATAAATTTTATTGCATTTCATTACAAGTAGGTAAAACAAGGCATAACTGCAGATAAGCACAATTTTGGACACGATAATTCAAGGTATTTATTGCGAGCTTTAATTTCTGTGATATCATTAAAATTAATGTTAATGAAAACGAACTGTACGCATATTAAGAACGAACGGCGAACGAACGAATGAGCGAAGCAAAGGAAACGCAGAATGAAATTGTATTAATTATTGCATTCCTTTGTGAACAACTACCGACAACAACTGCAACAACATCAACCGAACGAAATGCAATTTATCCATTTCTCTTCGCTTCGTTGGTGACTTGTTTTTTGTTGGTGCTGTTGTTGTTGTTTGCCATAAAGAACTAAAAGGACACTTCAGAATGGCCTTCTGCATGCACTTGAATCAACCAAACGGTAAGTGCATATATGTATGGCCACAATTGGTGCTGGTGCTGGTGCCAGTACTGGAGCCAGGGTTGCTGCTACAGCAGCTGCAACTGCTGCTGCTGCTGTAACAGTTTTTGAATTAAGTACACTGGTGATGTTATGTCATTGAAATCGTATGCGGACATGGATGTGGATTTTCTGTTTCAGTTGAACACTTCAACGATACAGAACATCAACTTAAACAAAGTCTGTGAGTGTTAAGCAGTCAAGCATAATATGTACGTATGTAGTAGCTCTGATGCAAAATCTGAGCTGGTTATGTCAAAGATCTACAAGGCAATAATATGGGTATATGCAAATAGTAATAAAAATTACAATGTGTATGGGAATTCTGACCATTATATCAGTCAATAATCTTTTTTTTCTATATGATTATAGTTGATATTCGTGGTGGCAGTGTTGAAATACAAATGTTTATCCTACAGAATAATTAAATAATTCCTTGACATTAATATATCTTTATTCGAAATTTAGCAGTTTCATCATAAATTACATGAGAAACAAAAACCTAAGAAAATACGAAGAGTTTAGCTATTATTAACGTTCGCAATACTGGGTGAATACATAGTGGACCCGACAAACAATCACTTCCAAAAATTATTGAAATATCGCATATCAGTTGGTACATACAGTTAAAGTATATACTTGATGATAAAACACTTCATTAAATTTAAACAAATAAGCAAAGTCTATAGTCGAGCGGAGCCGACCATTTGATACCATACAACACTACAATATGGCCCCTTATGTTCAAATCCATTTTGGAAGATTTCGCTTTTGAAATTCTGTAACGGAGCACTGCCCAGATAATACGCACTACGTCGTGCTCTTAGTTGTTGTGGTCCATTTTACAGCTAAAGATAATCTAATGGTCATCCAAAATGCCAGAATTCTTCCCTATCTTTAACTCTCTTCTCAGGCGTGTCGATTGACTTCAATTGTGTGATCATATATGGCAATCATCTCCAAAAAGAGTAGGCTTCTATTCTGACCCTCATCTTATCCCCATGCAAAATTTCGCAAGGATCGGACCATAAATGCGATCTGTATATGATATCCTGATATCCTAACTACTTAGTTTTGTTAGCTGTAGAAATATTACCAAATGTTTAATTCAAAATGAAAATATGCCAAAAATATGAAAAAATTGAAAAAATATGAGAAAATTTTACAAAATCAATATTTTCATCTATAGAGAGATATTTTTATGCGATTTTTTTTAGACTTTTTTTCTTTCCTGCCAAGAGGCCATTCTGAATTAATGAAAACTGTCGAAATCAGTTCAGCCGTTCTTGACATATAAGAGATCTTTCAAGCATATCCTCTTTGATAGCCATATATATCGCACATATTTCCGATTTGTTGGATGTTAATATCAATTAAATATTATCCGATGACCACCCAAATTGGTAGGCTTCTTCCCCGCCCTAAACTCTAGCTACTTGCGAAATTCCGCGTCGATTGGTCTATAATTGCGACCTGTATAGCTACTGCAAAATCCGACATTTTTTCAGTATTTGGTCCATTTCGACCCCTAAATATTATGCGATCATCTCCAAAAGAAATAGGGTTCTATTCTGACCCTAGCCCTACCTCCATTCTAAATTTCGTGAAGATCGGGCAATAATTGCGACCTGTAGAGTGATTACAAATTAACATGGACAGACGGACAGACGGACGGACGGACATACATAGCTAGATCGACTCAGCTCGGCGAGCTAGGAAGATCCATATATACTTTCCTATGTGGGAAATCAATATTTCGAGGTGTTACATAAATTCTGGCCCAATCAAACTTATAATACCCTCAACACATAGTGTTGTAGGGTATAAAAAGCGCATTCGATTCAATTGAAAAAAAATGGAAGCGAATATCTTTAATTTTTTATTGCAATATTTTTCACCGATTTTCTTAATTTTTATCCGTTTCTAGTTTCCGAATTGATGGGTATTGTGAAAATCAGCCTAGCGGTTCTTGATGTATAAGCAGAATAAATAAGATATATTCTTTAACATATATATTGTACCTATTTTGCTATACGTCCGATTTCTTGGCTATAAGCATCATTTTAATGGTCAGAAGTGGCCTTTTAATGTATTTATGATTTGGCTGAGAATAAAAATATTCGAGGTTTAGTGGAAATGTTTTTATTTCTTTATATAAAAGTTGGGGTCTATTTACCCGCTATATTTTGTCCGATGGCCAACTTGGTAGGTTTTTGCCCAGTCCTAAACTCTAACTCCATGTAAATTTTCGCGTCGATTGGTTCATAATTGTGGCTTATAGAGCAACTGCGAAATCAGGATTTTTTCTGTTTTTTTGTTTATTTCAAACCCTAAATATTTTGCGATCATCTCAAAAACAATATGGTTCTATTCTGACCATTTTCAATTTCGAGGATCGAGCCACAATTGCGTGATTACAAATTAACATGGACAGGCGGATTGGCTGTAGTATCCATTACGAACTTCAAGTGCCAAATTTGAAGCAGTTCCGGTGAATAATGTCGCTAAAATCATCAAAATACCTAATATCGGGAGGTACCATTATATGGGGGCTATATGATAACTTGGACCTACATGGCCCATTTACGAACTTAACCTGCCTACTGGCAAAATATACATGTGTGCAAAATTTTAGCTTTTATCTCAATTTGTTCGAAAGATAGCGTGATTACAACAGAGAGACAGACAGACGGATGGACATGGCTAAATCGCCTTAGCATTTTACGCTGATCAAGAATATATATACTTTGTTGGGTCTGACATGAGTATTTCGAGGAGTTGCAATCGGAATGACAAAATTAATATACCCTCCATAGTATGGTGGAGGGTATAAAAATATGAAATCTATAATTTCCTCAACCATTTAATAAGATTTCTTTATCTTCTATATCTATAAAAGAGGAAAATGTTTGTATGTTTGTTTGTTTGTAATTTATGGACTCGAAAACCGCTGAATAGATTTTCCTGAAAATTTCCATATATACTGCAACATCGCCTGAAAGTAACATAGGCTATATACATTTTTGAATTTCCACTTGGAACTGGAGATATAGCATCAGAATCGGAGGTACCTCCCAAAAATTTAGATTTTATATGCACATATATATTGATTGGTTGAAGATACAGTCTCCAAATTTGGAATACGTAACGGAATTCGGAACAAAAATAAGTTTGCCAAATTATATTGTAATCGGTTCAGATTTGGATATAGCTTCCATATATATTTTCGACCGATTTCGTTCATTTGATGTCTCAAACACAATATGAAGGTTCGATTCCAATGAAATTTGGAATGTGTGACGGGATTTAATCCGAAAATAAATTTGTCAAATTATATTGAAATCGGTTCAGATTTGGATATAGCTCCCATATATATTATCGGCCGATTTCAAGCATTTGATGCACCAAACACGCTATGTATCCCCAATTTCAATGAAATTTGAAACGTGTGATAGATTTTATCTAAAAAATTGATTTCCTAAATTATATTGAAATCGGTTCAGACTTGGATATAGCTCCCATATACATTTTCGGCCGATTTCATGTATTTGGTGGACCAAACACGGTATGTATTTCCAATTGTAATGAAATTTAAAATAAGTAACGGAATCGGGAGCCAAAATGAATTTGTCAAATTAAATTGAAATCGGTTCAGATTTGGATATAGCTCCCATATATATTTTCGACCGATTTCATGTATTTGATGCACCAAACGCGCTATGTATCTCTAATTTCAATGAAATTTGGAAGTTGTAGCGGAAATTAAAACAAATATACATTTGTCAAATTATATTAAAATCGGTTTAGATTTGGATATAGCTCTCATATATATTTTTGACCGATTTCATGTATTCTTTGCACCAAACACGATATGTATGTTCGATTCCAAAGAAATTTGGAATATGTAACGGGATTTTGATTAGAAAATAAATTAGTCAAATTATATTAAAATCGGTTCAGATTTGGATATGAGTGGCTAAATTTGCATGAGTGGCTAAATTTGGTACAAAAATAAATTTGACAAATTATATTCAAATACGCTCAGATTTGATTATAGCTCCCATATATATACTAAGCCGATTTCACATATTTGATGCACCCAAAGCGAGAGAGACAAAATCCCGTTACATATTCCAAATTATATTGAAATCAGTTGAGGTTTGGATATAGCTAACATATATATTTCGGCCGATTTCATACATGTTATGCACCAAACATGATATATACGACCGATACCAATGAAATTCAGAATGTGTGACGGAATTTGACTACAATAATAAATGTGACAAATTAATTGGAAATTAGTTAAGATTTGGATAAAGCTCCCATATATATATATATATATTATCGGCCGATTTCACATATTTGACGCACCAATTTCAATGAAATATGAAAGGTGTGGCGGAGTTTGGTGTAAAAGTAATTTTTTAAATTATATTTAAATCGGATCAGATTGGGATATGATTTTAATAACAACCATTGACCCACAACGCCTTAGGCTAACACTAAAAAACAACACAACAATTGATTTGAAATACGCTTATTACGGCGAAGTATGTTGCTATCTCGAATTCACTAATTGCAATAGTAATGCCACTCAACTTCAAAAGATTGCAGTTACATAAATAAATAAATCCGAAGGACAAACCCTTCGTGTATGTATGTCATGTTACTGCTTTTCTAATGGTTTTGGTTATTTACGCATAAAAGTAGTGCAATAATTTTTTCTTTAATTTTGAAATTTGTTTTTTTTTTAACCAACATATATTCGTAAATAAAATTTTGAATGCATATAAAATTAAAAGGGGTAGCGAAGCGCACCGGGTTCAGCTAGTTGTTTTATAATCATTTGCAAATATTTGTCCTAATCTATAACAAATGGAACAAATGTTGGACAGGATGATGACTACTAGTCATCCTTAAAAAATCAATATCAAGTACTAACGTTTGAGAATTACCGTCGGAAATCAACCGCCTATTATGCATGCAGTCAAAACCACTCATACCATTACACACACACACACACCAGCCTGAAGGTATATCTTCCACACACACCGACTCCAGCATAACCACATACACGTCTGCCAAAACACATGTCCTCAGACATCAACTATTGTTTGTTGAGTCGTGCGTACAAGTAATTACTCAAACTCCTGGATTGCTGCAATAGCAATCATGCAAGTGGAGACACACACACACACACAAAGGCATGCACACGTATATATATGTAAAATCTCACCTACCATATTTACCTAAGCTTAAACATGCAGAAGAACATTGTAGTAGCTACGGCTCATGGTATTTCGCTGAAAGCTCTTAACCCTTGAAACAATCTAGTTTTGAGGAACACATTATGTTCATGTACACGACAGGTCGTATGTCAGTGTATTTGTGAAGATTACACCACATACATACATGGTATTACTGCTCTGTTGACACAGCTCGGTCGATATACCTGGGGCGCTGGGTACTTACATTCTGAAACACGTGTAATTTTAAGGTTAGCATTAATGTAGAGAGGTTAGTAATTGTTTAATAGGATTTACTACAATGGCAGGCAGTTTTGCAATCCTTTTTGGCTCCTTTAAAAATGATTTGCTAAAAATGGGAATTATCCAAAGAAACTGTAGTTTAATAACAATTTTCAGGGATATCTAGAACGAATACCTATAAGTAGTATGGATTTAGATGTTGCATTTTCGGAAGAATAACTATGAGAGTATATATCAAAATGATAAACAATAAATGCAGTGTGTGCATTAAGTTATACGCAAGATATTTTTTTTCCTCAAAAAATATTCTTTATTTTGCTGATATAAAAACGAGAAAAAATAGAACCCCGCACTTAAAATGTAAAAATTGATTGCAACTGACTTTGCATTTTTCGTATTCTTTTGTCTTCCATTTGCGTAGAATTGTGGTTTCCTAGCTTCCTTTTGCTTTGCCTGTGTTCTGCGTTCTGGGAATGGCAAGTTGATATTTCTAAAAAATAACTTTAATTTGTGATGATATTGAAACAAACCCGCGCACTTTTGCAATTCCCAATATAAATTGATGTTGAAAGTATTCGTTAACTTTTTCAGTTGTCAAAAGAAAATGCGAGTATTTAAAGTCTTGAAATTACGCAAATTAAGTTTATTTGTTTTTTTTCTGTCCATGATGCAGAGAAATGTATAAATTTAAAAAGAAATTGTGAACAATCATCTCTCTCGGTGTAGTACTGAGAAAAATAATTAAAAGTGCATGATTGGAGAGAAAAGAATTAAGGTTTCGGGATGCGCACTTATATTTTAGTCGGATGTTGCTTCACTAGTTGTGTCCATCTGAGGAAGAATTGGTTATGATAGGAAAGATGCACATTGGAAGAGAAAGAAGAGATAGAGATATCTAGTTACACGAAGGCTCGCCAAGGCATGATACACTCTTAGAAAACTTGAAGATAATGATAGGATCTACATCTGAGAAGAACGTTAGAGTTTCTGGTGTCGTGTCATAATTCCCACGGATATAATCCCCATTACCTGAAAGTTCGGATACAAAATTCGGTTTTTATCCGGTTCTCCAGGACTGATGTGGGTATCATTTGAAAACATATCGAAATCCCTGTACGCTTCGAACCGGTTCCGGAGTAATACAAAAAATTGTCTTTTTTATCAGAACTTATTGAAATCCCTGTACGCTTCGAACCGGTTCCGGAGTAATACAAAAAAATTTATTTTTTATCAGAACTTATTGAAACACTTCTTGTGGAAAATGGACCCAAGTCTCTTGCCTTTCCAAAATGGAACCAAATGTAAAAGTAACAAGTAAAAAAATAAAGTTTGGTAGGGCCGAATCAAAATACCGAATATCGGGAGGTACCGCTATATAGGGATATACAAAAACGTGGACCTATACATACAATGTTTTGCCAACGGACTTGGAACCTATTATGACCAACAAATTCCAATTTTAATACAAATCCGTAAAAAACGTGACAATAGCCATCAAAATACCGAATATCGGGAGATACCGTTTTATATGGCTACGTCAAAGCGTGCACCTATATATGCAATATCTCGCCACACGAACTAAGACCCATCATGACCTACAATTACTAATTTTAAGACAAATCCGTGAAAAAGTGTTGCAAATATCATGAAAATACCGAATATCGGGAGGTACCGTTATATGGGGATTATACCAAAACGTGGGCCGATATATCACATTTTTAATACCAACCATCCTAGACACAATAGAAATTTTCTGCTAAATTTTGAAGCTTACGTCATGATTTTCTTTTTCGACTGGGAATCACCTCGAGCTAATTCGCCAGTCATTTAATTCCCCATTATTTGGTATGTCCTGGGACCCAACAATCCTTAATAGATTTATATATTTTAAGAAGGGCCTTCCTACAGTCAGCAATAACTCTCGATTTAAAGGCATTTCAATTGATGGATTTGTGAGACGCTGACTATCAACATACAAATCCACAGGTTCTGTTGTGCTATAAAAAAGTTATTTTACCATTTTGGCTGCCTTCTTGATTGCGAGAATCTCCGCATGGGTCTTTAGGTTAGGTTAGAGAATGTGCAGTTAAAGATTGATATTAAAACTACCTCGCTCGGAGACCTTTCGGTTCACTGTGATTATCCTGTAAGAGTGAACTAGTAAAAAAACTATAAGTTCGGCCGGGCCGAAATTTGATTACCTTCCACCATTTGGAACGAATTTGGAAATTTTCAAAAAAAAAAAAAAATAAAATCCGTCAAAAAGTCTATTAAAATCTTACAAATATCGAATTATATTAGGGTCTATACGACGACGTCGATCTGCATAGCCAATTTTTGTCATAAACCATTACAATATTCCAATGCAAAACTTGAAAAAAAATCGGTGAATAATGTAGCTAAAATCATCAAAATACAGCACATCGGGAGGTAATGGCGGCTATGCGAAGACGTGGACCTACACAGTCAATTTTCTGTCTCTGGCTGTAGTATCCATTATGAACTTCAAATACCAAATTTGAAACAATTCAGGTGAATAATGTCGCTAAAATCATCAAAGCACAGAATATCGGGTACCATTATGGGGGCTATACAAAGAGGTGGACCTGCATGACCCATTGTCGATACCAAAAGTCCTGCAGACAAAATATACCTTTGAGTAACATTTTATCAATCAACTTTATTTCGTTCGGAAGCTAAATTGATTTCCACAGACGGACGGACATTGCAACATAGAATGTTATGCTGATCAAGAATATATATATACTTTGTGGAGTTTAAAATGTATGTTTCGAGGTGGCACAAACGGAATGATAAAATTAATATACCTTCCATACTATGGTGGAGGGTTTAAAAAGAGTACAGGGTGATAGATTTTGCATAGAGAGGTGGAAAAAATGGAGAAAGAGTGTCGAAAAGAGTATAGATCTGGACAGTAACATAAAAGGTGTTCGATCATTTCATTCTCTTCCTTATCCTCATACAGCCTGTAGTATTCGACGTGATGAAAACTGCAACAAAGCCAATCGCCATAATTTTTGCATTTTTTTTTTAATTTTATTGAATGGAAGCAAAAAAATTTCGGAAATAGCATCAAATTTTAGTATAAGTTTAAATTTGTTCGAATTGGTCACATTTGGCACGAATTAAGGCCATAAAACAGCCAATGAACACGTCACACGCTGCCCGAATGTTGCTCTGCGGTATTTTGGCCCATTCCCGGCGAAGGTGATCGACACTTTGGTATTTTTTAGTGTCAACCTTGCTTTCCGAAATACTCCAGACACAATAGTCCAACGGATTGGTATCCGGAGATTTTGGTGGCCATTGTGCGCTGGAAATGAAGCGAGGAACCTCATTTTGGAACCATTCTTGTGTGGCGCGTGTGGTGTGAGTGCGATGGTGCTGAGTCATGTTGGAATGCCCAAGGTCTGCGGCCAAAATGTTTGCATGTGCAAGGCTTTAATACACCCTCCAGAATATTTTCGCGGTTATATTCGCCACTTATTCTGATGCCACGGTCGATTAATACGAGCGCAGAGCGACCATCGCCTGTTATGGCGACCCACACCATAATCATCGCCGGCGCTTGAGTTTGCACATTTCCAGCTGACAAGTAAACACGATCATATTGTTTGTTTACAAACTGCTGGACATCGGAAAAAGTGGTGTAATTCATGCACTTTTTGAAATATCAATGGATTTACCCCGAGCTCATTTTTCAATATTTGCCGAATGGAATATTATGATATTTTCAGCTCACGAGTCATTTTTCCGCCACTGCGACGCGGGTTTCGATAAAGCGCTTCTTGACATTTCGAACCTTTTCTGCTGGTGTGTTGCGGTTTTATTCCGTCTATTTCCTTGACGTCGGGCTACGCTACCAGTATCACGGTAACAAGCGATGGTAAATGCTGGAGTGCTCTAACGATAACCACTTGTGGTTTTCCAGCCATATAAAAGAAATCACACTATCACGCTTGAAATAGGAATGCTCTTCTATCTTAGCCTGAGTGACCCCATATCCGCAATAATTTGGCTTATTGCCTGTTGTCTTGAAACGTTCTTGTGATCACATCTAAAGTCTGGCGTCGACGCAAGTATCAATCGATATAGAACTGTGCTTGCATAGAACAGTCTACATAGGTCCAAGTTTTGGTATAGTCCCCATATAACTGTACCTTAAGATATTCTGTATTGTGATGATTTTCAATTCAGTTCAGCGGAGTAGCTTTAAATTTGGCATATAGAGTTTGTAATAGATGCTACCTGCTATGACAGACTATTTCTCATATAGGCCCCACATAACGACACCTCCCAATTCGGTATTTTGAAAAGTTTAGCTTCGTTTTTTCGTTTCGTTTTTATCTCAAACTTGCCAAAAAATTGCTGAGGCGTTCCACATTTTGGTATATTTCGAGTTATAATTATTATAATGTATATCCTTAATGGGAAAGTACCCCAAGGTTATT
Organism: Musca domestica; assembly: GCF_030504385.1. Taxonomy (NCBI): domain Eukaryota; kingdom Metazoa; phylum Arthropoda; class Insecta; order Diptera; family Muscidae; genus Musca; species Musca domestica. The sequence goes on along the minus strand of NW_026712364.1, from coordinate 3,585,615 downwards.
GTAAATGTTCGTACTTGACTTTGAATTATCAAATCATAACAGGACGATTTCTTATAGCTCCTCTAATATGTATTTATTCTTCACTAAATATAGCTTATGATTAACTGAAACCAACGACCCAGTTGCCAAAAATGATTCGATTACACAAATTCTCAAAACTCACACATACATTTATACCTTCACCATTTGATTTACATGGGTCTCACATTTAACAATGAACTTTTAAGAGACCTTTTTTCAAAGACTTCAATTTTTGCAAAATTATATGCCACCCACAATCAACCTGCAGATGTATTTGTGGAACAAAATGTATTTTATTGTCACCTCCACATCTCTACCCCGATTCGAGGTGTTAGTAGAAGCACTTCATTTTATGTGACACCTCACAAAGGTGAAACAGTTTTGTGCCCTGTTTTATAAATTTAAATTTGCTCATTAATAATACACACACTCTGGATATAATACAATTTCACTTTTCTTAAGGATATGAAATTTTATTACTGCGAAAGCTTACAACCCACCTGGAATTCGGCAAAGCAACAAAGAGAACGAACGTTTTTGCCACGCTCTCCCCCGCACTCCGCTACCCGGTAAGTGTTCAATTAATTCTAAACACGTCTGTATTGGATTTACACCAAGACGAATGAAGTAATCCCAATGACAGCGAATCGTGGTGGTTTGGGCGACTTATTGTTATTCACCTCAAGTAAGATTATTTGAAGAAAATTTCTTCATGTTCTTCTTCTTCTAGTTTTTGTTGTTGTTTTTCTTTTACCGAGAAAAACGAGAAATTGCAAATAAAAATGGATAACAAAATACAGACCTAAATTAAGGTGCGAATACATGTTCGTTCTTGTTTTCTTTTTCGGGTGAACTCACATACATACTTATCAAAAGTACAGGTTAGTCGATGCGGCGTTGTCCCCAAATCACTCACCCTCCAGATTTAAATGTGAACACCATATATGACTGATAAGGGAAGGTGTGATATATTTTAAGTTGAAGGTTGTGTGCTGTTTTCTTGATATTTTATAGATTGAACTTGATATTGTCACAAGGAATGATTGCGGTCCTTTGTTGTTGGGTTCAAAGCAGCTATAGCCTGAGTTTAGGTTCACCAAAAATCCAATTGAAGTGTTGCCTGTAATCTGAAATGAAACGAAAGTTTTAAATTGAAATGAATACTCAAAACCGGAACATATATATCAGATTAATTTTACGCCCACATGTACCAGCAAAAAAGTGATATGAAAGGTATAAGCTGCCAAATAGATTAAAAGATTGTATAAAGCTCCTCCACAGGACCTTAAAGATTAGAAAAAAAAAAACAACGCCAATAAAATTTCTCAAAACATATATAAATATAACAAGTAAAAAACATTATGTTCGGCCAGGCCAAACATTTAATACACTCCATCTTAGGGTAAAAGGTACATTAGAACTCATTATGACCCACAAATACCATTTTTAGACAAATTCGTGGGAAAATGTGGCAAAAGTAATCAAAATGCCGAATACCGGAAGGTACCGTTACATGGAAGATATACCAAAACATGGACCTATGCATACAATGTTTTTCCTCGCGAACTAGAACCCACTATGACCAACAAATATTAATTTTTCTACAAATCTTCGAAAATGTGGCAAAAATCATCAAAATACAGAACATCAGCTATACCAAAACGCAGAGACAATTTTCTGTCATAGGCTGTAGCATCTATTACGAACTTCAAACACAAAATATGAAAAAATTCCGGTGAATAATGACGCTAAAATCATCAAAATACCGAATATCGGAGGTACCGTTACATAGGGGCTATACGAAGACGTGGACCTGCACAGACAATTTCCTGTCTTATGCTTAGTATCCATTACGAACTTCAACAGACTAAAAAACACTAAGTTCGGTCTGGAAATTTTTAAGAAATAAAATCCGTTAAAAATTATATTAAAATCCTAATAATGGCGAATATATCGATTGTAATGGGGTCTATACGACGTGGACCTACATAGGCTTTGTTAGTCATAAGCCATTACTATATTCAAATTCGAAACTTGAAATAATAATAATAATAATCATAAAAATACCGTACATAGGGAGGTACCGTTATATCGGAGCTATACGAAGACCTGGACCTGCACAGACTATTTTCTGTTATAAGCTGCAGTATCTAATTTGAAACAATTCCGGTGAAAATGACGCTAAAATCTTTAAAAATACCGAATATTGGGAGGTACCGTTATATGGGGGCAATACGAAGAAGTGAACCTGCACAGACAATTTTCTGTCATAGGCTGTGGTATCTATTTCGAACTTCAAATACCAAATTTGAAACAATTTTGGTGAATAATGACGCTAAAATCATCAAAATACCGAATATAGGGAGGTACCGTTATATGGGGCTATACCATAACGTGGACCTACATGGCCCATTTTCAATACCAAAAGTCCTGCATACATAATAAACATTTCAGTAAAATTTTATCAATCTACTTCATTTCGTTCGGAAGCTGGAGTGATTTCCACAGACTGACAGACGGCCGAACATCGCGAAATCGACATAGAATTTTATGCTGATCAAAAATATATATACTTTTTGGGGTCTAAAATGTATATTTCAAGGTGTTACAAACGGAATGACAAACTTAATATACCCTCCATACTATGATGGAGGGAATACAAATATATATAGAAATTATGGCGTTTGACTTTGTTGCACTTTTTTTTATCTCACCCTATATAAGATATCTGACCCTAAATATCATTATTGTCGATTGCATATTACGAATGTGGGGGACCTAAACACCAATTCGGATGAAACCTATATATGGGAGCTATAGCTATATCTGAACAGATTTTCTCCGAATTCGATATACTGTCTTCTGGACCGTACTGATATTGAGCATTTGGTGCACAATTAACACGAAATCGGTTGAAGAGGGAGCTGTATTCAAATCTGACCCAATCTTCATTAAATGTGGTAGATATATTTCTGGGCTATATCTTATAACTGATACCAAATATCATTCTTGTGGAGTGCATATTACGCATGTGAGGGACCCCAAATCGGGTGAAAGGTATATATGTCCCATGGTTATATCTGAACCGATTTTCACCAAATTTGATGACCTTACTTCTAGACTGAAGTCGGTCGGATGTGCCACAATTCAGGTCATTTGGGCTGATATAGGCCATCGTTTGAAGATGTATATGGGAGCTATATCCAATTGTGAACCGATTCTCAGCAATTTCAATAGGGTTCGTCCTTGGGTCAAACAAATATTGTTTGAAAAATTTAATCTCAATCGGATAATAAATGTGATCTGCATTTTGTTCACAAAAATTACATAGACGGACTGACATACATAAATCGTCTCAGAAAGTGATTCTATGAAGATTCTCAAAAGTAATTATGGGTCCATCTCGCTTACTTCTCCATGTTACTAACAAATGCACAAAGGCATAATACCCTTACCACTATGTAGTGTAGGGTATATATATCAAATAAACTCGCCTTTACTAATCTGATGCTTACTTAATAGCGCTGTGTAATGAAGCGAATTTTAGAAAATCAATTTCAAATCATGTTCAAATCATAATTGCATGATAATCTACACAATTAAGTTGAAAATATCTCCTTAACTTAAGTTTCACTTGAAAATGCGCCATCTACGCCAATCTCGTTCTACTATTTGCGTCGAGATTTATTTTCTTCCTGTCGCGTACTCACTCCATCCTGTTGACAGCTCAATTAGTACATTTTTCATTATTAACGTGTTCAAGGACTCCAGTTAAATTTATAAACCACTCTTTTGGCAGTTTCTGCGAAACGAACGAAAGAAAGTGAAAATTGTGTCAGCAATTAAAAGCGACAGCACGTAAATTTTGTATAAATCAAGTAAATATGCATAGAGTGCGCGGCGTAAAGTTGGTTGTTGGGCAATTTATCGTAATGGGAGGAATAGAATGAAATTAATACTAAAATTTATGTTTTTTTTTATTTTTTTATTTAAATATTATGTTGTTTTTTTTATTTTGAATTATACAATTATTTTTGAATTCGTTACTTTGTTAATGATTTTAATAATGATGGTTATGTTTTTGTTAAAAATTACATCTTTTTGAAAACTGGACATATCGATTCAATCCTTTTGGTACCTGACTTACAAACATTCAAAATTTTCAAAATACCTATAATTACACCCTACAACACTAAGTTTGATTGGTCCAAAAATTATGTAACACCACCTTGGTTTCCCACTTTTGGGCTCATTCCAATAGACGAGGCTTGTCCGCAGGCAACATTTTTTGCGTCAATTGAATTTTGTACGGGAACAAATGCAAATCAATGCGAATAATCCGTTGTAAAGTGAACCGAGCCATGCCCAACTGCTGGGAACGGCGTTTTTGGGATATTCTCGGCCGATCGCCTTGGTCGACTTTTATATGGCCTCTGCGGATTAGAAAGAGCCTTACCAGTCGAAAATTTTTCGTATAAACGCTTAATGGTGTTCTTAGAAGGCGCACTTCTCACATTTTTTAATGGTTTTAACGCACGTTGAGTTTTCACAATTGACTTCTTGTAAATTTCAACTATTTCAGAGCGCTCGCGTGGCTTGTATTGGTTCATGGTAAAAATCTGCTTGGACTGACGCTTCAAACGCGGTGTGTCAAAAGTTATGGCGTTGACAGATGGGTCCGTCGAATATGGGCAATCCTGTATGTCTGTACATGTTATTTTGTAATCACGCTACAGGTCGCAATTATGCCCCAATCCTCACGAAATTTTCCATGGAGGTGTGGTTATGGTCAAAATAAAGCCCATTGCTTTTGGAAATGATCGCATAATATCTGAAATGGACCAAAAACTAAAAAATGTCCTTATTTTGCCCTTGCTCCGCAGGTCGCAATTATGGACCAATCGACGCGGAAGTTAGCACGGGGCTGGATCTTAGGGCTGTGCACAATCCTTTCAATTTGGATGGACATCGGATAATATTTAGTGGCTAAAATAGACAATAACATTTGCGTTAAATAAAAGTAAAATTTTCCATTAAACCGCGAATATTTTTTATCCCGGCGAAATCACAAATAGACGAAAAGATAAATTCTGACCGTTACGTAGATGCCCTTTTTATACCCCGTTCGAAGAGAGGCTATATCGATCCATGATATCGTATAGCCCCCATATAACGGTACCCCCGATATTCTGTATTTTGATGATTTTAGCCACATTTTTCAATGGAATTATCTGAAATTCTGCACAAGGAGTTCCTTCTGAATACTTTATCCTCTTTAAGAAAATTATCTATATAGGTCCAAGATGTCGTATAGTCCCCATATAACCTTATATTCGGTATTTTGATGACTTGAGCCACAGTTTGCAATGGAATTGTCTGAAATTCAACACAAGGAGTTATTTGTGAGTACTTTACCCCCTGAAATAGAATTTTCTAAAGAGGTCCACGATATCGTATAGCCCACATATAACGGTACCTCCCGATATTCGATATTTCGTTGATTTTAGCCACATTTTTCGACGGAATTGTCTGAAATTCTGCACAAGGAATTCTTTGTGAGAACTTAACCCCCAGAAATAGATTTGTCTACACCCAGAAATAGATTTCGATGAAATCGTATGTCCCCATATATCTTCACCTTCCAATATTCATTTTTTTAAGATTTTAACAGAATTTTTAATGGATTTTATTTTTTTGAAAATTTCCTGGTTCGTTCTAAATGGTAGAGGGTATTCAAAGTTCGGCCCGGTCGAACTTACAGCTTTTTTACTTGTTGACGCTGATTTCGTTGACGAATATAGCCAAACATCGTAGACAAGCAAATCACATAGATGAGCCTAAATTTGGAGATGCAGGGGCCTCCTGGTTTTGGAGATGATCGCAAAATATTTACGGGTTAAAATGAACCAAAATATGACAATTTTCCTGATCACGAAATTGAAACCAATCGACACGAAATTCTGCATGAGAAGAGAGTTAAGTACAGGGAAGAATTCTAGCATTTTGGATGACCATTGGATTATATTTAATTGTAAAATGAACCACAACAACTAACAGCACGACGGAGGGCGTAAATATTGGCAAATGTCCCTGGTCTAGAAGTTAAGGGTAATATCTGAGCAGTGCTCTATGACATAATTTCAAAAGCGAAATCTCCCAAAATGGGTTTGGACATAAGGGGGCTTCTAACATATTGTTGTGTTATAGGGTATTACCTGGTCGGCCCCGCACGACTATAGCCTTGGCTTACTTATTTTAAATATTTTGTTTTGTTTGTTTTTTTTTTTTTTTTCTAGTTTTCCTCGATTCACTCCTGTTGGTATCTGACTTACAAACGTCCAACATTTTCAAATTACCCATAATTTTAACCATTTCCCCGAAAAAAAGTAAAAATTGTTCAAATTTAACATCCAACCGTGCCAATTTAAACATATAACCAATAAATATACCATTTTAAATAAATTTATATTGAATAATGGTTGGTCTCAGTTGCCTCCGCATTACAATATCAATTTTTTGTTCATATCCTTAAGTAGTGATATAATGAAAAGTAATTTTCTTAAGCTCCTTTCACTTTTTTGTCTCCCTCTCTCTCTCTCTCTCTCTCTCGCTTCAAATATTTCCAATGAGACTATTTTATTAACAACAGGTTGTAAAGTTATCTACGAGCTGGGAAAGCGCGGAAGTGAAATTGTTTCTGTTTGTGAGAGTTTTTTTCTTCTTCTGTTCATCATTTGCGGTAAATGCCGTTTTGTACTCATCAGATAAAGTGTCACGTATATGTCAAATTTTTATTGCCGTCAAGGGATTTGTTGCCGGCAACAGTAGTAACAATTATATGACGCTGTTGAGGATGATGTTCATGTCTTTCTTTTTTTGGCGTTGTTGCTGTTGTTATTGTCGCCGTTGATGTCTTTGATAGTAATGATGACGATGATGATGGGTAGGATTTTACGCAATGCCATTCGATGTCGTGCTGTTCTTTTATGAAGATGTATCAATATAATTTATTATTTATGTGTATGTATGTTCGACAAAAAGCTTTGCAAAAAAACAACGAATATTTATTTGTACGATATAAAAAATACAAAATGATATGAGAACAAAAGCACCAGAAATTCGACAAATGAATTGAACGTATATGGATCATAATGGGAATATATGATATGATGGAAGGGGATTAAATATTACACTCTGTATGAAGCAACATGCAATAATTCGCACATATAAAGCTACTTTATAGAACAAAATATCTCGTTGTTCATTCCAGCTTCTCACTCACTCATGCCCACCTTAACACTGTATGGCCAGTGTGCATAATATATTAGGCATTCTTTTTGTACCCTACACCACAAGGTAGTCAAGGTGTTACGTATTTGTGTATTTGTTTGTAACAGGCAAAAAAAGGGTCTACATGGTTCAATTATTCACATTATTAGTCGGTTTATGGATGTCCGCCCATATGTCCATATATTTTTGTAATCAAAGTACAGGTCGTATTTATTGGTTTGACCCAAGGACGAACCCTGGAGATAATCGGTCAAAATTTAAATATGGCTCCCATATATACATATCTTCGTCCGATTTGCTTTTTATTGTGCACCAAACGTGTAATATCAGCCCAAATAGAGACTGTTGGAATGGAGCTGGAAATATGTATTTTAAGAATTATGCTCACTGTGAGCGTTAAGCTTCTAGATAAGTACGTAGATTTTAATATACGTAATATAACGTGTGGGAATAATTTAGTACATAGAAACAAGTAAGCCAAAGCTATAATCGGGCGGGGCCGAAAACTTACTGCAGATCTGAAACCCTTTGTACTTGAATAAATATTCCCCCAAGATACAACCCAATATCAAATACATGATAATAGTAGATGTTGATGTACGCGATTGCTCCTCTTTTCGAATAATCTACATAAATCTAAAATTCTACCAAGAGGCCATCTAAATTCTGACAAGATGCCATTCTGAATTGGTGGGAATTGTCAAAAAGTTCGTTCATTGTAGCCCATTTTATCCGATGGCCATTCAAAGTGCTAGGCTTCTGCCCTGTCCTAAATTCTAACCTCATACGAAATTTCGGGTCGATTATTAATTGTGACCCGTGGAGCGACTACAAAATCAAGAAAAAATGACATTCGCTGGTCTACTTTAACCCAATATCTTGCGAACATCTTCAAAAACTACAGGCTTCTAAACAGAAGATCATTGCGATCTATGTAAACAAATCTTATGCTATAAAAATACGAAAAACAACTATCACAAAATATTACCGGAAAAATATTCGTATTCTTATTAATATATTTTTATGCAAAATTTTCGATTTTATCCTTTTCTGCTAAGAGCTTTGGATGAGAGTTGTCAAAAAAAGTCCAAATGTCCTCGAGTTTTTTGTATAGAAACTTATTTTCTTTTATTTTATATTCTATATACAGGGTAAGAAGAAAACACTGCAACCAACTTCAGACTGCTCTCAATTTTAAGCCTCTCGTCCGACAGCTGTTAAAATTATTCCTGGTACAGCTCATTTTATAGTACAAGCGTACAGAAGCATTTGGTGAGAATTTTCCAGAAAAAAGCTATTCGTGATGGAATTCAAGCCTGATAGTGTGATTTCTTTATATTTGGCTGGAAAACCACAAGTAGCTATCGTTAGAGCACTCCAGCATTTCAATGTGAATAAGTCTTTTGTATCTCGTACCATCTATCGTTACCGTGATACTGGTAGCGTAGCCCGACGTCAAGGAAGTGGACGGAAGAAAAGAGCAACATCAGCAGAAATGCTTCGAAAAGTAAAGAAGCGACTTGATCTAAACACGCGTCGCAGTGGCCAAAAAAATAGTTCGGGAGCTGAACATATCGCAATATTACAAATATTGAAAAATGAGATCGGGGTAAAGCCATTGAAATTCCAAAAAGTGCAAGGACTTACCCGCAACAGAAAGAAAATAGACTCAAAAGAACTAAAGAGTTGCTTCGCTTGGCCAAAAGTGGTGAAGTGCCGAATTAGGTTTTCTCCGATGAGAAAACATTCGTTGTCCAGTAGTTTGTAAAGAAACAAAATGATCGTGTTTACTTGCCAAAAAAGTCAGCTAAAATTGTGCACCTTCGGTTGGCCACCAGAACTCACACGCCGGCCATGGTGATGGTACAGCCGATGGTCGCTCTCCGCTCGTATTAATCGACCGTGGCATCAGAATAAATGCCAAATATTATCGCGAAATTATTCTCTAGGGTGTATTAAAGCTTTGGACACTCAAACATTTTGGCCGCAGACCTTGGACATTCCAACAGGACTCAGCACCTTCGCACTCAGCACGCGCCACCCAAGAATGGTTTTAAAATGAGGTTCCTCCCCATCATATCTAGCGCACAGTGGCCATTAAAATCTCCGGATACCAATCCGTTGGACTATTGTGTCCGGAGTATTTTGGAAAGCAGGTTGGCACTAAAAAATACTAAAGTGTCGATCACCTCAAGGAAGCGCTTCGCCGGAAATGGACCAAAATACCTCAGAGCACGTTCGGGCAGCATGTGACTGTTTCATTGGCCGCTTGAAGGCATAATTCGTGCCAATTCAAACCAATCTAAAACTATTCTAAAATTTGATGCTATTTTCGAATTATTTTGCTTTCATTCAATAAAATTTCAAAAAAAAAAAAAAAAAAAAAAAAAATTGAAAATTATGGGGTTTGACTTTGTTGTATTTTTTTTTTTTTATCTCAACTTTTGTAGCGGGGATATAATTAAACATGGACAGAAAGATGAACGTACACACAAGCCTAGGTCGATTTAGCCATGCCAATAGATATTACACATTTTTCCCAATCAAATGTGTAACACCCCCAACAAAAAACTTAGGACCTTGTGGGGAACCCAGGTTTTCCCATGAGTGATTCGATTCGGTCAAATTTAGCTATAATGTGGGATTCTTATTGAAAACGTCGACTCCGCTCAGAAAGTGACAACCGGTAATATTTTTGGTATAGACTCCATATAACTGTTCCGAACGATTTTAGACCTTTCCAACATGTTTTACAACATCATTGGAACAGGTGCATTCGGACATATTTGCCAATGTTAACATTTCGCCCCAAAGAGAATAATGTAAATGGTCTAATTTCATTATGTTCTCGCCATTATGTTCGATAACTTATTATATATTTTGAAAATGTGCAAAGTATAAGTAATAAATTGTTAAAAATAAACCATGTCTTCAATGATTCAGTTGTGATCCATGCTTATCCAGTTTTGACATTTTTTGTTCGCAATAATAAATCTAATGAAATGGCTTTGATTTTTGATTTGTTAAATGATCTTAACCTAAAAACGTTCGGACTAATTCCATCCAAAATAACACAAATTGAAATCTATGACATATATTTCCATTTTTTTTTTTTTGTTTGTTTTTGATTTTACAATTCTCCTTTGTTTTATGCTGCACTTTTTGATTTCGTCTCTTTTGTCTTTTGACTCTGCGGGGCGAGGTACACAAAAAAGTAATTATTTTCACATTCAACACTTTAACACAAAAGTTCACATCCGGCAGAGACTCATTATCGTTCTTAATAGTCGTATCTTCAATTTGATGTAAATTTTGAAACAATGAGAGGTTTTCGTTACATTTTCTTTTTCTGTTATCCATAGACCATCAGCGAGCTTATCTCACAGTCTGAACGTGTGTCTATCAATGGCTCTTATGTTTTTTAATGAAAAGTTGTTGTCGCCTTCCTTTTTTCTCCCATTTCTCATTTCGCCTTGAACAAAGCGTCATGAATAATATCACCAGTCAAAAACAAATGGGACAAAAACACAGCTTGTAGAAAGCATTAAAGTGGAAGATTTTCATTTGTATTGTCGTTCCGTTTTGTTTTATTCCTAGACGCAATAATAGAGAAACGAACAAATCTGCTTTTGGTAACATCTACTCTAATGACTTTGCCATCCACCAGAGCTTCGTGTTGGTTAATTGTTTTATTCGCTTGGGTTTTTGGCAGAGAGCCAGAAACCCTTTTGGCAATTCTCTGTCCTGTACATCCGATCGGTGAAGTAAACGTGAAAAATATCTTTCGTAGAAGGGGGAAAATATGCTAATGTCATCAACCAAACATGCGAATAGCTAAATATTGAAATGGAGACCATCATTTTTATTTTTTTGTGGTGAAAGTCATGCTCCAATTCGTGGAAATTCTGTGTTATTACTTTTTTGGTGTATTTAAAAAATATGTGGATTTTTTATTATATGCGCCTCTGCGTTAAAATTACCAAAGAGTCATCGTTATTTTATGTGGAACTTTAAAATTTGATCTTGTCTTAAATGTTTAGAATGCTAAATAAAATTTTTCTAATGCGTTGTATTTATCGCTAAAAAGTTTTGCTAAGGATATATATTGGCTTGTGGCTAGCTTTAGGTCACATCCAAAGATTCGTCTATTGACCTTAATAACAACTCAAGGATACTACTGGGAAAGGCTTTAATAAATACAAAAGTAAGGCACTACAAGAATATGCCAGAATGCTGCTGCGAGAATTCTTAAACTGTAATCAAGCAAGGTTCTACAGGGATATGGAAGAATTGTATTAGAATAAGCCCCAATGAGCGCTCAATAATACCTTATTATGAATTTATTTTCTATTATTAATACCCTCAATTTGGCAATTCTCAAAAACAATAAAATCTGTTAAAAATTCTGTTAAAATCTTAAAAATCCCGAATGTAGCTGTTACATTAAAGTCTATACGCCTACATGGACCTGCATAGGTAACTTTTGTCATAATATTCAAATGCGAAATTTAAAAAAAAAAAAGAAAAAAAGCAGTAAGTTCGGCCGGGCCGAACTTTGAATACCCTCCACCATTTGGAACGAATTAAAAAAATTTCAAAAAAATAAAATCCATTAAAAATTCTTTTAAAATCTTTAAAATATCTAATATGGGAAGGTGCCGATATATGGGGATATACGATATTGTGGACCTATAAAGACAAATCTATGTCTGGGTGTAAAGTACTCACAAGGAATTCCTTGTGTGGATTTTCAGATAATTACATTGGAAAAAGTGGCTTAAATCATCAAAATACCGAATATAGGGGAGTACCGTTATATGGGGGATATACGATATCGTGGACCTGTATAGACAATTCTCTCTTAGGGGGTAAAGTACTCACAAGGAACTACTTGTGTGGATTTTAAGACAATTCCATTGAAAAGTGGGGCTAACATCATCAAAATACCGAACATCGGAGGGGTACATTTATATGGGGGATATACGATATCGTGGACCTATATAAACAATTCTTTTTGAGGGGGTAAAAGGCCAACGAGGGACTCCTTTTGGGGAATTTCAGACAATTCTATTGAAAAATGTGGCTGAAATCATCAAAATACCGAATCCTGTGGTGGTACTGTTATATAGGAGCTATACGATATTGTGGACATATATATATATAATTCTCTGCCGAGGTATAAAGTACCCACAAGGAACTCCTTGTGTGGATTTTAAGACAATTCCATTGAAAAATGTGGCTAACATCATCAAAATACCGAATATCGGGGGTACCGTTCTATGGGGGCTATACGATATCGTGGACCAATATAGCCCATCTTCGAACTTGACCTGCCTGCAGACAAAAGAGAGATTTCTGCAAAATTTTAGCTTCCTATCTTAATTCGTTTAGACTGTAGCGTGATTACAACAGACGGACCGACAGACAGGGCTAAATCGTCTTCGAATTTTACGCTGATCAAGAATATATATACTTTGTTGGGTCTAAAATGATTATTTCGATGAGTTACAAACGGAATGACGAACTTAATATACCCTCCATACTATGTATGGTGGAGGGTATAAAAATCGGTGAATAATATCCCTAAAATCAGCAAAGTATTGAATACAGGGAGGTACAGTTATGTGGGGGCTATACGAAGACGTGAACCTACAAGGTCCATTTTCAATACCAAAAGTCCTGCAGACATAATATACATTTGAGTAAAAATTTATTAATCTGCTTCAATTCGTTCGGAAGCTAGAGTTATTTCCACAGACGGACAAACGGATGGACCGACGGACATCGCTAAATCGACATAGAATTTTATGCTGATCAAGAATATATATATTTTGTGGGGTCTAAAATGTATATTTAAAGGTGTTACAAACGGAATGACAAACTTAATATACGCTCCATACCAGTGGAGAGTATAAAAAGCACTGTGTTCGGCTGGCCGAACTTTGAATAGCATCCACCATTTGGAACAAAAAAAAAATAAATAAATAAATAAGTTAATACATAAAAACAAGTAAGCAAAGACTACAGTCGTGCTAGGTCGACCATGTGATACCCTACAGCATTACGATATATTGGAAAACTTCCTTGGGTCCAAACCCATTTTAGTGTTTTTTTTTTTTTTTTTTTTTTTTTTTAATAATGCCATACAATCCTGCAGAAATGTTATCTTTGATTTTTGACCGGGACATTTGCCCTATATTTACCACTGTCTGTCGTGCTGCTTGGTATTCAAAACAAACATAAGAAATAATAATTTCCAAAATGCTAGACTTCTGTTCTGTCCTTACCTCTCTCTTCATGTAAAATTCTGTGTCGATTGGTTTTTAATTGTGACCCGTATAACGACTGAAAAATCATTCACATTTTATTATTTGGGTCCTTTTGAACACCTAAATATACATCGTTAAAGCATTAGGTTTTTTCGTGACTCTAAAATTTCGTCAGAATCGGACGACAATTGCGACGACAGAGCAAGATCGACTCAGCTCGGTGAGATTTGAAGATCCATATATAGTTTCTTATGTCGGGGACATAATTTTTGTTACATAATTTTTGGCCCGATCAAACTTATATTACTACCAACACATAGTTTTGTAGGGTGTGAAAATAATAATAAAATAAAATCCTTTAAAATACCGAATATAGGAAGATTCCGTTGTATTGTGATCTATACGAAAACGTGGACCTACATAGGCAAATTTGTTGTAAGCCACTACAATACTCCAGTACGAAACGAAACAATCCCGTTACATAATGTCGTAACAATATCAAAATATCGAATATATGGAGGTACCGTTATATGGGGGCTATACCTAAACGTGGACCTATATAGCCCATTTTCGATACCATAATTCCAAAAACATATTTGAGTAAAATTTTATCAACCTACTTCAATTCGTTCGGAAGCTAGAGAGATTTTCACAAACGGACATACAGACGGATGAGCATCAATAAATTGACATAGAATTTTATGCTGATCAAAAATATATATACTTTGTGGGGTCTAAAATGTATATTTCGAGGTGTTACAAACGGAATGACAAACTTAATACACCCTTGATACTACATATTGTGGAGGAAATAAAAAAACTCAAACCTATAAATATATAAATGTACTAATTTATAAAATTAGGTGCCATCATTTCCAATTTGAATAGACTGTCAATCTGAATATGCAACTATGCCATTAGCTTTACGCTTCAATTGCTTCAAATAAATCGGTATAATTAGATGGAAGAATGTATATGTACTCGTTGACGTCTATCATGTACACTCACACATACAGCCACACATAAAATCAATCACGGAAAACCGCAACAATTTCACCACAAATAATAATGTCAAACATAGGACATTGATTGTTTAACCTCAAAACTAATTTTCTCAATTGATTTATTACCGTTGAAGTTTTTGAGCGTCCGCAACGAACATAAATGGTTTGTGGTTTTTTTTTATACCCCAACCAAAAACCAAAACGTAAGCGATTTTTCTCAGGTTCTTGGAAAAGAGAGCAATTTTTTTTTTAATTTTGGAAACAAATATTTATATTCTTAAAAAGTATTTTTTTATTGTTGCGGTATGGCTATTATATTTTTATTGAACTGACACATTCATGTAAAAATTCTAGAAAAAATTAGATTTTTATATTATTCGTCGTTTTCAATCTTAACTGCGTTATTTATTAAGAACCAAAACCTTTGGGCAGCATAGTTTTAATGCATTCTTGTTTTGGATACATCTACTGTGTACCGACATTTGGAAATCGAAATATTTGTTTAATGATACAAATCATTCATTTAAGTGAGAACTCGGGAAGGTTGAAAATTTGGCTCGTATTTTTTTAACACTATGTTTCGGCACCCAAAATTAAGTGGCTTGCATATTTTTTTTTTTTTTTTTTTTTTTTGAACCCCGTGGGATATTTTATTTTTTATTCCAGCCGTAATATGAACATAATAACAACTCCATTCGGGTAGAGATTTCAAATACAGCTCAAAAATACTTATACCAAATTTTATCGAGATCGGTTTTGGATATAGCAAAAGTAATAATCCCTTTATCAGAAAATGCTATAAATTTTACGATTGGTCCCTAATGGCAGTTCTGTTTTGACATTTTTGTAGCGATCACATACGAAATACACGTTAATAAGCAATTTTACGCTACACTGCTCCAGAATGCGGAATATAGCTTACTGACCGTCCAAGGCCTAATGGTGAAACACCTCGCCTCGCCTCGAAGAGACTGGCACAACAAAAGATGCTGGCAGGCGTGGCAAACCCCGGAATATCCGTTCTGCAATGAATGAAAATTGCTGCTGTAGCCGAGGATATAACGGAAGAGCCGTCAACATCATCAAATGGGTATCAGTCGACGGTCATATATCAAATTGTTTTTATAACCTCAACTATACATAGTATGGAGGGTACAGTAAGTTCGTCACTCCGTTTGTAACTCATCGAAATAACCATTTTAGACCCACCAATATATATATATTCTTGATCAGCGTAAAATTCTTGTCCGTCCGTCCGTCTGTCCGTCTGCTTTAATCACGCTACAGTCAAAACGAATTAAGATAGGAAGCCAAAATTTTGCACAGATCTCTCTTTTGTCTACAGGCAGGTCAAGTTCAAAGATGGGCTATATCGGTGCACGATATCGTATAGCCCCCATATAACTGTACCCCCGACATTCGCTATTTTGATGATTTTAGTCACATTTTTCAATGGAATTGTACGGGGGTAAAGTACTTTACCCCCTGAAAGAGAATTGTCTATATAGGTCCACGAAATCGTATATCCCCCATATAACGGTACCCCCGATATTCGGTATTTTGATGATTTTAGCCACATTTTTAAACGGAATTGTCTGAAAATCCACACAAGGAATTATTTCTGAGTACTTCATCCCTTGCAAGCGAATTATCTATATAGGTTCCGATATCGTATAGCTCCCATATAACTGTACTCCCCGATGTTCGGTATGATTTTAGCCCCATTTTCCAATGGAATAGTCTGAAAATCTACACAAGGAGTTCCTTGTGAGCACTTTACGCTATGAAAGAGAATTGTCTATACAGGTCCACGATATCGTATAGCCCCCATATAATGGTACCCCCCAATATGCATTAATTAATTTTTTATCTAAAATTCCAGAAATTGCATTTAATACAAGCTAAATATAATTTTGCTGCAACACGCTGAAAATTCGTAAGTAACACCAACTCTCTTTCACCCCGAGTGCAACATAAAATATTAAAGTATAATCTTGCAACAACTTAAAGTAGTTTCAAACGCAACTTTAATTGTTACTTGGAATTTAATGAAATGCACAGCTTTCATGGAATATTTCCACTTTAACGCAGTCTATGGCTACTACTAGTTTTTCGCCATTGTGGCAGACACGGGAAAAATACTTTGTTGCAAGTTTTGTCAGAGTTTAGAAAAATATGCATGGAGAAGGATAAGAACTTGCCTTCTTAAGATGTCTGTAAATATTTGTAAGCCTTTTTAAAATGCCTTAAATGCTCCTGCTTGTTGTGTCTATTTTTGCAGACAGAGAATGTGTTATCGTCGTTGCGGGGTGTTAGGTGCACACACAAACACCCACACCCACGCTGAGACACATTAACAGCCCTTACCCCCCATGGAACATGGGGGAACAGCATGCAACTTAAGAACCTCACTAAGGGACCAATGGTGCAGGGGCAGAGTGGAGGCATATGAAAAAGTACCTCACTTTTAGGATATTATGGCAACAATTAAGCGCTCATTTACTCTCTACACGGCAAACGACCGACAGTTTATTAAACCTTTAACAAGAGCAGCAAATGGAGTGTTATGACGGTAGGTCGGTCGTTCGGTTGGTGGTTCTTTCAGTCATCGTTGGTAATGTAATACCCCAGTATGAATGAGCATTAGAAAATGTTATGCATCATTTGGGTACAAAGTCATGCCACTGGAGAGCAAACAGGAAATTGTTCTTTTTGGCCTGGCTTAAAGGGTTGATAACAGTTACAGAAATCACTTGAATATACATGTTGTTCAACAAAAAAAAAAAAAAAAATAAAAAACAAGACAGTTGATAAAAAGTTATAAAGCGAAATGCTTGATAGCTAATGAAGAGGAGGCATTTTTGGTGAAAATGATTCACAGATTAGATTATAAATTACTTATGTAACACTGAAGTTATTTATACGACATTTATTTGCGTAAAGACTAGCCACTTCTTATTGATATGGAGAAAAAACTAATATATAAATTTAAATTTTTGGAAATTTCCTTCAAACTTGTTTCGTGCCGGTTTTATTTCTGATTTTAAAATGTTTAAATAGAAAATTGTGGACGAAGATGGGGTCTTTAAATATCTAAAATCTGACGAAACCCTTATGTGAAGATATACCAAAATGAACAGCTATTTATTTTCATACCCTCCGCCATAGTGTGGATGTGTTTTAGCCCGCATAACTGTACCAACAGACTGATCAGGCCTTTTGATTGTTTACTCACAATTTAAACCCAATTTTATGTCAATTGGGAGTAAGCGTTCCCAGTATGTAGGAAAATCCTTTCATAAATCCTAAATACCGATGCACGATCCACGCATTGTATAGCCCCTATATAAAGGTACCTTACTATATTAGGTATTTTGATGACTTTTGCTAAATTTTTTAACGGAATTCTTCTCTGACATTGGCGGCAGAGATGCACATTTTCGTATAGTTCCATATAATTGTATAACCAGATATTTGCAATTTTTAATATCATAGCCTTAATTTTCAATGGTATTTTTATACCCTCCACCATACTATGGAGGGTATATTCATTTTGTCATTCCGTTTGTAACTCCTCGAAATACTCATATCAGACCCAACAAAGTATATATATTCTTGATCAGCGTAAAATTCTAATACGATTTAGCCATGTCCGTCTGTCTGTCTGTCTGTCCGTCTGTCTGTCTGTCTGTTGTAATCACGCTATCTTTCGAACAAATTGAGATAGAAGGCTAGAATTTTGCACACATGTATATTTTGCCAGTAGGCAGGTTAAGTTCATAAATGGGTTATGTAGGTCCAAGTTATCATATAGCCCCCATATAATGGTACCTCCCGATATTCGGTATTTTGATGATTTTAGCGACATTATTCATCGGAATTGTTTCAAATTTATCATTTGAAGTTCGTAATTGATACTACATCGTAAGTCAAAAAATGAGCCATGTAGGTCCACGTCTTCATATAGTCCCCATATAACGGTACCCCCCGATATTCGGGATTTTAATGATTTTAGCGACATTGTTTACCGGAATCGTTTCAAATTTGGTATTTGAAGTTCGTAATGGATACTAAATCCTAAGTCAAAAAATGAGCCATGTAGGTCCACGTCTTCGTATAGCCCCCATATAAGGGTACCCCCCGATTTTCGGTATTTTGATGATTTAAGCGACATTATTTAGCGAAATCGTTCCAAATTTGGTATTTGAAGTTCGTAATGGATACTACGGCCTAAGACAGAAAATTTTCTGTGCAGGTCCACATCTTCATATAGCCCCATATACCGTACCCCCCGATATTCGGTATTTTGATGATTGAATGTCCCTAACATTATTTATTGTTTCAAATTTCGCATGTGAAGTTCGTAATGGATACTTCAGCCCATGCCAGAAAATTGTCTGTGCAGGTCCACGTTTTCGAATAGCCCCCATATAACGGTACCCCCCCGATATTCGGTATTTTAATGATTTTAACTACATTATAAACAGATTTTTCTTCAAGTTTCACATTTAAATTATTGTAACAACTTATGACAACATATGCCTATGCAGGCCCACGTCGTCGTATAAGCACTCGGTATTCTTAAGAGTTTAGCAGAATTTTTAACGGATTTTATTTTTTGGAAATTGCCAAATTTGTACCAAATGGTGGAGGGTATTAAAAGTTCGGCCCGGCCGAACTTACAGCTTTTTTACTTGTTTTACTTCGCAAGTTCCTTCCAAATAGAGGAGGGTATTTAAAATTCCACCCTGCCGAACTCAGTTCCTTTTGGGTTTTTATACAAATTCCTAATACCAAGTTATAATTGATTCCGTTTTTGTGACCTTTAAAACGACTGCAAAATCAGGAACATTAAAAAAAAAACAATAGGCCTATGCCTTCTGAGCCTAACCCTACCCTTATGAAGATTTTTGTGAGAATCGGACGATAATTGTAATCTGTATATAATAACCCCAACCTGTGTTGTAAGGTTTTCGTATCTCTCGACTTTGAGAACGCTTTGATTGCTTTCTAGAACTCAGAATTTAAAGTAACCGGGTGGCCCGCAACGTCATCGAAGAAAAAATCTCCTATGACCCCTCCAGTGAGAACAGCACAACATACAGTGACTTTGAGCGGGTGTAATGGCTCTTCGTGGGTTACTTGTTTTTTTACGTACCCGCTAAGAAAGAAATGGGCCTCACCACATATGAAAATTTTTAATGAAAAATCCTCTTCTTTTTGGTGGTGATTAAGGATAGCTTCAGCGTATGTTGGACGCTATTGGCGGTCAGCAGTTAACAGCTGATGCATCATTTGGAAATAACCGCATATCGGGGGGTATCGTTATATGGGGGATATACAATTTCGTGGACCTATATAGACAATTCTCCTTCAGGGGGTAAAGTACTCGCAAGGAACTACTTGTATGGAATTTCGTACAATTTCATTGAAAAATCTGACTAAAATCATCAAAATACCGAATGTCGGGGGTACCGTTATACGGGGGCTATACGATATGGTGCACCAATATAGCCCATCTTCGAACTTGACCTCCCTGCAGACAAAAGACTGATCTGTGCAAAATTTTAGCTTCCACTGACGGACACACTGACGGATAGACGTCTTAGAATTTTACGCTGATCAAGAATATATATACTTTGTTATGTCTGAAATGATTATTTCGATGAGTTACAAACGGAATGACGAACTTAATATACCCTCCATACAATAATTTTTATAACCGAACTATAGAGTATCGATGTTATAAATGGTACATATATGAAAAACACAACTACGTATAAATAATATTAATGGTTTTATGTAGTAACTTATTTCCAATGCAAATTTTCATTTAATTTTTAGTGTTTACTAACTTGTGTAATTCATTGTTCAAAAAAGTCTAAATAAATAGTTCATGTCAACTTAAATATGGGCTATGAAAACAATTTAAGGCACGAACAAAATCTCGTCCGCCCAGAAAAAAAAACGAAACACAATGAAATACAAAAAAATGTGATTTTATAGCACTAATTGAAATGTGAAACTATTCGTGAAAGTTTAATTTTTTCCCACTGATTTATATAAGTTTCGTCTCGAAACAAACCTCGGTGACACATTGGGTATTGGCTCTCCTGGCAGTGGTGGTGGTGGTGGCGTTGTAAATAAGAGAAACAAAAAACACATTGGAAAACTTTAACTTGGCTACCTAGCTGGGTAAACAATTTGTTCAAAGTTATGCAAGTTAAAGTTTTGTTGTGGTGCTGCTGTTGTTGTTGCTATTGCTTTTGCTTATATTTTTTTCTTCGCATACTTATGCAGCGTTGCACACTGTTGTCGCTGTATTTGTCCCATGAAATCGGGTAGCAGTAACGCTTAGTTTGTTTGGTTTGTTTGCATTATTCTCGCAGAGTTATTGCTATATGTTTTGGGTGAGTTGATTCGAAAGTTCTTTTTCTTGTTGTTGTTGCTGCTGTTGAGTATTTACCACCTGTAACCACGTTTCGTATTTTATGCTTCAAGAAACATTAACAGTGATTAACAAAGTTAGTTGCTGGAGTTATTTTACTTCACAAAAACTGGTTGGGTGGGTTGGTTGACTGGCTAACATACGCTTGCCGGTGCACTGGAACGTGAAAGAGAAGGGAAACAGTGTTAAAATGTGCCACAAATATTTTAAAGTATTGCACACATGCTATGGAATGTTTAAGTTTTGTTTAGACAATTAAATTTTGATTGAAAACCAATATATTATATTAAATGTTATTTTTTAAGTCTAATGACAATTATATTGCTCTAATGTAGAACCAATTCATTGAAATGTAATTGCTAGGAATCGGGATCGTATTATTAATATTCTGTTGACCATTATAGGCTGAAATAACACTCATACGCACCCAATAAACTGAAAGTAGTCACAAATTCATTTTTATCGATTTGGTAAAATTTTTCACACTTAACATAAATAAAGTTCGAAGACAGATTAAGCAGTTTAATTCCTTTTGAAATATTCATACATTTTTATTGAATTTTTATACCCTACAACACTATGTGTTGGGATATTATAAGCTTGACTGGGCTAAAAATTATGTAACACCTCGAAATATTGGATTCCTATAAACGAAAGTATATATGAATCTTCTTAGCTCGCCGAGCTGAGTCGATCTAGATATGTATGTCTGTCCGTCTGTCCTTGTTAGTTTGTAATCAAGGTACAGGTCGCAATTATGGTCCGACCTTCACGAGGTTGAAAATGGAGGTGGGGATAGGGTCAGAATAGAAGCCTATTGTTTCAGGAGATGATCGAGAGGTTCAGATTAGGATATAGCTCCCATATATATCTTTATCCGATAACAGGTTTATTGTGCACCAAATGGCTAACATCAGCCCAAATGGACTGAATATTGGTAGTTACGACTGAATTCATCGTATA
The DNA here is from genome assembly GCF_030504385.1 of Musca domestica. NCBI lineage: Eukaryota > Metazoa > Arthropoda > Insecta > Diptera > Muscidae > Musca > Musca domestica. The sequence goes on along the minus strand of NW_026712364.1, from coordinate 3,563,620 downwards.
AATCAGTACTTCAAATTTGGTGTAAAGCGGTTTAGGTAAAGCTATAGCTCCCATATATATGTTGGGGTTTAAAGTCCCTCACAAACCTTATCTATATTCCACAACTGTGGTCTTTGGTACCAGATACATCTCCGAAATAAGTGTATCAAATTTTGTCAAGATCGGTTAAGATTTGGATATAGTTCCCATATATATCCGCAATTGTGCACAATATCAGTCCAAGTGACTTGCATTTTGGTATAACCGACCGAATTCAGTCAAGAAGCAAGTAAACCAAATTTGGTGAAAATCGGTTAAGATGTAGCTTTAGGTCTCATATATCTGTTTCATCTGATTTGGCGTTTAAATCGCTAAAATTCTTAATATGCCTTCGCAACAATTATATTTGGTACCAGATACCTTATAGCGTTCGGAAATACCTCTGCTAAAATTTTATCAAGATCGGTTCAGACTTGGATATAGGTCCCATATATATCTTCAACCGATTTCGGGTTAATTGTGCACCAAATGGCCAATTTTTATAAAAGATCCTGAATTTAAGTGCATCCGACCGAATTTAGTATAGAAGCAAGTACATCAAAATTTAGAAAAAATCAGTTCAGATATAGCTATAGCTCCCACATATCTGTTTCATACGACTTGGTTTTTAAGTCCCTTACATTCGTAATATGCATTCGATAACAATAAAGCTCGGAAATACCTCTACTAAATTTTATCGAGCAAATATTTGGATATAGGTCCCATATATATCCTTAATCCAATTTCAGGTTTACTGTGCAAATAATGGCTAATATCAGCCCAAATGGATTGAATTTCGGAACGTACGTTTCCATTTTATGCAACTCGGCTGCGATCTACATTTTTTTTAATATAATCCTTCTTCAAGTGATATCGTGTTTTGTTACGGGAGCTATACTAAATATGCATAGTGGTGATATGGGGTTGACTTTTCCTTCCTTTTTTAGGGATCTATGTTTTCGAAAATGTTGGTTTCAGATGTATGATGATTATTCGAAAAGAGGCGTGATAAGTTTCAAAATTGGTTTTATTTTGTAGTCGATATGGGGAAGTTTCTTAAAGAATCTTCCTTCTAGTCAATAGAATTGCAGTTCTGCATAAACTTTAACGCAAATTATAATTGGTGCAATAAATTGTTTGTCTATTGACATTCAATCATTTACTGATGGTAATAAATGGCTGTCAAAATTCGATATTTTAGTTTAGTTCAGTTCTGATTTTTATTCGACCAATATGTTGCGTGAATAAATCAATTTAGTTTATAATATAACAACTAAATTTAGTATACATTTAATTTAAATGGTATATTCGCATACCAGATCCTCTTCGTACTAGACAATAATTTTTTCTTGACATATCTTCGAAAAAGCACGCTCAATTTGGGGGGTCATAATAAAGTACAATCAGTGCTATCAAGTTGAAAGAAAATGTCGAGTTACTAAAACACATTTCTATCATAAACTATGATTACAGCGATGTTTGGAATGAATGCAACACAAATTCATACGAACACACATTACTCGTATGTGGGAATATATAGGAATTCGGGAATGTACTCTCTAGGTAACCGAAAATGTATGCCATTTAGTGTTTTTAAATCAAATCAATTTTATTATTTTATAGTTGGTCTGATGGCATATGGGAAAATAGACACATCCATGTCAGACTCAATGTCAAAGTCTTCCTACTACATCACCCTACAGAATATTTTTAAAATAAAAGCTATGAGCAATTTTGCACTGTTGAAGTCTATTTACTCGTAGTACAACGGAAAAAAAAATTGTTCAGTCATTTTCATACGCATTTTTTACTGAGCATTTTATTTTTATACACCATACAATGGAGGGTGCACTAAAATTTGTCATACTGTTTGTAACATATTGAAATATTCGTTGAAGCCCCAAAAAATTATCAGTATATAAGGCGTTTTAGGCGATGTCCGCCTCTCTGTCTTTTGAAATCACGATAGTGCTCACAATTTTTTTTTTAATGTAGAGCTTTGAAGTTTATCACAAAGGTTTATATTATATGTAGGCTGATTGGAGTTGAAAATGGACTATATTGGTCCACGTTTAGTTATAGTCCCAATATAACGATCCCTCTCGTTTTTATTTATTTTTTTGTTGGTGTTTTGAAGTTTTCTGTCATTTCGTACCAAATTAAATACAACTTGACAATTGGGATTTTTTTTAGGTTTGCTCTCTCTTTTCAAAAAATATTTGATTCTTGTCCACTAATTGGTATAGTCTTCAAATAACGGTACCTCCCGATTTTACCTCCCATTTTTCAGGTTTCTTTCACAATTTCCAACCTAACCAGCTGATATTTGACATTTGGCGTTCTTGAAAGGTCTGTTCTCTTTCTGGAAATATATTCGCTACCGGTCCACCTATTGGTATAGCCTCCATATTACGATAGCTCCCGGTTTTCGGTATTTTCAATGTTTCTACCACAGTATTCATCGAAATTAGATGAAACTTGCCATTTGGGTGTAAGGGTAGGACTGTTTTCTACTTAAAAAAATGTTCGATTAAGGACCACTAATAAGTAAAACCCCTTCCGATTTTCGGCATTTTTTCGGTAACAGAAGTAGGAATATATTTACTTAATCGATCATTGGCTTAGGGTATATATTTGTAAGCAAAATCGACTGATACCTCTTAACTTGTTTTATTATCACAAGATCTGAATTGAAGATGAAATTTATCGGTCCAGTTTTTCTGGTACCTTTCTCACAAAGGGCTAACATTTCGAATAACCGAAACCCCCATAAAATGCGAAATAAGGATCCGATTCATTCTCATAAAATTTCACATACTTCAATATTTCTATCAACACACGATCTGTTGTGAAGATGGTAGATATCGGACCATTCCTCTTAGCACCTCCCCCACGGAGGGATCAGACTTTTATGCAACAAAACGCCCATAAAATGCGAAATAAGCCTCCGATTCTCTTCAAATTTCACATATACCAATATTTATACCCTACAACACTATGTGTTGGGGGTATTATAAGTTTGATTGGGCCAAAAATTATGTAAGACCTCGAAATATTGATTTCCCATATAGGAAAGTATATATGGATCTTCCTAGCTCGCCGAGCTGAGTCGATCTAGCTATGTATGTCCGTCCGTCCGTCTGTCCGTCTGTCCGTCTGTCCATGTTAATTTGTAATCACTCTACAGGTCGCAATTATGGCCCGATCTTCACGAAATTTAGAATGGAGGTGGGGCTAGGGTCAGAATAGAACCTTTGGAGAACTTTTGGAGATGATCGCATAATATTTAGGGGTCGAAATGGACCAAAAACTGAAAAAATGTCGGATTTTGCAGTAGCTATACAGGTCGCAATTATAGACCTATCGACGCGGAACTTCGCATGTAGCTAGAGTTTAGGCCGGGGAAGAAGCCTACCAATTTGGGTGGTCATCGGATAATATTTTGCGGGTAAAAGAGACCATATCTTTTGTGTTGAAAAAAATCAAAATTTTTCATTAAACCGCGAATACTTTAAATCCCGGCGAAATCACAAAGCCATGGCAAGGTTACTTCTGATCTTTACATTGATGTTAACATCCAACAAAACGGATATATAGCAAAATATGTGCGATATATATGTCTATCAAAGAGGATATGCTTGAAAGATCTCTTATATGTCGAGAACGGCTGAACTGATTTCGACAGTTTTCGTTAATTCAGAATGGCCTCTTTGCAGGAAAGAAAAAACGTCTAAAAAAATCGCATAAAAATATCTCTATAAAGATGAAAATATGGATTTTGTAAAATTTTCTCATATTTTTTTCAATTTTGTCATATTTTTGGCATATTTTCATTTTGTTTTAAACATTTGGTAATATTTCTACAGCTAACAAAACTAAGTAGTTGGGATATCATATACAGATCGCATTTATGGCCCGATCCTTACGAAATTTTGCATGGGGATAAGATGAGGGTCAGAATAGAAGTCTACTCTTTTTGGAGATGATCGCCATATATTTAGGGGTTGAAATGGACCAAAAAACTGCAAAATTGTCAGCAGGTCGTAATTATCGCCCGATCCTCACGCACATTTGAATGGGGGTTACCGGACATTGCAAAAGCCAAGCAGTTTTGGATGGCCATCCAAAAATATTCAATGTGTGAAGGAGTTTGCCAACTTTTGTATACAAAATACGAAAATGTCCATTCCAGTGACTTTTTGGAGAATTCACAAATACAGGAAAGACGCACTTTTGACTATTTCGTTAACGCTGATTTCGTTGAAGAATATAGTCAAATGTCTGTATCTCATATAGATGCGTTTCAGTCAAAAACCAATAATAAATGTCAATCTTTTGCCAATTCTGAGAGATTATAGGTCTTTGGGAAATATTGGTTCCAGATCTAGGAAGACCATTTACGTGCAACATCTACCTATAAATTGGAAATGAGCAAATTAGTTCAAGTTTCTATTATTCGAAAATAAGAGAACGAAACCTTATGGTTTTCTTTTATTAATTGTCACAATATCTTGTGGAATTCTTTCGAGAATCTGGCCTATATAAACTGTATCATTTATTATAGTGTTGTAGGGTATTCAACGGTCGGCCCCGCTCGACTGTAGCCTTTGCTTACTTGTTTTTTTGTGTTTTGAAGTTTTCTGTCACAATTTCCTACCAAATTGGATAAAACTTGACAACAGGGGTTCTTGGTAGGTCTGCCGTCTCTTTTCAAAAAGTATGGTCCACTAATTGGTATAGCCCTCATACAACGTTACGTCCAGATTTTCGGTATTTTGGAGGTTTCTTCCACAACTTCCAACTAAATCAGCTAATATTTGACATTTGGGGTTCTGGAAAGGTCTGTTCTTTCCCTGCGAATACATTGGCTACAGGTCCACCAATTGTTAAAATGTTGATTAACAAATACACGCATGAAATTGGAGATAGTTTTTTTCTCTAATTATTTTTGTCAGTATCAGAGGAAATTTATACATATGTCCACTACATCTGGAACCTCATGCATATCTCAACATTTACAATAATTATCACATAATTCATATAAAGAAAGTAGTCGTTGTTATATTTATATCTAACAAAGGTCAGATAGGAAAATGGAAAATATTTGCACACTCCTTAAGTACCATACCAATAAAGGATCAACATTTTAATAATAAAAGCGCAAGTCAAAAATTATTTTAATAAATGGATATTTTCGGAAGGTATACATCTGTCTGCAAAACCGGCTGATAATTTCTAACTTGCTTTTCATTTTACATTAATGAATATAGTGGTGGAGGGTGTAAAAAGTTCAGGCCTGCCGAACTTGAAGCCCTATTTTACTTGTTTTAGAATGAATCTATTCTGGCATCGTAAATTTTCGATTGATCCCCAATGCTGACATTTACCGAAAATTTAAAATGAGTCATATAGAAATTCACATATAAAAATTCATCCAACTGTCTTTTTTGAAGAACCAATTGAATAACTGTTTTCTTATCGTAATGGTAATACTGAAGTTGAGGATTGATGACATAACCAGGGAAATTAAAAAAAAATCTCACATTTTTTTCTATCCACGAAACACTGAAGCATACACACTTCTACATTTTTGACAATTTCATATCAACGAGAATTTTCTTTCACACCAAACATCCATTATTAATATCATTAAATTCGCTTTTTTGCCTTTACTTCCAATTTCTTTTCATCCACACTCTATCTGCCCGGTAGCAGATGTATTATAAAAAGAAACACGAAACAAATTGGCAAAATCCCAATTAAATTACCTCCGTTTTCATACAGTTTGAAAATACATCAATGTTAATCCAACACTTTTATCGGAGAATTATGAATGCTGCTAAAAGTTAAATAGTTAAAGTTGTTTTTCCAGTTGCCTTGTTGTGTTTTTTTTTCCTTTCGAACTGTTGATATCTACCGATGCTGGCGGGAGGATGTTACCATTCATTCTATTTCTTTAAGCAATCAAAAGTTTTTCCTCACTTTGTTTGACCTATATTAGGTTTAAACAAAGCATGGGATGAGATACCAAAACGTATTCTTTATGGCGAACATTCACACGCACAGCCACACATACCATGACATAGCTGTACAGCAGGTGCTTTGATCAATGCATTTGTGGCCAATGACTTGGACGAGGTGTAAAAACAGCCGTGTTAGTGAATATAGCAGCTAAAGATAAATACTGTACATGAAATTCCAATAACCGTCTGTACATAATAGATGTGTCACCCGTAGAAGACTCATATATGCAATGCGTTCAATTTATGTAATATGTTATTATGCCATCTGTAGGTAGGTAGGCCTTTTGTAGGTATTTTGTCTGCTGTATCCGAAATTAAAAATTTAAAATTGCAATTGTGCCAATTTGTTTCCAAATCTGAATAAAATTGGAAATTTTTTTTTTTTTTAATTTTTTTTAAAGCAATCAGTGCAATTTTCGAGTTTGGAAAGTAACAAGTTAAAGAAGTAAAAAAACTGTAATTTCTGTAAATAAATATGTTAAAAATTCTGTTAAAATCTTAAAAATACCGAAAGCAGCCGTATATTAGGGTCTATGCGACGACGTGGACCTGCATAGGCAACATTGTAATAAGCTATTACAATATTCAAATGCGAAACTTGAAAAAAATCTGTTTATAGTGCAGCTAAAATCATCAAAATAACGAATATAAGGAGGTACAATAAAACATGGACCTGCACAGGCAATTTTCTGCCATAGGCTGTAGCATCCATTACGAATTTCAAATACAAAATTTGAAATAATTCGCTAAAATAATGTCGCTAAAATCATCAAAATACCGAATATCGGGTATTCAATATTTACATCCAATCTCTGGTTGAGAGTAATAGATAACAAGTTAGAAAAAATCGCTGACTGTTTCGCAAATTATAAAATATTACATAATTTTAACCATTTGTGGGGGTGGTACCAGAAGGAGTGGGTCGACATCCTACATCTCCAATCTCGCTTAAAATTTTGGAATTTGTAAACATTTATGAGAATCGGATGTTTATTTCGTATTTTATGAGAGTTATAATTATTCAAAAATTTTGACCCATTGTTGGGGAGGTACCGGAAAGAGTGGTCCGATATATTCCATCTTCAAAACTGACCTTGTGCTAGAAAAATTATAGAAATTTGTAGAGCTAAGAAAAAATGAACTGAATACTTCGTTTTTTATAAGAGGCATAATTATTCAACATTTTGACCTGTTGTGGTGGAAGTACCAAAAAGAGTAGTCCGACAAATTCCATGTTCAGACTAGTTCTTGTGTTGATAGAAATTTTGGGATGTGCTGAGTTTAATTATAATCCGATGCTCATTTCGCGTTTTAAGAGCTTCATGGTTGCTCAAAATTTTTACCCCTTTGTGGTGAAGGAGTGGTCCGATATAACCCATCTTCACGCTAGATCTTGTGTTATCGAAAATGTTGGGATGTGTGTGATTCGAAGAGAATCTGATCCTTATTTCACATTTTATGAGAGTTATTATTGTTCAAAATGTTGATCCTTTGTGGAAGGAGTGGACGGCTATTTCCCATCTCCATACTAGATCTTGTGTGGGTGGAAATTTTAGGATATGTCATGTTTGAAAAGAGCCTATTGCTTATTTCGCGTTTTACGAGCTTCATGGCTATTCAAAATTTTGGCCCACTGTGTGGAGGTACCAGAAACAGTGGAATGATGTTTTCCATATCCGAACTCGATCTTAGAAACGAATTTGGTCCAAAGAGACCTAGGTTCCAAAACCGTTATTTTGATGGGGCACATTTTGGCCTATCAATTGATATATACCTTCTGTATCTATACTACATTATAAATTAGTGAGTCAAACCTTTCTGGAGTTATATACGTAGAAACTAACATAATTTTTATACCCTCCACCATTCTATGAAGGGTACATTCATTTTGTCATTCCGTTTGTAACTCATCGATATAATGATCTTAGACCCAACAGGTATATATATTCTTGATCAGAGTAAAATTCTAAGACGATTTAGCCATGTCCGTCAGTCTGTCCGCCTGTCTGTCTGCCTGTCGTAATCACGCTATCTTTCGAACGAATTGAGATAGAAGGCTAAAATTGTGCACACATGTATATTTTGCCAGTAGTCAGGTTAAGTTCGTAAATGGGCCATGTAGGTCCACGTTTTCATATAGCCCGGCACCTCCCGATATTCGGTATTTTGAGAATTTTAGCGACATTATTCACCGGAATTGTTTCAAATTTGGCATTTGAAGTTCAAAATGGATACTACAACCTGAGACACAAAATTGTCTATGCAAGTCCAAGTCTTCGTATAGCCCCCATATAAAGGTATCCCCCAATATTCGGTATTTTGATGATTTTAGCGACAGTATTCACCGGAATTGTTTCAAATTTGGCATTTGAAGTTCGAAATGGATACTACAACCTGAGACAGAAAATTGTCTATGCAAGTCCACGTCTTCGTATAACCCCCATATAACGGTACCTCCCGATATTCGGTATTTTGAGGAATTTACCGACACTATTCACCGGAATTGTTTCAAATTTGGCATTTGAAGTTCGAAATGGATACTACAGCCTAAGGCAGAAAATTGTCTATGCAGGTCCAGGTCTTCGTATAGCTCCTACATAACGGTACCACCCTATGTACGGTATTTTGATGATTTTGGCTAGATTATTCACCGTTTATTTCAAGTTTCGAATTTGAATATGGTAATGGCTTGTGACAAACAATGCCTATGTAAGTGCACGTCGTACAGGCCCTAATATAACGGCTAGAATGATTTCCACAGACGGTCGGACGGATATCCCTAATCGATATAAAGTTTTATGCTGATCATAAATGTATGTCCGTTGTGTGGTCTAAAATTTATATTTCGAAGTGTTACAAACGGTACGACAAACTTAATACACCCGCTATATTATGGCGGAGGTTATGGCACAATAATGTGATTGAGACCGAATTTTTTCAAGAACAAAATAACTATGACGTTCCAACGTGGATCTATATTCAGTACTTTGATTGTTTTAGGCAGATTTTTTTAATGAAAATATTTGCAATGAGTTCCCAATAATTATGACCCTCATTTTGGGGATTTACCAACTATAAGGATTGTTTCTAGCACTATTACGAACCTGAAGACTTTTCAAAATCTTCCGCAATAAAATAATATGTTTTAAACCAATCTATTGATATTTCTCTGCCTCGTCATTTTGTGCTCTGCTAGTATGGTTGTTGAACACACTACGCACTCTGCTACAGTTACGAACATTAAGAATTGTTACAAGTCTTGCATATTTTCAGCCCACTGGTTAAGCAGTGTTTATATTACCTTAATATGGGTTATTCGGCTCATGAAGCTCCTAAATATTTGTTTGGTTGTAATTTGGCTTTTCTTATCCACATATGTACATTTATAATCATTATATTTAATTTCTTTAAATTTCGATTCCTTCCCTCAAGCACATAGTATCTATTTCAGTAAACATCTCTGTTTGAATCTCGCTTTACCTCTAAATGGTGCAAAAACACATTTCTTTCTTCGTTTTTTCTACCTTCTGTTTGGGGCATTATGACTTGGTTACAATTTATAAATGTGTGATCATTCGTTTGGGTGTAGTGTGTCGGTATGTCTGCTAGCCAACAGGCATCTTGCTGTACAACTTCAAGTTTGTTATATGTGTTGTGCAATTCTCTCTCTATCTTTCTCTGTGTGTATCTGCGTGTGTGTGTGTTTGTGATTACTTTAGTTTGTTTCTTTTTTATCTGGTCGAAGGTACGAGGATGTTGAGAGCACGACTTGGACATAAGAGGATTATGAAACAACACACGAGTGCAATTTGATGCCAATGCCAAGGCATCATCAGCACCGAAGTAAACACTCAAAATGTCTGACATGAATTTCTGATGTGACCTGTAAAGAAACTGGGATTTCAGCAAAACATTAAAAATGCATAAAGAGGACCATAGTATTGGGCCCAGTGGTCTTTAATAATGCAGAGCCAAGTGAAAAAATAAAGAAAATTGCAAATTATAAAAAAGAAGAAGCAAACGGAATATAATGTAAATCATTTTTCCCCCAAAATAGAGGCAATGTAATATTTTTGTGTGTTTCTTTTTTTTTCATAATGAAATTTGATTTAGCATTCCCAGGAAAGTGCAAGTAAATTTAATTAATTAACAAGTAAGCAAATGCTACAGTCGAGCGGGGCCGACCGTTGAATACCCTACAACACTATAATAAACGATACAGTTTATATAGGCGAGATACTCGAAAGAATTCCACGAGATATTGTGACAAATTATAAAAGAAAACCATCAGGTTTCGTTCTCTAATGTTCAAATAATAGCAACTTAAACTAATTTGCTCATTTCCAATTTATTGGTAGATGTTGCACTTAAATGGTCTTCCTATATCTGGAACCAATATTTCCCAAAGACCTATAATTTCTTAGAAGTGGCAAAAGATTAACATTTATTATTGGTTTTTGACTGAAACGCACCTATATGAGATACAGACATTTGACTATATTCTTCAACGAAATCAGCGTTAACGAAATAGTCAGAAGTGCGTCTTTCCTGTATTTGTGAATTCTCCAAAAAGTCACTGGAATGGACATTTTCGTATTTTGTCTAAAAAAGTTGGCAAGCTATTCACACATTGAATATTTTTGGATGGCCATCCAAAATTGCTTGGCTTTTGCCATTTCCCGTAACCTCCTTTCAAATGTGCGTGAGGATCGGGCGATAATTACGCGATCAACTCCAAAAAGAGTAGGCTTCTATTCTGACCCTCATCTTATCCCCATGCAAAATTTCGTAAGGATCGGGCCATAAATGCGATCTGTATATGATATCCTGATATCCTAACTACTTAGTTTTGTTAGCTGTAGAAATATTACCAAATGTTTAATTCAAAATGAAAATATGCCAAAAATATGACAAAATTGAAATAAAAATTGAAAAAATATGAGAAAATTTTACAAAATCAATATTTTCATCTTCATAGAGATATTTTTATGCGATTTTTTTAGACGTTGTTTCTTTCCTGCCAAGAGGCCATTCTGAATTAATGAGAACTGTCGAAATCAGTTCAGCCGTTCTCGACATATAAGAGATCTTTCAAGCATATCTTCTTTGATAGACATATATATCGCACATATTTCGCTATATATCCGATTTGTTGGATGTTAACATCAATGTAAAGGTCGGAAGTAACCTTGTCATGGCTTTGTGATTTCGCCGGTATTTACAGTATTCGAGGTTTAATGAACAATTTTGAATTTTTTCAACACAAAAGATATGGTATATTTTACCCGCTAAATATTATCCGATGACCACCCAAATTGGTAGGCTTCTTCCCCGCCCTAAACTCTAGCTACATGCGAAATTCCGCGTCGATTGGTCTATAATTGCGACCTGTATAGCTACTGCAAAATCCGACATTTTTTTCAGTATTTGGTCCATTTCAACCCCTAAACATTTGGCGATCATCTCCAAAAGAAATAGGGTTCTATTCTGGCCCAACCCCGACCTATATTCCAAATTTCGTGAAGATCGGGCCATAATTGCGACCTGTAGAGTGATTACAAATTAACATGGAAAGACGGACAGACGGACAGACGGACGGACGGACATACATAGCTAGATCGACTCAGCTCGGCGAGCTAGGATGATCCATATATTCTTTCCTATGTGGGAAACCAATATTTCGTGGTGTTACATAATTTTTGGCCCAATCAAACTTATAATACCCCCAACACATAGTGTTGTAGGGTATAAAAACGTTCAAGTTGAATGAAATTAGTGATAATTGTTTACTGTTTTCTTTGTTTATTTGAAATTCTTTGCAGGTTGCGACGCAATTGCTGTTTTAACTAAAGGACATTAGCGATTGTCATTAAAGAAAATTAGTTTGTTTTGTAAAATAAGCTGTTACGAAATAAAGTAGGTATATCATGAAAACACAAATAAAACTTTCCAGTAGCATGTCAAACTATAAGTTAGGGAAATCATAATTCGAGTAACATAAAATGTTAATTATAATTTTAAAAAAAGAAAAAATTATTAATCTATATATATAAATGTAAGTTGTGTTAGTTACTACGCTTATAACTTAAGAATCGCTGGACTGATTTTAACGATTCACACAAATTCGGAATTGTCTCCTCTCCGAAAAGGATAATATCCAAAAAAATCGCGTAAAAATGTGATATATTAACATTTTCATTTTGACTTTTCAAATGTACAATAGTAATGTTTTATTTTGCATGATTTTTTTTCCATTTTGACTTTCTTTTTTCTAATGTACATTTGTAGTGTTTTTTATAATTTATTTTTGAATTCGAATATTAACACCAATTTATTTAATTGACTTGATTTCTTGAGAACTGAAATTGATGGGGGTTACATGGAAGTGTAGTACCGAATTAGGTGGCGAAACGGAATAGATGATATCGAAATAATTTAACGCCGTCACACCAAAGTTAAAAGATAATTACTTTTTCAAAATCGCTAAAAAATCACGAAAAAAAAAAGATTTAATTGCAAAAATTGTCAAAACGGGAAAAAATCGAAAACAAATTTCAATGGAAGCGAATTTTAAAATAATAGCACATGCTATTGATAAACTTTGTAAGGATCTTTAAACATTTGCTGTAAAAAATCAGCGAACAAGTTGAAGATTTTTTCAATTTGTTATTATTCTTTTGTCAATTTTTTTCAATTTGTATTATCATATTGAATTCAGTGAATTTTTTGTGAACAAAATAAAGAATAATTTTTCACTACATACAATTTTTCACCAAAAAATGAAATAAGTGCGAAATACGATGTTAACTGACATCTACCTTTCAACTCCAGGGCCGACATCGTAGTTCAGCTGGAAGATGCGAACACATTTAAACAAATAAAAATTACCGAAAAAAAATTACCGAATCCTAATGGAGCTCATTTCAAAGCGTGGACCTACTTCTTTCATGTGACAATAATCCGTCCAATGAGAGCTCAAAATGCAAAATTCTTTGGGAGTACAATCAGTACAATACCAAATTTAAAGGGTGCAAAATAGTAGAGCGAATGGGACTTTTAGTAAGAAAAGGATTTCTATCCTTCCAAAAATACTTCCCAAACATTCAAGATACCTTAAATCGCTTTCGCAGGTCATGATATCGATCATAACTCACTGATAAGGGTGCAACCCGATTTCCTATTTATATAACCATCGTATGATTTAAGCTACTTATTTAAGTAAAGTCCCCACTTTGGAATATCCCAAGTCCACTTTCACATCTAATGTGTGGTCAGAAAAGAAAATTTTGTATTCTATTGAATTTGTAACCCCCAAGAGAATATTGGTAGGGCCACGTTTTGGTATAACCCTCATATGAATGTATCCCTGATTCCAGCTATGACTGTGGTCTTGGCCACGTATTTCAAATGATTTGGCCATTACTTGGCATCTTGGCTTTTCTATTTCTTGACCACATTTTCCAATCGATTTTGCTGTATTTAGGCTACTTTGTGAGTAGAGAACCATCTTTTAGAAAAATGTCAACATACGTAAATATGTTGATACAGTCCCGATATAATCCCCTGGGCCGCCGATCTATAGTGATTTTTATCGATTGGCAGACGACAACTCGGGCATTGTTTAATCGTCATTGAATTTTATTATGAAAAAGAACATAGACTTTTTGGGGACGCTAATGCACAATTTGAGGTGCTATGGTAATGGGTGTAAAAGCGTAATTAACTTTGACTATTCAGAAATTATTTTGGTATTTATTTCTATTTAGTCGGATCAATATTTATATTAAAATTTGTTCACCTTTATGAGCTAGATTTGTGAAAGATTATGCTATAAAATTTGCATTACAGACTAAAACTACGGGCCGGCAACGCGGACCGGGCCAGCTAGTATTATATGTTTTTTATATTGGGTAACAACGATAAGTCTCTACCAAATACAGAGTAATTTTTTCTCTATCAACAAATATTATGACTGCAAACTGTTTACTTTCGGAGGCAAAAACAGGTAAAAAAGCAGTAATTTCGAATTCCGCACCGAACTTTGAATACCATCTCGTATTCGGAAGGAATTAGGACATACAAAAAATCAAGAAATAAATAAATAAAACAAGTAAGCAAAGGCTATAGCATATGGCAAAAAAATTAAAATACCGAATATCGGGATGTACCTTTATATGGGGGCTATACCAAATCATGAACCCATACATGCAATGTCTTGCCACACGCACAGGGAACCGTTATGACCTACAAATACCAATTTTCAGACAAATCCGTGAACAAATGTGGCATAAATCATCAAAATACCGAATATCGGGAGGCACCGTTATGTGGGGACTATACCAGAACGTAGACCGATATACCTCATTTTCAATACCAACCATCCTAGACACAAAAAATTGCTCTGCTAAATTTTGGCGCTCTACGTCAAATAATGTGGGCTGTGATTTCAACAGACGGACAGACAGACGGACATCGTTAAATCGTCCCAATTTTTTTTTGCTGATTATGAATATATATGAATATATATACTTTTTGGGGTCTACGACGAATATTTAAGGATGTTACAAACTGAATGACAAAGTTAATATACCCTCCTTTCCAAGGTGGAGGGTATAAAAATATATATCGGAACCCAGTTGCACAAATGGAAACGTCCCGAAATTCACTCCACTTAGGCTGATATTAGCCATTATTAGATCGGATTAAGGATATATATTGGAGATACATCCAAATTTTTGCCGTTCTCGATACAATTCTGCAAAGTTATTTCCGAAAGTTATCTGGTACCAAATATCACTGTTATGAATGGAGGAAGTGAGGAACTTAAACACCAAATCGGATGAAACATATATATGGTAGCTATAGACGCCATAATTTTTATTTGTTTTTTGAAATTTTTTTGAATGAAAGCAAAAAATGTCGAAAATAGCATCAAATTTTAGAATAAGTTTAGATTTGTTTGAATTGGTCACCTTTGGCACGAATTATGGCCTTCAAACGGTATTTTAGCCCATTCCCGGCGATATCCTTGCTTGAGGTGATCGACATTTTGATATTTTTTTTTCCAAAATACTCCAGACACAGTAGTAAAACGGATTGGTATCCGAAGATTTTGGTAGCCATTGTGCGCTGGAAATGAAACGATGAACCTCATTTTGTAACCATTCTTGGGTGGAGCGCTGAGTGCGGTGGTGCTGAGTCCGGTGGGAATGTCCAAGGTCTATGGCCAAAATGTTTGCGTGTCCAAGGCTTAAATACACCCTCCAGAATATTTTCGAGATAGTATTCGGCATTTATTCTGATGCCACACCATGGCCAGCGCTTGAGTTCTAGTGGCCAATAGAAGGTGCACATTTTCAGCTGACCTCTTTGGCAAGTAAACACGATCATTTGGTTTGTTTACAAACTGCAGGACAACGAATGTTTTCTCATCGGAGAAAACCAAATTCGGCAATTCACAACTTTCAGCCAAGCGAAGCAACTCTTTAGCTCTTTTGAGTCTATTTTTTTCAGTTGGGGTGTAAGTTCTTGCACTTTTTGGAATTTCAATGGCTTTACCCGAGGTAATTTTTCAGCCACTGCGACACGTGTTTCGATCAAGTCTCTTCTTTACTTCTCGAACCATTTCTGCTGATGTTGCTGTTTTCGTCCGTCCACTTCCTTCACGTCCAGTATCACGGTAACGAGCGATGGTACGAGACACAAAAGATTTATTTACATTGAAATGCTGGAGTGCTCTAACGATAGCCTTTGTGGTTTCCCAGAAATCGCACTATCACGCTTGAATTCCATCACGAATAAGTTTTTTTCTGGAAAATTCGCACCAAAATGCTTTTGCACGCTAATAAACAATATAATGAGCTGTCACTGGAATAATTTTAATAGCTATCGGAGGAGTGGCATAGAAATGACAGCAGTCTGAATTTGGTTGCAGTTTTTTCATCTCTTGGCGTTTTTTAGCTATTATTTATGATCACTTCTCTGGGCATGAGTTATTAAATACTTTAAAATAGCAATAATTTCTAAAATATTGACTTTTCGGCGTTTTTATACCCTCCACCATACTATGGAGGGTATTTTAAATTTGTCATTCCGTTTGTAACTCCTCGAAATACTCATGTCAAACCCAACAAATTATATATATTCTTGATCAGCGTAAAATTCTAAGTCTGTCTGTCTGAACGTCTGTCTGTTGTAATAACGCTATCTTTCGAACAAATTGAGATAGAAGGATAAAATTTGGAACACATGTATATTTTGCCAGTAGGCAGGTTAAGTTCGTAAATGAGGCATGTAGGTCCACGTCTTCGTATAGCCCCCATATAACGGTATTTAGATGATTTTAGCGACATTATTTACCGGAATTGTTACAAATTTGGTATTTAAAGTTCGTAATAGATACTGCAGCATAAAACAGAAAATGGGCTATGTAGGTCCACGTCTTCGTATAGCCCCCATATACCGTGTCCCACGATATACGGTATTTTGATGATTTTAGCGACATTATTTACCGGGATAGATACTTCAGCCCATGCCAGAAAATTGTCTGTGTAAGTCCACGTCTTCGTAAAGCCCGAATTTAACGGTACCCCCTACATTCGGTATTTTGATGATTTTAGCTACATTATAAACAGATTTTCTTCAAGTTTCGCATTTATATATTTTAATAACTTACTTATAAAAGATGCCTATGCAGCTACACGTCGTCGTACAGGCATTCGGTATTGTTAAAATTTTAACAGAATTTTTAAACGGATTTTATTTTATTTTATTTATTTATTTTCTTCTTTTTTTTGGAATTTGCCAAATTTGTACCAAATGGTGGAGGGTATTAAAAGTTCGTCCCGGCCGAACTTACAGCTATTTTACTTGTTAGATATTATTTGTGATCAATTTTTAAGGCATGATTTTTTGAATTCTGTAAAATGGTCATAACTCCTTAAATATTGAGTTTTCGGTGTTTTTAGCTATTATGTATGTAATATTAGCTTAAAGTGGACTGGATTTATCCTGGGAGTCAATGCGAAGTTTGTTAAAGCTTAGTTTCCATACATCTAATGCTATGAATATATATTTTTATTTTTTATATAATCCTTCTTGAAGTCTGATTCTCTGATCTGATCCAAATAATAACTGCTCTAAAGCCATTCAAAAAGGGTTCATAATTTTTGCGAACAATTTCATATTAATTTCCAATATAACTGAATATGAGTGGTGTAGGGATCATAAAGGCGGCCCTCCCGACTTCTGATATTTCTTTAATGGTTATTAAAAAAATATATTGCCACGATTTCCCAGCATTTCATAAATCGTGGATTTTTAGAAATAATCGTCAAGGAGTTTCCACGTTTTCCAAATAATTTTATACACCTTTTTAGGGATACATCAAATTCTTCTTTAATTCGAAAACATTTTTGCTTCATTATGATAGATGTGAACGGTCACATCTCGTAAGTAACGGCTACATGAATTCCATGTCTTTTGAGCTTCTTTCATCTGCCTGTATACATTAGACAATCATAGCTAACTTTTAATCCTACAATATACAGCCATATTTAAAAATTATGTTCGTTCGCCCATGTCCAAGAATTTCATTCATTTATTTTTTTTTTCACATGTCACCGAAAATGCTCACGTATTTGCTGGGACATTAGACCAAGGTGTTACGAATTTGTGATGACAGTAGGACAATCTTACTTCACCTGCAGCGCAACTTGGTTAGCATTCAGGTTTAGCTAATTAGTGTTCATCTCTGAAAGCGTTCTCATAAAATGCGGGTGAGAATGTGTGCGTTGACATTTGCAAAACACGTATCTAAATGAGAAAAACTTTTTTGTTTTCAGAATTTCATATGGAACATGACTGACCCAATTTATGTAACACGAAAATGTAAAAAGGGTAAGAAAATTATGATTGACGTATGGGAGTGACAAAAATTATGGAAAGGACGAAAATTAAACCCAACATGGGTGACATTGTCCAACCGGAAGCAACTTTTAAATTTTCTTTATTTTCTATAAAAAAAATAATCTATTTAATTACTATTTACTTAAATAAATTCCATCATGCCAATACGGTAACTGTATTATCTTATAATTGCAATATGAATTTCAAAACCATTTGCACTTATGTGCACAACATGTACATGTTGTGGTTAACAAAACAGCAGCTTTTGCAGCAAAAAAATAAAAATAACAACTGGAATCGTAATTTTTGCCAACCCCAACCAACCAGGTTCTGTGTCTAGCAGTCTGACTGTTTGGTTTTTCATTAGACAGCAATGAACTTCAAACAACGCAACGCAACATGAACGTGAACAACACGACCACCACCACCGCCACCAAAGGTTATATAAAAATTGCAACAAAAGCCCGATGTACAAACGACCAATCCACAATTAAGTATAGAACACAAACAAATGACCCGGTGGCTGGAACAGGCTGAACGGGCGAGCATTCGATTTGCATAAAGGATAAAACTTGCATTGCTAAACCGCAGGTCTGATGCTGATGCCGACCGACATCAACAAACATGGAACTGGCATTGCATAGAGGATTTAGTGCGGTTTCCATAATGTACGATTTAGCTGGAAGGAAACATCGATCGGGATGTGTAGATACAATTTTCAAATAGGATTACGATTGTACACCAAATGAATGAACGAACGAACGAATGAATCAATTGATGATTTTTGTTTCGTTATTAAAAAATTCCTTGCAGCTATTGAAACTTTGGAAAAATGAGAGTGTAATGGGCAATATTAATTAATCAATTATCGTTGGTAATTGATGTTTTGTGGTGGAAAATTGGGAAATTGAAAAATATCGATAGAATTGTTTTCAATGTAACAATTGGTTTTCTGAGGCATAAATGACCTTGGGAAAGAACTGCCATTTGAATGGAGTCAGAGCTACAGATGGGCGGGACCCACGATATTTTATCCATGCCTTGAGACGAAAATTCACTATATATTGAACCTTTTTGACAAACATAAAAAAGACAGGGGGAAATATTTTTAGTTTTTGTTACCACTCTACTTCGCTGTCGTCCCAGTCTGAAATAAAAATCGAAAATTAATGGCAACAAATTACAGTGAATTAGCATAAAATATTTTTCAAACAAACCTAACTTAAATTGTTATACCCTACAACAGTATGTGTTGGGGATATTATAAGTTTGATTGGGCCAAAATAGAAGCCTTTTGATTTTGGAGATAATCGCAAAGATTTCCTGATTTTGCAGTTGACTACATGCCACAATTATAGACAAATTTGGAGGTAGAGGTTGGGGCTGGGCAGAAGCCTGAAATTTTGGATGGTTATCTGACAATATTTAGCAGGTAAAATAGACCCTAACTTTTATGTAAGAAAATACGAAAATCTTCAATTTACCGTGAATATCTTTAATCCTGACGAAACTCGAAACACACGATGAGGTCACTTCTGACCATTATATTGATGCTGATATCTAAAATATCGGATATATAGCAAATAAGGTACAATATATACGTAAAAGAAATTGATTTTATTTATTTCGCTTATATTTCAAGAACCGCTGTACTGATTCGAGGTGGCCTCTTACCAGAAAAAGAAAAAATCTAAGAAAATCAGGAAAAATATATGACAATAAAAAAGTGAATATTTTTGTTACATTTTTTTTTTTAATTTTTGTCACATCTTTTATCGCATGCGATTTTTTTAATTTGACTTACACTTTTGAATTGAATGAAAGTTATTTTTTACGCCCTGGGGTATTATATACATGTCGCAATTATCGTCCGATTCGCACTAAATTTTGCACAGGGGTAGGTTAGGCTAAAACCTGAAGTATATTGCTTTGTTGATGCACAAATAAAAAAAAACTAATTTTTTCTGTTCTTGTAGTCGCTCTATAGGTCACAAATTAACACGAGGCGAAGGGCAGAGCAGCAGCCCAGCATTTTAGATAACCATTGGATTATATTTTGCCGTAAATGGACAACACCTTTCGCTTGAAATTGTTTTGAATGCCCATTGGCACGACGGAGAATATATATACAGGGCGAGATGAGAAAGCTGCAACCAACTTCAGAATGCTGTCATTTCTAAGCCACTCGTCCGACAGCTGTTAAAATTATTCCAGTGACAGCTCATTATATTGTTTACAAGCGTACAAAAACATTTGGGTGAGAATTTTTCAGACAAAAAAAAAGTTATTCGTGATGGAGTTCAACCGTGATAGTGAGATTTCTTTATATTTCTTTATGCTCCAGAATTTAAATTTGAATAAATCTTTTGTGTCTCGTACTATCGCTCGTTACCGTGATACTGGTAGCTTAGCCCGAAGTCAAGGAAGTGGACGGAAGACAACAGCAACATATGCAGAAATGATTCGAAAAGTAATGAAGCGACTTGACCCAAACCCTCGTCGCAGTGGCCGAAAAATGGCTCGCAATATTCCATTCGGCAAATATTGAAAAATGAGCTCGGAGTAAAGCCACTGAAATTCCAAAAAGTGCAATAATTTACACCGCAACAGAAAAAAATAGACTCAAAAAAGCTAAAGAGTTGCTTCGCTTGGCCGAAAGCGGTGATCTGCTGAATTTGGTTTTCTCCGATTCGTTGTCCAACAGTTTGTTAACAAACAAATTAACGTGTTTTCTTGCCAAAGAGGTCAGTTGAAAATGTGCACCTTCGTATTAATCGACCGTGGCATCAGAATAAATGCTGAATATTATCGCGAAAATATTCTGGAGGGTGTATTAAAGCCTTGGGCATGCAAATATTTTGTCTGCAGACGTTGGACATTCAAACAGGACTCAGCACCATCGCACCCAGCTCGCGCCACCCAAGAATGGTTACAAAATGAAGTACCTCGCTTGATTTCCAGCGCACAATGGCCACCAAAATCTCCGGATACCTATCCCTTGGACTATTGTGTCTGGACTATTTTGGTAAGCAAGGTTGGCACTAAAAAATACCGAAGTGTTGATCACCTCAAGCAAGCGGTTCGCCGGGAATGGGCCAAAATACCGCAGAGCAACATTCGGGCAGCGTGTGACGGTTTCATTGGCCTTTTGAAGGCCATAATTCGTACCAAAGGTGGCCAATTCGAACAAATTTAAACTTATTCTTAAATTTAATGCTATTTCCAAATTTTTTTACTTTCATTCAAGAAAATTAAATTAAAAATGAAAAAATTATGGCGTCTGACTTTGTTGCCGTTTTTTGGCTCACCCTGCTTTTTTAATTTCCAGTACTTATATCTGTCAAAACTTGCAAAACAAATCGGCGATTCTTTTCAACTTGCTATATCTGAATATTTCTCTTAACTTGAAATCGAAATTCGTTAATTCACATAAAATTTAATATAAATGTTCGAAAAAGACAGGGTAAATCCGTGTGTCCATATTGATTTATAATCAAGCTACAGGTCGCAATTATGACACGATTCGCATGAAATTTTGCATGGAAGGCTCATAATAGAAGCCTAATGGTTTTTGAGGTTGTAATGGACCGAAAACAGAACAGAGGTCAGATCCAATAGACCAATCGACTTGGAGAGTTTTTGGGTGGATAGAAGCCTACCAATTCGGAAAGCCGTAAGATAATATTTTCGGGTTATATACAAATTAAGAAAAATTTTCTTAAATGGCAAATATATTTTTAATTCCGTCGAAATCACAAATATACGAAAAGGTTACTTCTGACCGTTATATTGATGCTGATATCCCATATATAGCAATACATAGATACTATCTCATCCATCAAAGAAGAGGGAGTTAGTTAGACCGCTTATAAATAAAGAACGGCTGGACGGATTTTGACAGTTCTCACTAATTCAGAATAGCCTGTTGGCAGAAAAGAATGTAATATGGAAAAAATCACAATAAATTGATGAAAATTAAAATGTGAAAACTTTGCATTAAAATTTTGTAATATTGTAACGTTTCTATTTTTTTTTTCATATTTTTTTATCGCATGAGATTTTTTTAATGTTATTTACAACAAAACCCCAACACAAAACTGTTGATTTGAATACTCCTTGACATGAAATAGGGCGTTAATATAGTGCAAACGCAATGAAGATTTACATGACCTCGTTAGATAAAACTTTCCATATCCAAAAAAAAAAAAAATGCTTCAATATCCACGCATATTGAAGATTTTTTTAAACTAATTATACCCTACACTACATAGTGGTAAGGGTATTATGTCTTTGTGCATTTGTTTTTAACATGGAGAAGGATGGAGGAAATAGACCCATAGTTACTTTTGAGGATCTTCATAGAATCACTTTCTGAGGCAGTCCGTCCATTCGTCCATGTATTATTCTGAACACAATACAGGTCGCATTTATTATCCGATTGAGATGAATTTTGCAGACAATGTTCGTATGGCCGAAGGATGAGCCCTATTGAGATTGGTGATAATCACATCAGATTTAGATATAGCTCCCATATATCTTCAACAGATTTCCGTAAATTGCGCACGTAATGGCTTATATAAGTCCAAATAACCTATATTTTGGTACATCCCACCGAATTCCGTCTAGAAGCAAGTAAATCAAATTTAGAGAACATCGATTCAGTTATAGCTATAGCTCCCATATATATGTTTCATCCGATTTGGGGTTTAAAGTCCCTCACAAGCTTAATATGCATTCCACAACAGTGATCTTTTGTACCAAATAGCAGATACAGCTCTAAAATATGTGTATAAAATATTGTCAACATCTATTCAGATTTGGATATAGCTCCCATATAATCCGACCGAATTCAGTCTATATCACATTGGTAATATGCATATGACAACAATGATATTTGGTACCAGTTATCAGATACAGCCCAGGAATACATCTGCCAAAATTTATCACGATCGGTTCAGATTTGGATGTTAATCCCATATATATCTTCTACCGATTTTTATGAAATTTAAACTTTTTTCTTCTTTGGGTATGTCAGGTTAACGCTTTAAACAATATATAGGCAGACGGCCGTCGGCCGGGGTTTGACATTTTCTCCCCTGGCCAAGCACCGGCTAGCAAACCGAAATTTTCTAAATTTTAAACTTTTTGTAAATAGACGGCCTTCGGCCGGGGCTTAAGATTTTTTTCCTCTGAATATGTCCAACAGCAGCTAACGTGAACTACATTTAAACATATTGGTAAGTATTTTCCACAGCAAATAGTCATACTCCCAATTGTCCGTTATTGAAACGGACATAATCCCACTTTATTATGGGGGTTATGACCGAAAAACCGGTCATAGTCTCCATAATTGAATTGAGGATTATGACCGGGCGGCCATTTTCGCGTTTGAATGGTAATGTTGATGGATTTAACACAGACCTTTTAAACCAATCACACTTTTAATAATAATATAATAATTGTATTTGACATTCATCCCCTTTTGTGATAATTTGAAGAATTTTGATTTTAATTTAATTTATTTGACATTTACTTATGTTTACAGACAAGTAATAACTGGTTGTTTAAATGTAAGTCATCGAAGGAGAGTGATATGCGAAATCTTACTTTCCACCCAATACTATTCAATTTTCGAACCCAATATATTCATGATATATTTGCATTACCAAATGTAATCATCCACTCATGAAACATCTTCTGCCACATACTATCGCACGAATATTTTGCTTTCTCTCTCTCCCTCTCAAAATAGGGCACAAAAATTAATTACTTGCTCTCAAAAAGTGTACTCATTCATTTATCCATTAGCTATGAACATGTACATGTGTACGAGCATGTATGTATGTATGAACATACGATATTTCAAATTGCTACATGTGTAATGACAAAACGAATTCATGTATCCTTCGTAACCTTCATCTTCTGCTACTTCTTTTCTCTTTTTGTTGTTGCTGGTGCTGTGAATCCCAGAAATATGCTTTGACATAACCGCGTACATGGGAACATTAAAAGGTGAACATGATTCGTCTTGTTTTCCTTAATATCGTGCCAGAATGTTGCCAGTCAATTACATGTCAGCACTTTGTCACATTGCATGAATGTGTAACGCGACGTTGAATTGGTTCGGGGAAGAACCATGGAGGCCAACTAACGAATTTTTGGTGAAAAAGATGGGGGGGGGGGAGAAAAAGGATTGAAGAATTGTAGTTGCAAAACATGCGTCCGTACCTCACGTAGTTTATGAATGTACTCATGTAATAAACATTTCTCATGGTAACTTTAAGGAAGAGAAATGATTTCAATCTTGGGTTTCCAAGCAAAATACGGTAGTCGCATATACGAAGTTGTTAGTACATACCGACATATGCAAGAGGTGAAAATATTAATTATCAAAAGAATTATGTTGGAAAAGATGTTTAAAATTATTTATGTACGACAAAAGAATGACTGTCCTCTAAACATAAAATAATCCTCTATGTAATACAGTTCGGAAACTTCTAGCTATTATAAATGTATCAAAAGATACTTTCTAAGCAAAACATTGTTGAAATTATGCAATTTGAAGCTTGCCAAATTCGTGAAGACCATTGTCTGATAAATGACTGTCTTTATAACAAACTACTGCAATGCACAAATTTCTATATAGGGTCTCTACGCTTCCCTCAATATTTCACGGTTTTGAAAAAATGTATGTATATTCAAATCTTTGAAACAAAAAAGGAAACAGTATGAAATGTGACCACTATGCGTATGTAGTAGAACTTCCGTAACAAGAAACGTTTGTATTTGGAATTTATGTGAAGTAGATCATACCAACTATGAACTTTATTAGAATGGGTATCATGCTTTTAGTTAAGGCAAAATTTCGCATTATATTCAGAACTATTTATTGGGGAAATTGATAATCCGGAGCAAGTCTCTCCAAATGGAAAAATTCAATTTAATATGAAACAAGTAAGAAAAGTCTATAGTCGCGCGGGGAAGATTTCGCTTTTGAAATTAGGATTTTGACTAGGGACATTTGCCCAACATTTATGCACTCCGTCGGGCTGTTAGTTGTTGTAGTCCATTTTACAGATAAATATAATCCAATGGTCAACCAAAATACTAGAATTCTTCCCTTACTTAACTCTCTTCAATTGGCTTCAATTGTGTGATCGGAAAAACATTTCTGTTTTTTTTTTTAATTTGAACCCCTAAATATTTTGCAATCATCTCCAAAAGCAAGAAGCCCCTCTGTATCTCCAAATTTAGACCAATCTATATGATTTGCTTGTCTACGATATTTGGCTATATTCGTCAACGAAATCAGCATAAAAAGCCAGAAATTCGCCTTTGTGTATTTCAGATATCAGTAATGATGGTATTATTTCACACAAAATTAGTGGTCCATTCTACCCGCTGTTCTAAAATCTTACTTAATGCGAGACTTCGTGTCCTTTGGTTTCTATTTGTGACCTTTATAACGGCTGCAAAATCACGAAAATTTTAGTTGTTGGTAAATTTCAACCCCCCAATATATTGCGGACATCTTTCAAAACAATAGGCCTAGACCTTCTGAGCCCAAACCTACCCTTGTGAAAATTTTCGTGAGGATCGGACGATATTTGCAATACTTATATAATATCCTCAACCTGTGTTGTAAGGTGAAAAAATACTACAAAATATTAAAAGTCAAATTAAAAAAATCGCATGCGATAAAAAATATGGACAAATAAAAAAATGTTACAAAATACTACAAAATCTATATTAAAATCTTTATTGTCATATTTTTCTGCGATTTTTTTAGATTTTATACTTTTATGCCAAGAGGGCATTCTGAATTGACAAAATCGGTCCAGCCATTCTTGAGATATAAGCATTCTAGCTAACATCCCCTTCCTTTGTATATACACATTGTATATATTTCGCTATATATAACCGATATATTTACTATCGGCATTTACGTAACGGTCAGAATTGACCTGTTCGTCAATTTGTGATTTCGCAGGGATTAAAAATATTCGCGGTTTAATGGAAAATTTGACTTTTTTTTAACACAAATGTATAAGGACTATTTCACCCACTTAATATTATCCGATGACCATCAAAATTGGAAGGCTTCTGTCCAGCCCTAAGCTCTAGCCCCATTCTAACTTCCGCTTTGATTGGTCTATAATTGCGACCTGTAGAGCAACTGCAAATAAAGATTTTTTTCAGTTTTTAGTCCATTTCAACCCCTAAATATTACGTGATCATCTCCAAAATAGGGTTATATTCTGACCCTAGCCCCACCTCCATTCTTAATTTCGTGAAGATCGGGCCATAGTTGCGACCTGTAGAGTGATTACAAATTAACATGGACTGACGGACGGACGGACATACATAGCTAGATCGACTCAGCTCGGCGAGATAGGAAGATCCATAAATACATTTCTATGTCGGAAACCAATATTTCGAGGTGTTACATAATTTTTGGCCCAATCAAACTTATAATACCCCCAACACATAGTGTTGTAGGGTATAAGAATCTATGCAAATTGGGCTTCATGAAATCGGATGAAGGTGTATATCGAGGCTCTAAAAATCTGAATCGATCTCAGTAAAACTTAGCAGAGGTATTCTAGGTAGAGGTATATTCGAGCTGTATCTGATGTCCGGTATCAAATATCATTATTGTGGAGTGCTGTTACGTGTGTGAGGGACTTTAACACCAAATCGCATAAAGAATATATGTATATGGGAGCTATACCTATATCTGAACCGATGTTCAATAAATTTGATGTACATGATTCTAGACTGAATTCGGTCGGATGTGCCACTCCTTTGGACCCTCCTCAAGAATATGTCAACATTTTTATACCCTCCACCATACATAGTATGGATGGTATATTAAGTTCGTCATTCCGTTTGTAACTCATCGAAATAAACATTTTAGACCCAACAAAAATATATATATTCTTGATCAGCGTAAAATTCTAAGACGATTTAGCCCTGTCCGTCTGTTGTAATCACGCTACAGGCTAAGCGAATTAAGATAGAAAGCTAAAATTTTGCCCAGATCTATTTTGTCTGCAGGCAGGTCAAGCTTGAAGATGGGCTATATCGGTCCACGATATCGTATAGCCCCCATATAACGGTATCCCCGATATCCGGTATTTTGATGATTTTAGCCATATTTTTCAATGGAATTCTATGAAAATCCACACAAGCAGTTCTCTAAGAGCACTTTATCTCTTGGCAGATAATTATCTATATAGGTCCACGATATCGTATAGCCCCCATATAACGGTACCCCCACGATATTCGGTATTTTGATGATTTTAGCCGCATTTTCGACGGAATTGTCTGAAATTCTACTCAAGGGGTTCCTTGTGAGCCCTTTACCCCCTGAAAGGGAATTGTCTATATAGGTTCAAAATATCGTATAAAACCGATATAATGGTATCCCTCGATATTTGGGATTTTGATGATTTTAGTCACATTTTCCAATGGAATGGTCTGAAAATCCGCACAACGATTTCCTTGTGAGTACTTTATTCATTGAAAGAGAATTATCTATGTAGGTCCACGATATCATATATCTACCATATAACGGTACCCCCCAATATTCGGAATTTTGATGATTTTAGCCACATTTTTAAACGGAATTGTCTTAAATTATATACAAGGATTTATTTGTGGGTACTTTATCCCTAGACATATATTTGTCTATATAGGTCCACAATATTATTTATCCCCCCATATATCGGTACCTTCCGAGATTTTGACAGCATTTTTAATGGATTTTATTTTTTGAAAATGTCTTGATTCGTTTCAAATGGTGGAGGGTATCCAAAGTTCGGCCCGGTCGAACTTACTTACCTACGAACTTTCTTGTTAATATTCCTAACGCACATCAAAATATATTTAAATATACCGATAGTAGCTGAGGACAATCATCCGTTGGAAAACCGACTGATAATTTTAAACTATTAAAGAATTGAGATAGAAGGCTAAAATTTTGCATACATGCTTAGTTTACCAGTAGGCAGGTTAAATTCGTAAATCGTCGGTTCACGTCTTTGTCATATAACAGTAGCTCCCGATATTCGGTATTTTAATGATTGTAGCGACATTATTTACAGGAATTATTTAAAATTTCGTATTTTAAGTTCGTAATGGGTACTACAACCTATGGCAAAAAAAATTCGCATGCAGGTCCAGTCTTCGTTAGCCCCCATTTGTAATACAGCCTATGACAAAAAATTCCGTATGTAGATTAACTTTTTCGTATATCCCCCATATAGTTTTCGGAATTTTATTTGAAATTTTTCAAGTTCCTTCAAAATGATGGAGGGTATTAAAAGTTCGGTCCTGCCGGACTTAACTGCTTTTTTACTTGTTTTTATTCACATTTCTTTTTTTTTTTTCTTTTTTTGCCAAGAGCAAATTGTGAAAGGTCTTTACGATGTTTGTCAATAGAATGTGGTATGGTTTTGAAATTCGAATCTATTGAAAAAATTTTCACGATTTTAAAATCCCAAATCCCTTTTGGAAATTTTCGCTTTTGAAATTATTTCATGGAGCACTGCCCAGATATTACCCTTAGCATTTTGACCAGGGGCATTTGCCTAATATTAACGCCCTCCGTCGTGCTGTTAGTTGTTGTGGTCCATTTTACTGCTAAATATAATCCAATGGTCATCAAAAATGATATAACTCTTCCTCTTGTCAGGCGTATCGATTGTCTCCGGTTCTGTGATCAGGAATTTTTTTCTGTTTTTGGGTCATTTGAACCCCTAAATATTTTACGATCATCTTCAAAAACAAGAGGCCCCTCTGTAGCTCTAAATTTAGACTAATCTATATAATTTGCTTGTCTGAGATATTTGGCTATATTCGTCAACGAAATCAGCATAAAAAAGCCAGACGTTCGCCTTTTGTGTATTTCGGATATCATCTGTGAGCAATGTTGTTATTATTTCAGACAAAAGTAGTGGTCCATTCTACTCGCTGTCCTAATCTCTAACTTCATGCGAGATTTCGTGTCATTTGGTTTCTATTTGTGACCTTTATAGCGGATGCAAAATCAGGAACATTTTTAGTTGGTGGTCCATTTCAACCCCTAAATATATTGCGGGCATCTTTGAAAACAATAGGCCTAGCCCCTCTGAGCCCAACCGTACAATTGTGAAAATTTTCGTGAGGATCGGACGATATTTGCAATACTTATATAATATCCCCAACCTGTGTTGTAAGGTGAAAAAATATTACAAAATATTATAAGTCAAATTGAAAAAATCGCATGCGATAAAAAATATGAAAAAAAATAAAAAATGTTACAAAATACTACAAAATCTATATTAACATCATTATAGGCATATTTTTATGCGATTTTTTTAGATTTTATACTTGTATGTCAGGACGGAATTCTGAATTGACAAAATTTGTCAAAATCGGTCCAGCCATTCTTGAGATATAAGCATTCCATCTAACATCCCCTTCCTTTGTATATATTTCGCAATATATAACCGATATATTTAATATCGGCATCTACGTAACGGTCAGAATTGACCTGTTCTCCTATTTGCAATTTCGCAGGGATTAAAAATATTCGCGGTTTAATAGAAAATTTAAATTTTATTTAACACAAATGTTATGATCTATTTAACCCACTAAGTATTACCCGATGACCACCAAAATTGGATGACTTCTGCCCAGCCCTAAGCTCTAGCCCCATGCTAAATTCGGCGTCAATTGGTCTATAATTACGACCTGTAGAAAATCAAAATCAGGAAACTTTCAGTTTTTGGTCCATTTCGACCTAAATATTTTGCGATTATCTCCAAAAGCAATAGGGTTCTATTCCTGTTCTAGCCCCACCTCCATTCTAAATTTCGTGAAGATCGGACCATAATTGCGACCTGTAGAGTGATTACAAATTAACATGGACAGACGGACAGACGGACGGACGGACATACATAGCTAGATCGACTCAGCTCGGCGAGATAGGAAGATCCATATATACTTTCCTATGTGGGAAACCAATATTCCGCGGTGTTACATAATTTTTGGCCCAATCAAACTGATAATACCCCCAACACATAGTGTTGTAGGGTATAACAATTAAGTTGCTGAGGCCGCCATACCAATCTAATCTATTTAGACAACAATGATTTTTAATAATTTCATGGATAAATGTGACTAGGGTTATAAAAATACCGAATATCTGTGGGTTCTGGTTTATGGGGGCTATACCAAAACGTGGACCTAGATATTCAATGTACTACCAGCGAAAATACAACCCATTATGAACTACATATGCAAATTTTTTGACAAATCCTTACAAAAATGTTACCAAAGCCATCAAAATACCGAATATCAGGAGGTATCGTTATATGGCTGCTATAAGAAAACGTGGACCTGTATGTTCAATGTTCTGCCACCAGAGCTGGAACCCATTAGGAACTACAAATAGCATGTTTTACACAAATCCGTGAAAATCCGTTACATGGGGCTTATACCAAAACGTAGAACGATATATTTAATTGTCAATACCAACCATCTTAGACACAGTACAAATCCTTTTGCCAAATTTACATGAAATTATATGGTCTCTATCGTACGGAAATCGTAAATCGACTTAGAATTTTATGCCGATTATGATTATATATATTTCGTTGGGTCTACGACGTATATTTCGGGAAGTTACAAACGGAATGATAAAATTAATTTTCAAGGTGGGGGATATAAAAATTGTATACAATTTTCAGTTCCAATATACCACCTACTATAAATTTCTCAGTTCCTATTAATTTTCTATTAATAATATTGGCAAGGAAATTTCTTTATTTTGTCATTTCTAAGAACTAATTAAATTTAAACGTTGTTCTAATTTTACTTTATTAAAACAATCTCTTTGTAAATAATTAATTGCAAATTCTCTTAATTAAAAGTTTTATTTTCATACTTGTAAATAATTTCACCTAATAAATTGATTGTTAATTATGTAACTTTATAGTTTTATTTCATTCTGCATCTCCTCATTTTAAGGACACACATTACAAGTTATATTTATTTCACTTGTCAATTTTCTCAGCTTTGCTTGACAGATCCATTAACAAGTTGTCCATAAATGCTGAAAAGTATCGACTCAAACACTGGTATTTTGATCTGTACGTATATTGTTAATGTATAGTTTATTATTGTTAATTAAGTATTAGTTTCATATTGTTCATTCTCATCCCGTCTGCTGCAATAAATGCAGAATAGAATCCTGTCAAATTACAAATTGATTTAATTGAAATATGAAAATTTTAAAATAAGCAATGTCAGAAAACTAATGAGTGGTTCGCAGTGCAATGAAATTGTTGCACTGTGTGTAAAAATATTAAAATTAAATTGGGATGGTAAGTCGAGCAATATTTATTAGAATGCAATTCCAGACCAAATTCAGATATTTTGTGTAATTAATGTTTAATCTGGTCGATATTTGGAATTTGTCTACAGTTCCAAAATGCTCCACATAAGTCTCCATTTCTACATGTACCCCACTTTTATGTAGATAAACAAATTAAAAAGTATAGTCGGTTTCGCCGACAGATCCCCACCAGTCAATGTTCGATGATTTAAATATAGTTTGATTTCTGTTATGATTATTCAAATATTTGACCCTCTATGGAGGGTCCACAGGAATAACATTTTTTCATAACATTTTATAAGAGCTTGAAGAAGCTTTGACCCCCTTGTGGGGGAGGTATTTTATGGTGTGGACCTATATTGTAAATTTTCTCACCTAACCTAGCACTGATTCAAATATTATGATTTGCAAATTTATAGCAGAATCGGATCATCCTTTCTCAGTCTGTGCATTAATTATACCCTACACCACTAGGTGGTCAGGGTATTATGTCTTTGTGCATTTGTTTGTAACAGGCAAAAGGAAACGAGATAGACCCATAGTTCCTTTTGATGATCTGCATAGAATCACTTTCTGAGTTGATTTATGCATGTCAGTCCGTCCGTCCGTCCGTCTGTCCATGTATTCTTGTGAACAAAATGCAGGTCGCATTTATTATCCGATTGAGATGAAATTTTGCAAACAACATTTGGTTATCCCAAGGACGAACCCTATTGAAATTGGAGATAATCAATAAAAATTTAGATATAGCTCCCATATATATCTTCGTCCGATTTGCCTTTTATTGTGCACCAAACGTGTAATATCAGCCCGAATAGTATGGAATTTACCAAATTAGGCCTGAAAATAAGTATGGCAAATTTGATCGAAATCGGTTTAGATATAGCTATAGCTCCCATATATATTGTTCATCCGATTTGTTATTTTTGTCCTCCGCAGCCGTAATATGCACTCTGTAACAACAATATTTGGGGAAATATATCAAATGCAGCTCAGAAATACCTTTACTATATTTTATCGAGATCGGTTCGGATTTGGATATAGCTCCCATATATAACTTCGTCCGATTTACCATTTATTGTGCACCAAACGTCTAATATTTGTCCATATGGGATGGAATTTGGCACAGAAGATAGACGAATTTAGTCTAGAAGGTAGTATGCCAAATTTGGTGAAGATCAGTTCAGATATAGTTATAGCTCCCATATATATTGTTCATCCGATTTATTGTATCTGTTACCCACTGCCGTAATATGCACTCCGTAACGACGATATTCAGGGAAATATATCAGCTCAGAAATATCTTTGCCAAATTTTATCGAGATCGGTTCAGATTTGGATATAGCTCCCATATATATCTTTTTCCGATTTCAAATTAATTGTGCACCAAATGGGCAATACAAGTCCGAATTTAAAAGAAACAAATACTTCGGCATAATTAGTCCTTTGAACTTTAAATTATAATTATAACCATAGCGTGTTGAATTCTCCCATGAAAACTTTTAATTGTTATGTGGAGCTCTACTAAATTAGCAAAGTGGTGTCGGGTATCATAAAGTCGGCTCGCCCGACTTTAAGACTTTCTTTACTGTTTTTTTTTCAAAATGTTGACCTTTTGAGGCGGATGTACCAAAAGGAGTGCACCCATATTGCCCATCTCCGAACTCGATATAAGTTTGATAATAATGAAACGATGTACCAAGCTCGCACCAAATCGGATACTC
The DNA here is from genome assembly GCF_030504385.1 of Musca domestica. Classification (NCBI taxonomy): domain Eukaryota; kingdom Metazoa; phylum Arthropoda; class Insecta; order Diptera; family Muscidae; genus Musca; species Musca domestica. The sequence goes on along the minus strand of NW_026712364.1, from coordinate 3,530,567 downwards.
CTTTATCGTGCGCATCAGCCAAGCGGATTTAGTCCCAAAAAACATAGGGCTAAAATCGTTATTTCGTTGAGGGTCGTTTTGGCTGTATTAAATGATAGCCATATGGCTGAGGGTATAAAAACCAAGGCTGCTAAATCAAGTAATTTTCTATCAGAATCCAATTCAGATTGTTGTTTGACCAATAAGTTATTAGGGAGATAAGCAATAAGGAGTTATAAGTTATGTTTGTTAGTTAGTAATAAGTATCGGTTACTCCAACTCAAAGACATTGAAAGTCGTTCTACGTCTTGGTATGGTATCCATCTACAGGCACTACCCGCGCCATCGCTTCTGACATATATTCAATACAAATATTATCAAGGACAAAATTAGGAAATAGGCTACTCTATTGGTTTTAAATGCGACCAATCATTCATGAGTTGATCAACAATACCTATTTTCGAACATCTATTCATTCAGTATAAGATTTAGATTTTTTGGACAATTTTTAAACCTCGCATTCGTATAGCCCACATATAACGGTACCTACCGATAGTTGGTATTTTTATGGTTTCAGCAGAATTATTCACCGGAATCTTTCAAATTTCGTATTGAAAGATCTCAATGGGTACTACAACCTATGGCAGAGAATTTCGTAGGCAGGTCCACGTCTTCGTATAACCCCCATATGACGGTACCACCCGATACTGGGTATTTTCATTATTTTTGCGACATTATTTACCGGAATTATTTTAAATTTCGTATTGGAAAGTCTTAATGGGTACTTCAACCCATGGCAACAAATTTCGAATGCAGGTTCACGTCTTCGTTTAGGCCCCATATAACAGTACCTCCCGATATTCGGTATTTTGATGATTTTAGCGACATTATTCACCGGAATTGTTTCCAATTTCGTACCAGAAGATACCAATGGGTACTAGAGCCTATGACATAAAATTGTCCGTGCAGGTCCACGTTTTCGTATAGCCTCCATATAACGGTACCTCTCGATAATCCGTATTTTGATGTTTTCGGCAACATTATTCACCGGAATCGTTTCAAATTTCGTATTGGAGAATCTTAATGGGTACTGCAACCTATGGCAGAAATTTTCGTATGCAGGTCCACGTCTTCGTATAACCCCCATATGACGGTGCCTCCCAATACTCGGCATATAATTAAAAATTTCCCAAGCATGTCCACGTCTCCGTATGGTCCTTATATAACAATTGTAGTTTTCGGATTTTTTTTTTTTTTTTTTTGTGTGAAAAATATCAAGTTCCTTCCAAATGTAGCTGCTATTTGACTTGTTTAACTATCGGTTTTAATTTGAAAAAATATTACAATGATCGCTGTTTGGATTAAGTAGAATACTACCTTCGGGCGTTATCATGTTCAAAGACAGACGGACATGACAAATCGACTACAGGTATCCTAGAACGGATTTCGTTCCAATGGACCTAAAGTCTAACATCGTTAGTTCGATGTCAGTGGATATATAACAATTTCCTGAGAAGAAATATATTATTATATTTAGACTGGTCGATATTTGCAATTTGTCTACAATTTGGAGCTGGTGATTAAATATTTTCGACCATTTAAATATTTGGCCATTTCTAAGTGAACGCCACTTTTCTGTAGTTAAAAAAATATTGTTCCACATTCCAAACATAACAAATAATTATTGTAGCAATTAAATATCTTATTTCACTTCAAATGGATATTTTCATTGAAAAAAAAAAAAAACTAACTATGTAAAAATATTGATATTAATTAAAAGATTTATCACCTATCATCTGTAATCTGCTTGGGAAAATACCTTCAAGGATACAAATTAATTACAATCTTAAATTACTGTCATATTCGTCAAACAAACTGAAATGAAAAATAATTTAACATTCAATTTGAAATGTTATGAAAACAGTGAAGACGTCATCAGCTTAAATTGTTTATTCAGATTGTACATTGATTTTTCTCCTCGCCGTAGGTCCTATGCAAATGAAGTCTAATCGAAAATCATTCATCTTTTAAATGGGAAATCAATCTCAGCTAGAACATTACAAAAAATGCAAATTTTCATTTCCAATTGAATTATTGAATTTCTAATAATGAAAAAACAGATTTTATGTTATTTTTCCTCTCTTGATTAATTTTGTAACATTTGCACATCAGTGATAAATGGCCTGTGTCTTATGTAGGTTATACATAAATTAGAGCCACAAAGAAGTGCAAGAGGGAGTCTGGCTTTAAATTCCATTTTCATTTTAATTTTGAAATGTAATAAATTTAAATATATGTTTTTCTTTAACATTAAAAACATTCCATTTGAAATAAATTTACCAGAAGTTAGCTAAAATATGTTAATTTATTGAAAAGATGCATTGGTTACTTTAAGGACTGTAAGTTATGACACGATGTGACTAGCTAGATGTCTAATATAATAAAACAGATAACAGATAACGCCGGAATACCCCTGGACATAATTTAAAAAATAAAACTATTAAAAGATTATGGTCTGGCAAAAGCGAAATATATTGAACCATAATTACTTCCATAAGAATTATCTGTCATTTTACGAGAGATTTGCATTTTAAAAATGTTGTAGAAAATGTAGGCCAAAATGTATATATCTTCAACCGATTTCTGTGCACCAAATGACCAATATAAGTCCTAATGACCTAAATTTTGGTACATCCCACAGAATTCAGTCTAGAAGCAAGTACATCAAATTTGGTGAAAATCGGTTCAGATATAGCTATAGCTCCCATAAATATGTTTCATCCGAATTGGAATTAAGTTCCTCACATTCGTAATATGCATTCGACGACAATGACATTTGGTACCAAATATCTTATAAAGCTCGGAAATATCTCTGCCAAATGTTATCAACATTGTGTCAGATTTGGATACAGCTCCCATATATATCTTCAACCGATTTGGGGTTAGTTGTGCACCAATTGGCCAAAATCTGTCAAACACTCCTAAATTTTGATACATTCCACAGAATTCATCCTAGAAACCAGTACTTCAGATTTGGTGTAAATCGGTTCAGATATAGCTATATCTCCCATATATATGTTTTATCCGATATATGATTTTAAGTTTCTCACACGCGTGATATGCACTCCACAACAATAGTTTTTGGCACATGGTAACAGATACAAATCAGAAATAAGTGATTAAAATTTTGTCAAGATCTGTTCAAATTTAGATACAGCTCCCATATATATATATTTATCCGATTTTAGGTTTTTGTGCACCAAATGGCTAATATCAGTCCAAATAACCTACGTTTTGGCACATCAGTATGAAAGCAAATACATACAATTTGTAGAAAATCGAATCAGATATAACTATAGCTCCTATATATATGTTTCATCCGATTTTGGCGTTTTAAGTCCCTCATATGCGTAATAAGACCTGATACTGATATTTGATAAGGGACATCAGATAGTGCTCGAAAACACCTCTGCAAATTTTATTGAGATCGGTTCAGATCTTTATGTAAAGTCGATTAACATCTTCATCCGATTTAACGGCTATTGCTCGCCCCTATAGGGTGAGATGAAAAAACTGCAACCAACTTCCGACTGCTGTCATTTCTAAGCCACTCGTCAGACAGCTGTTAAAATTATTCCAGTGACAGCTCATTATATTATTTACAAGCGTGCAAAAGAATTTTGGTGAGAATTTTCCAGAAAACGAGTTATTCGTGATGAAATTCAACCGAGATAGTGTGATTTCTTTATATTTGGCTGGAAAACCCCAAGTGGCTATCGTTAGAGCACTCTAGCATTTTAATGTGAATAAATCTTTTGTGTCTCATATTATCGCTCTTTACCGTGATACTGGTAGCGTAGCCCGACGTCAAAGAAGTGGACGAAAGAAAACAGCAACATCAGCAGAAATGGTGGAAAGTAATAAAAGCGACTTGATCGAAACCCGCATCACAGGTGCCGAAAAATGGCTTATGAGCTGAACAAATCGCAATATTCGTGAGCCTAGGTAAAGCCATTGAAATTCCAAAAAGTGCAAGAACTTTCAACAGAAATAAAATAGTCTCAAAAGAGCTAAAGAGTTGCTTCGCTTGGCCGAAAGTGGTGAACTGCCGTATTTGTTTTTTTTGTGATGAGAAAACATTCGTTGTCCAGCAGTTTGTAAACAAACAAAATTATCGTGTTTACCTGCCAAAGAGGTCAGCTGAAAATGTGCACCTTCTGTTGGCCACCAGAACTAAAGTGACGGCCATTGTGATGGTGTGGGCCGCCATAACAGCTGATGGTCGCTCTTCGCTCGTATTAATCGACCGTGGCATCAGAACAAATATCGAATGATAGCGCGAAAATATTCTGGAGTGTTTATTAAAGTCTTGGGCACGCAAACATTTTGGCCGCCGACCTTGGACATTCCAATAGGACTCAGCACGCGCCACCCAAGAATGGTAACAAAATGAGATTCCTCGCTTCATTTTAAGCGCACAATGGCCACCAAAATCTCCGGATACCAACCCGTTGGACTATTGTGTCTGGAGTATTTTGGAAAGCAAGGTTGACACTAAAAAATACCAAAGTGTCGGTGACCTTAAGCAAGCGCTTCGGCGGGAATGTGCCAAAACACCGAAGAGCAACATTCGGGCAGCGTCTGACGGTTTCATTGGCCATTTGAAGGCCATAATTCGGGCCAAAGGTGACCAATTCGAACAAATCTAAACTTATTCTAAAATTTGATGCTCCTTTCGGAGATTTTTTGCTTTTGCTTAAAAAAAGTAAAAATTATAGCATTTGACTTTGTTGCAGATTTTTGATCTCATCTTGTACTACCGAATTTAGCCAAGACGTATATATGTCAAATGTAATGGATATCGGTTCAGATATAGATATAGCTCCGATATATATTTTTCATCCCATTTGTGCCCAAAAGCCGTATTATGCATCCCATAACAATTATTTTCGGTACCAGATATATTATTGCGCACCAAAAGTGCAACATCAACCTAAACAAATCGGATCAGGTATACTGTACTGGACCTTACCAAAGTTGTATACATGCTTTGCTGATTTTTACATGCCATTTTTGGCGAATTAAGTTCGACAAAAATTTAGAAAAAAAAAATATTATGTTTATGTTTGTCCCAAGGATGAACCCTGTTGGAAGAAGGTGCATTAGGTATTAGGTTTATTGTAAACCACTTCAAATTTTAGAAAAATGGTTTGGATATAGCTATAGCTCCCATATATATGTTTCATCCGATTTGGTGTTAAAGTCCCTCACATGCATAATATGCACTGCACAACATGGATATTTTATATCGCACACCAGATACAGCTCGAAAATACCTCTGCCAAATTTTAACGAAATCGATTCAGATTTTTATATACATTTGATATACATCTTCATCCGATTTTATGGTTATTGTCCACCATATTCAACCACATTTTTCCGTTTGGTGAAACTCGATCCGGTTTAACTATTGCTCCAATAAATATTTTTTTAAGTAATTACACCCTACAACGCTATGTGTTGGGTGTATTATAAGTTTGATTGGGTCAAAAATTATGTAACACCTCGAAATATTGATTTCCCACATAGGAAAGTATATATGGATCTTCCTATCTCGCCGAACTGAGTTGATCTTGCTATGTATGTCCGTCCGTCCGTCTGTCCATGTTAATTTGTACTCACTCTACAGGTCGCAATTATGACCCGATCTTCACGAAATTGAAAATGGAGCCGAGATTAAGGCCAGAATAAAACCCTATTTCTTTTGGAGATGATCATATTATGCGATCATCTCCAAAATCATTAGAGGTTGAAATGGACCAAAAACTGAAAAATTTCTTGATTTTGCAAATGCTCTACAGGTCGCAATTATAGACCAATCGACGCGAAATTCAGAATATGGCTACAGCTGAGGGCTGGGCAGAAGCCTTCCATTTCTAGTGGTCATCGGGTTATATTTAGTGGGTAAAATAGACCATACATTTGTGTTAAATAAAAGAAAAAATTTCCATTAATATTTTTATCCCGGCGAAATCACAAATAAACGAAGAGGTCAATTCTGACCTTACGTAGATATCGGATATATATAGCGAAATATATACAATGTGTACATACAAAGGATAGGGATGTTAGCTAGAATGCTTATATCTCAAGAATGGCTGGACTGATTTTGACAAATTTTGTCAGTTTAGAATGCCCTCTTGGCATAAAAGTATACAATCTAAAAAAATCGCATAAAAAGATGTCAATAATGATGTTAATATAGATTTTGTTGTATTTTGTGACATTTTTTTATTTTTTAATATTTTTTATCGCATGCGATTTTTTCAATTTGAATTAAAATATTGAAGTGTATATTTTTAAAAACTTTTCACCTTACAACACAGGTTGGGGTTATTATATACAGATTGCAATTATCGGTCGATCCTCACAAAAATTTTCATAAGGGTAGGATTAGGCTCAGAAGGGCTAGGCCTATTGTTTTTAAAGATGTCCGCAATATATTTGGGGGTTGAAATGGACCAACAACTAAAATTTTTCCTGATTTTGCAGCCGTTATAAAGGTCACAAATAGAAGCCAAATGACAAGAAATCTCGCATGAATTTAGAGTTTGGAACAGCGGGTGGAATGGACCACTATTTTTTTGTGAAAAAATACCAACATTGCTTACAGGCGATATCCGAAATACACAGAAGGCGAACTTCTGGCTTTTTAGGCTGATTTCGTTGACGAATATAGCCAATTATCGTAGAAAAGCAAATCATATAGATGAGTCTACATTTGGGGATACAGAGGGGCATCTTTCCTTTGGAGATGATCGCAAAATATTTGATGGTTCAAATGAACCAAAAACAAAAAAAAATTCCTGATCACACAATTGAAGCCAATCTACAGGCCTTAGAAAAGAGTTAAGGACATGGAAGAAGTCTAGCATTTTGGATGACCATTGGATTATATTTAGCTGTAAAATGGACCACAACAACTAACAGCACGACGGAGTGCGTAAATAATGTCACTGGTCAAAATGTTAAGGGTAATATCTGGGCAGTGCTTCGTGACATAATTTTAAAAGCGAAATCTTCCAAAATGGGTTTGGACTTAAGGGGGCTTCTAACATATTGTAGTGTTGAAGGGTATTACATGGCCGGCCCCGCACGACTATAGCCTTTGCTTACTTGTTTTTTATTATGTTTATGTTTGGCCCAATGACGAACCCTATTGAAAGAAAGTGCATCAAATCTTTTTTAGGTATTAGGTTTATTGTAAACCACTTCAAATTTGGAGAAAATCGGTTAAGCTCCCATATATATGTTATAGCTCCCATATATATATTCCATCCGATTTGGTGTTAAAGTCCTTTACATACGTAATATGCACTGCACAACGGTGATATTTTATATCGGACATCAGATACAGCTCGAAAATACCGGGTTTTGTGAAACCCGGTCCGTTTTATCTATTGCTCCAATAAATATTTTTTAAGTAATTCTCATCAAAGTCATATCATACACTATACAGCAATGTTTTTGATAGCCTCCATCAGATTTGCTGAAAATCGAATCAGATTTGGATATAGTTCCCAAATTGTGATTACTCTAAAGCAATGATAGGCGTTCAAATAAAGTTTGCTGGGCTTATACTCCATTCTAAATTCCCTGCGTGTTTTTGACAACTAAACTTAGAGTCTTCCTAATAGAGAGCCATGTAATATTAGTCAAATGTCACAACTTTAAATTTTGCAATTCCAAAGCAGGCGAAAAAAATATATTCGTTTAATGTACATATAAATGACTCTAATTCGAAATTTGTCAAATTTATGACAAATTAGCCTAATGCACACAAGAAATCGTGACATCGTAGATCATATTCAAACATCAAAGTTTGTAAACCAGTGTTTAAGGTCTAAAACCTCTTAAATATATTATAAATTATAAAAATAAATATTTCTAAAAAATTCTGATACCTGGCATTAACATTTAAAGAATTAAAGAGCAAGAGTACCAACAAAGAAGTCCACATTGGCTTTAAAGTTATTTACGACATTCTTCATTTTATCCATGTCAAAGAAAAAATTCTGTAAATTCATTCTTTCTGACCTGCTTCACTGGAGCGGTTCATTGAAACTAAATCAAAATACTGTTATTCGAACGTTTTATAAACAAATTTGCATCAGTTTAGTTGAAAATGTGTTTAAAACTCTTATACTCCTTGGTGATACTAGGACATGCGCTCTCCAAACGTTAACCAGGAACTCTCCTACCGTAGAGCACGATGTCAATCCTTTTTGGAATTGAGAGCGAGGTTACAATGAAATTTAATTTAATTTATAAGTTTAACAATAAATTTCGATTAGTTCAATGGGAAATCAAGAGTTGAACATAACACACTGACACACATATACATACAAATGAAATGATAGTGGTAGTCTCTGTCCATTACTCGATGTTGTTGTTGTTGCTGCTGCTGTTGTTCTTTGACGAAATGTGTATTCGTCTGCCACCTGGTTGGGTGTCCATGCCGCTACCATCAGGGATTTGCTGTTTGTTTAGTCTACACCTTTCTAATCCAACATTTTAATGTCCTTGTCAGTTTAATCGAAAGTAAAACTTGACAGACAATATCACTAACACAAGTAAACATCTGGCACATATTGCTGATATTAAATAACATGTCAATAAAGACAGTTATATTAGATGAATAATCTGTTAAATGTTTATCATTTAATTAAATGTGTGGATGGACAAGTTACTGGTGCACTTTTAAAATAGGTCAAGAGATATAATTTGAGGGAAATTAAAGAAATAGAAAATGATAACTAATCATTAATTTTATAAAGGATTTTAATGCCTGGAATGTAAGTGGCAATTATGATAAAAAAAACACTAAAATTAAATACAAAAAAAGAAATATTAAAAACATTTTTACATAAAATGTGATTTTTTTTTTTTTGATTTTCTCGTTTATTGAAGGATCAAAAATACCAAACTTTCTAAATGAAAGATGAGTGGGAGAGGAGCATAAGGCAATAACATAATTTGAAACATTCTTATTTGAAGCTGCAGAAAATATATGTTTATATTGAGAATTTATGTGAAGGAAATTATACTAGCTTGAATGCGAATTAAGGCTTCGGAGCGTTTCAAATTTGAAAAATTTAAATTTCCCCAAAAAGCGATGAAATATATTTTCTAATGTGAACCTCTTTGTCTGCCAATATTACAAATAAGTAAGCAATCCATACATGGAAATTTATACTAAAAGGGTATGAAAAGTACAATAAAGTACTATTATTTTATTACTATACTATTTAAAGTTAAGCAAGCGGAATAAGCTAGAATTATGAAATTTGTAAAGAGAGTCACCGAGAGAGTGCAGGATATATGTACCAAAGGGTTTTTGGAAATTCGAACATTTAGATTACCAAAAGTTCCAAAATGGTACCGTTTGGTGTTATGTGAAAGGATAGAGCTACAAACCTGGATTTTGGTATGAAAATCGGAGTTGAAAGCAAAGAAAGAAATTTTGATATTTAGATTACTCTTGATAACTGTGTTTGAGATTTGGCCTTTGTTTGTAAATGGTTAATATATTTCTATTAATAGTGCTACATGGTACTAAATTTGGTATTGGGTGAAGAATAGGAATATAATGTTGTGATGCGGTGGTGTTTTTGCAAATGCGTACTAGGGTAAGTGTACTAGTAGTCGGCACTTTTAGGATTTTCGCGTTTTTAATCGCTCACCATTCTGAGTGAAACTTTTCAATTATTACAAAGTTCATTTATTCAGGTTCGAAATTTTGTATAGTTTTTGCAATAATAAATAAAGTTTTAATAACTTTTTATTAAATTTCCTAAATTTGTAGTTTTATTAAAACAATGCTTTTTGCCAGTAGTCAGCACCTCTTGCTAATTGTCGGTATGGCATGTTCTAACAGTCGGCATACCATTTTTTGTAAGAATAATTAATAATAATAATAAATTAATTCATTAAAAATAATATTTTTGTTTAGTTAAACTGATTCGACGTCTTTATTGTACTTTTCTTAAGAATATGGATTGTTGAGGACCTTCACAGACAAAAATCTAATTTTTATTAGAATAAATCATATTTTCTTAGCGAAATTGTACACAAAGATAGCTGACAATATATTTGAAGTAAACAAAATACATTTAGTTATAATAGTTTCATTTATTTTGGGCTTAAAAATAAAAAGTGCCGACTACTGGGACATGCCGAACTTAGGCACACTTACCCTATACGTATATTTTTCTTTTTTTTATTTTTATTGAATAAAAGCAAAAAAGTCGGGAATAGCATAAAATTTTGGAATAAGTTTAGATTTGTTCGAATTGGCCACCTTTGGCTCGAATTCAAACGGCCAATGAAATCGTCACACGTTGCCCGCTGTTGCTCTGCGGTAGTTTGATCGACTGAGGTGATCGACGCTTTGGTAGTTTTTAGTGCCACTATTGCTTTCTACAATACTCCAGGCACAATAGTACAACGGATTGGTATCCAGATGGCCATTGTGCGCTGGAAATGAAACGAGAAACCTTACTTTGTAACCATTGTTGGTGGCACGTGCTGAGTCCTGATGGAATGTCCCATTATTACACCCTCCAGAATATTTTGCGATAATATTCGGCATTTATTCTGATGCCACTGTCGATTAATAAGAGCGGAGAGCGACTATCGGCTGTTATGGCGGCTCACACCATCACCATGGCCAGCGCTTGAGTTCTGGTGGCCAACCGAAGGTGCACATATTCAGCTGACCTCTTTGCCAAGTAAACACGATAAATTTGGAGAAAACCAAATTCGGCAGTTCACCTCTCTGTTGTTCTTGCACTTTTTGCACTTTTCAATGGCTTTACCCCGAGCTCATTTTTCAATATTTACCGAATGGAATATTGCGATATGTTCAGGTCACGAGCCATTTTTCGATCAAGTCGTTTTTTATACCCATCACCTTGGAAAGGAGGGTATATTAACTTTGTCATTCCGTTTGTAACATCCTTAAATATTCGTCGTAGACCCCATAGAGTATATACAGGGTTGCACATATTCGACCCATGACTCTTTGGGCCCATTCCAATCGACGAGGCTTGTCCGCAGGCAACATTCTTTGCGTCAATTGAATTTTGTACGGGAACAAATGCAAATCAATGCGAATAATCCGTTGTAAAGTGGACCGAGCCATGCCCAACTGCTGAGAACGGCGTTTTTGGAATGTTCTTGGGGACCTCTCAACACTGGCTCGTACGGCAGCGATATTTTCGGCCGATCGCCTTGGTCGACTTTTATATGGCCTCTTCGGATTAGAAAGAGCCTTTTTCGTATAAACGCTTAATGGTGTTCTTAGAAGGCGCACTTCTCACATTTTTTAATGTTTTAAATTGACTTCTTCTGTTGAATGTAAATTTCAACTATTTCAGAGCGCTCGCGTGGCGTGTATTGGTTCATGGTAAAAATCTGCTTGGACTGACGCTTCAAACGCGGTATGTCATTAAGCGATGTGACATCTCTGTCAAAAGTTATGGCGTTGCCAGATGGGTCCGTCGAATATGGACAACCCGGTATATTCATAATCAGCATAAAATTCTAAGTCGATTTAACGACGTCCGTCTAGCTGTATTTGACGTAGAGCGCAAAAATTTAGCAGAGCAATTTGTATTATGTCTAGGATGGTTGATATTGAAAATGTGATAAATTGGTCCACGTTTTGTTATAGTCCCCATATAACGGTACCTCCCGATATTCGATATTTTGGTGGTTTTTGCCACATTTTCTCACGGATTTGTCTGAAAATTGGTATTTGTAAGTCGTAACGGATCCCAGTTCGTATGGCGAAACATTGTATGTATAGGTCCACATTTTGGTATAATCCCCATATATCGGTACTTCCCGATATTCATTATTTTGATGATTTATAACACAATTTTTCACGAATATCTCTGAAAATTGGTAGTCGTAGGTCTTAATGGGTTCTAGCTCCTTTGGCGGGACATTGCATGTATAGGTCCACTATTTGGTATAGCCCCCATATAACGGTACCTCCCGATATTCGGCATTTTAATGTTTTTTGCCACATTTCTTCGTGGATTTGTCTAAATTCTGCTGAATAATATCGTTAAAATTATCAAAATACCGAATATTGGGAGGTATCGTTATATGGAGGCTACACGAAGGCGTTGACCTGCAAGGACAATTTTCCGTCATAGACTGTAGTTTCGGTTACAAACTTCAAATACTAAATTTGAAACGATTCAGGTGAATAATTTCGCTAATGTCATCAAAATACCCAATGTCGGGAGGTTCCATTATATGGAGGCTATACGAAGAGGTGACCTGCACAGGCAATCTCCTCTCATAGGCTGTAGCATCCATTACGAACATCAAATACCAAATTTGAAACAATTTCGGTGAATACTGTCGCCAAAATCATCAAAATACCGAATATCGGGAGGTACCGTTATATGGGGGCTACACGAAGACGTGTACCTGCAGAGACAATTTTCTGTCTTAGGCTGTATTATCCATTACAAACTTCAAATACCATATTTGAAACATTTCCAATGAATGTCGCTTAAATCACCAAAATACCGAAAAAAGGTAGGTACCATTATATGGGGGCTATACCAAAACGCGGACCAAGATGACCTATTTTAAGTACCAAAAGTCCTGCAGACATAATATACATTTGAGTAAAATTTTATCAACCTACTTCATTTTGTGTGGAAGCTAGAGTGATATTCTCAGACGGACGGACATCGCTAAATCGACATAGAATTTATGCTGATCAAGAATATATATACGTTGTGGGGTAAAAAATGTATTTCGAGGTGTTACAAACGGAATGACAAACTTAACATACAACAAGTAAAAAAGCAGTAAGTTCGGCCGGGCCGAACTTTGAACACCCTCCACCATTTGGAACGAATTAGAAAATTTTCAAAAAAAAAAAAAAAAATAAATAAATAAATAAAAACCATTAAAAATTCTTTTAAAATCTTTAAAATATCTAATATAGGAAGGTGCCGATATGGGGGGATATACGATATTGTGGACCTATAAAGACAAATCTATGTCTGCGTGTAAAGTACTCACAAGGAACTCCTTGTGTGGATATTCAAAATACCGAATAACGTTATCGTTAACCTATATAGAGAATTCTCTGTCGGGGGGTAAAGTGCTCACAAAGAACCCCTTGTGACCATTCCGTTGAAAAATATGGCTAAAAACATCAAAATACCGAATATCGGGGGTACCGTTATATGAGGGCTATACGATATCGTGGACCTATATAGATAATTCTCTGTCGATTTATAAAGTACCCACAAGGAACTACTTGTGCGGATTTTCAGACAATTCCATTGAAAAATGTGGCTAAAATCATCAAAATACCGAATATCGGGGGTACCGTTATATGGGGGCTATACGATATCGTGGACCGATATAGCCCATCTTCGAACTTGACCTGCCTGCAGACAGGAGAGAGATCTGTGCAAAATTTTAGCTTCCTATCTTAATTCGTTTAGACTGATTACAACAGACGGACGGACAGGGCTAAATCGTCTTAGAATTTTACGCTGATCAAGAATATGGGTCTTAAATGATTATTTCGATGAGTTACAAACGGAATGACGAACTTAATATACCCTCCATACTTTTTTTGGTGTAGGGTATAAAAAAAGACATACTTTTTATCCAATTCAAATTTCTTTCTATTTAACCTTGAGTATGACCCACCAACTTATTAGTCGCCAAACAAACAATACAAGAGTATCAAATAAAATCTATCATTAACATTGACTTACAGCCATGATGCCGGTCCCCATGGACAATATCCCTTTTGGTCATTATCTACAAAGCTATTCTGCTGTGCTACGATTATATTGCTCCTTGCAGCTGGGTTTTTACAAGCGCCAAAAACAAAATTATTCATAACGACCTTGGTTCGGCCAAAACGAAACATAAAACAAAAAGGACTTACTTTTTGTCGTTTTGTCTTTTATCAATTGAGTGCATATCCTCATTTTATCCATTTCATCCTTTGTTGTCCCTCTTATATCCGTCCGTTCGGTCGGTCGTTCGTTGAGCAAAACAAAACAGTTTTCCAATAAATGTGAGTATTTAATAATTGTTACAATTTGTTGAATGGCTTCGTTCACACTCACATAAATAACAGCAGACAATGAATGATTGATACATACAACAGTTGGAACAGTTGGAGCAGCAGCTTTGGGGTCTGTATTATCGTCCATTGTTTCAAAAACTGCAAGCGTAAGTATCAACAGATTTAAAATGGTAGTGTACTGGTTGGATTCTGTCTTTTTGTCTCTCTGGTTTTTATGTGGAGAGAGCGTCATTGTGTGTTGTAACAACACAAACAATGGTGTAAAAAAGAACACACACAGGCAAACAAATAATTACACTGTAGGGTAAATACTTGAAAATGAAAGCGAATAATAATGGTATGTGGTGCTATGCACTGAATGGTGAACGAAAAAAGAGTTTTGTTTATAAAGCGGGTGTAAAATGCATTGAAGAGTGCAAATATAAATTCAGCAAAGAAAAGTTATTTTGCTTTGTATTTTTTTATACCCTCCACCATTCTATGGAGGGTATATTAACTTTGTCATTCCGTTTGTAACTCCTCGAAATATTAATAATAGACCCTACAAAGTATATATAATCTGGATCAGCGTAAAATTCTAAGACGATTTAGCGATGTCCGCAGTCTATCTGTTTGTCCGTCTGTCGGTTGTAATCACGCTATATTTCGAATGAACTGAGAAAGAAGACTAACATAACAACATTCTTATACATGCATAGATTACCAGTAGGCAGGTTTAGCTCGTAAATGGCAGATATGGCCCACGTTTTCGTATAGCCCCCATATAACGGTACCTCCCAATATTCGGCATTTCGATGATTTCAGCAACATTATTCACCGGATACGTTTCAAATTTCGTATTTGAAGTTCGTAATGAGTACTTCAGCCTATGCCAAAAATTTTTATATGCAGATCCAAGTCCTCGTATGGCCCCATATAACGGAACCTCCCGATAGTCGGTATTTTGACGATTTCAGTAACATTATTTACCGGAATCATTTCAAATTTCGTAATGAAAGTTCCTAATGGGTACTACAGCCTATGCCAAAAATTTTTGTATGCAGGTCCAAGCCTATATTCGGTATTTTGATGATTTCAGCAACATTATTCACCGGAATTGTAACAAAATATCGTATTTGAAGTTGGTAATGGGTTCGGTTTTTTTTTTTTTTAATTTTTCAATTTCCTTCGAAATGGTGGAGGGTATTAAAGGCTCGGTCCGGCCGAACTTAGCTTCTTTTTTACTTGTTAAGATATTGACTAGGTAATGCGATAGTTACATTACACTATGCAAAATTAAAATTTTGGAGTACCTTACCTCCTGGAAGAGCATTGTCTATATAGGTCCACGATATCGTATACCCCCATACAACGGTACCTCCCTATATTCGGTATTTTGATTATATATCAGCATCATATTTTATTTTGATTTAACCATGTCCTACTGTCTCTCTGCCTGCCGGGGAAGTTACTCAAGCTTCTGTAAATATATATGTAGGTGGAAAAAATTTCACTCAAATGTATTGTAGATCTGTAAAATTTTTTATATTGACAAGTAACAAAGCTGTCAATTCGGCCGGGCCGAACTTTTAATACACTCCACCATTTGGAACGAATTTGGCAATTTTCAAAAAAATTAAATCCGTTAAAAATTCTGTTAAAATCTTGAAAATACCCAATGTAACCGTCATATTAGTATCTCAACGACGACGTGGCCAATTGTTGTCATAAGCCATTACAAAATTCAAATGCGAAACTTGAAAAAAAATCGGTAAATAATATAGCTTAAATCATCAATATAGGGAGGTACTTTTATATGGGGGCTATGCCAAAATGTGGACCTGCAATTTTCTGCCTGAGGCTGCAGTATCCATTACGAACTTCAAATACCAAATTTTAAACAATTCCGATGAATAATGTCGCTCAAATCATCAAAATATACGGAGGTACCGTTATATGGGGGCTATACGAAGACGTGGACCTGCACAGACAATTTTCTGCCTTAGGATACTATACATTTCGAATTTCAAATACCAAATTTGAAATAATTCTGGTGAATAATGTCTCTAAAATCATAAAAATACCGAATATCGAGAGGGCTATATCAAAACGTGGACCTACATGGTCCATTTTCAATACCAAAAGTCCTGCAGACATAATGTATATTTGAGTAAAATTTTATCAATCTACTTCATTTCGTTCGGAAGCTAAAGTGATTTCCACAGACGGACATCGCTAAATCGACAATCTACTTCAATTCGTTTGGAAGCTAGAGTGATTTCCACAGACGGATAGACGGACGGATATAGCTAAATCGACATAGAATTGTATGCTGATCAAGAATATATATATATACATTGTGGTCTAAAATCTAAAATGTATATTTCGAGGTGTTACAAACGGAATGACAAAGTTTATATACCCTCCATACTATGGTGGAGGGTATAAAAATCGGCAATGTAAGTCCATTTTTTGGTATAGCCCCCTTATGGCTGTACCGCCCATATCATTGTATATACCCCCATATATTTGCACCATCTCATATTCGGTATTTTTCCAATTTTTGTCAAATTATCCATCGGAATTATCTCAAAAATTGTATTTGACCTTCTTTTGTCTGCAGGCAGGTCAAGTTCGAAGATGGGCTAGATCGGTCCACGATATCGTATAGCCCCCGTATAACGGTACCCCCGATATTCGGTATTTTGATGATTTTAACCACATTTTCTCAATGGAATTGTCTGAAACTCCACACAAGGGGTCCCTTGTGAGTATTTTACCTTCTGAAGGAGAATTGTCTATATAGGTCCACGATATCGTATAGCCCTCATATAACGATACCCTGTGATATTCGGTATTTTGATGATTTTAGCCACATTTTCAACGGAATTGTCTGAAATTGTACACAAGGGGTTCTTTGTGATTACTTTACCCCCTGACAGAGAATTCGCTATCCCCTTTCCGATATCAGGTATCCCCCTTCCGATATCAGGTATTTAACAGAATTTTTAATGGATTTTATTTTTTTGAAAATTTTCTAAGTCGTTCCAAATGGTGGAGGGTATTCAAACTTCGGCCGAGCTTACTGCTTTTTTACTTGTATAATTTTGCACGATCCTTCCAATGGTGAAGGGTGATATTATTTTTAGATGGTATAAATTAATGCATAGCAGATTTCGTCTCAGCAATTTTTAGCAACTTATTTTGGACATAGCTGTTCTTCACAAAATTTGGAATTTCTTTACCGAATACTCTGACTTTGCATAAGAATTATATAGAAGGTATATTATTGTTTGACATATTGTAAACTATGTCCCTATTCTCTTCTACATGAAATCAATCTTCTTTCAATTATGCACCATGCTGTATTGTCTATACTATTCATTTAGGGTATAAGTATGTTTGTTGGATTAGTAGTTGTTGGAGTAGTGGCGAACGAATGCATTTATGTTCAATGTTCCATTATATTTTTATCTCTGTATAGGTCTGGTGGCTATGCACGACTGCCTGTTGTAAAGTGGTATTGGAACTAAATGAAGTGTGGCATATTGTACTCCATCTCAATGTAAAGGATTATTTTTGATAAATGAAGCAACTAGACAATGGATGCGATGGCAGCACACCACCACCAGCAGCGGCAGCAGCAGTACGACAATAATGTCATCGAAATGAAGTAAAATTTGGAACGTTGCCAACGCGCGGGGAGACTAGCAAATATTGGCGCAAAACCTACTACTACCGGAGTGCAATAATAGCAGCAAAATCTACTGCCACAACTAATGCTGGGCCATTGTGAACCGTTACGTTTTCGTGAAAATGTGCCAACGATAAGAGTTTATTGCTAAATAACAATGGCCAAGCATCGAGCCAATTCCATGTATGAGTTTATCGGGGACGGTGTTAGATTCTGTTTTTTTTTTTTTTTCATTTCAAATAATAAAATTTGCTTAGTAATGAAAGTCTGTGTTTGTGTTGGGATTTAAATAAATCAGTATCAATTATTTGATGTGCTAATTCTCTTTTATTGAAGTGAAAATGTGTATTTTGAATTAATGTATTGGTGGCTAGACTCGTTGCCTTAGAATTATAAGGATTAATTGAGTTATGAATTCCTCATAGGAAATAAGTTTAAGTCCTGCCACCCATTAAGAAATTAGATATATAAAAGAGTAATATTTTGGACTATCTACAGGTCTCACGGTTTCTCAAGGTGTAGGTTTTAGGATAACTTTTATAACACTGTGCAGCACAAAAAATAACTACTGGAAAAATCCAGAAGATTATGAAAGGAGAGCTAGAAATTGAGGACGTATGTATCGGCAGTTTGAAAGATTGCATCGCAGAGTAACCCAAAGAGAGGGAGCAAGTCCTTTATGGATCTTTCTATCTCGCAGTGCTGAGTCGATCTAGCTATGTATGTCCGTCCGTCCGTCTGTCCATGTTAATTTGTAATCAACCTACAGGTCGCAATTATGGCCCGATCCTAATGAAATGGAAATGGGGTTAGGGTCACAATTATGTTAGGGCCAGAATTATGAACCATCGAGCTAGAGTTTAGAACTGGGCAGAAGCCAACCAATTTGGGCGGCCATTGGACAATATTTAGCGTGTAAAATAGACTAGATAACTTGATTTCCAGTTTTTTAGGTTCTGCCAATGGCTTCTATTTAATTTCGCCAAATGTGGGCATTTTGAGTTTTTATTATGTAGCAACGCTATTTACAAAAGATATATATATATATATATATATATATATATATATATATATATATATATATATATATATATATATATATATATATATATATATATATATATATATATATATACATATATATATATATATATATGTATATATATATATATATATATATATATATATATATATATATATATATATATATATATATATATATAGCTTTTGGTAAAGCCCTTATAAATAAATATAACCTGATTTTATTTATTGTGGGGGACCTGCCACCTTCGGACATGGCTGTCCACTTTTGAGATATTTCGAAATATATGTCCAGGTCAACACAAATTAATCGGGCAGTTCGGCAGAAGATATCCAGGCTTTCTTAGATGGATCAGGACTTGTTCGGGCTCGGCAGCTCACTTTGGGTATGTTGGAGATCAGAGAACCAGGCCTTCTGAGGTGGAATAGAACTGGTTCGGCTTTGGCAGCACACTGTGGGTATGTGAGCGTTTAGCCGTTTGGGTAGTCTGCAATGGCTAGGGAATTATTCTAGTTAGCACCTCTAACTCACTCGCAATGTTTGAGCGACGAAACAGTACAACGAGCCGAAGCTCCTGTGGTACAACGAGCCCAAAGGTGCTGTTGAACAACGAGCCGAAACGCCTGTGTAAATTACCGGACATTCAATATAATGAGAGCCAGTTCAAAAAGTATTCCACGCTAACAATTCTATCAGTTGGAGGACAGAAAATGTTTCAAAACACAAGTAAAACAAGTAAAAAAGCCTCCACCATTTGGTACAAATTTAACAATTTTCAAAAAAAATAAAATCCCCTAGAAATCTGTTAAAATCTTGAAAATACTTAATGTAGCCGTATATTAGAGTCTATACGACGATGTGGACCTGCATAGGCAACTTTTGTCACAAGCTATTACAATATTGAAATGCGAAACTTGAAAAAAAAAATCTGTTTATAATGCACAGGAAATTTTCTGTCATAGGCTGTAATATCGAACTTCACGAACTTCAAATGCGAAATTTGAAACAATTCCGGTAAATATAATAATAATACCGAATATCGGGAGGTACCGTTATATGGAATATCGGGAGGTACCGTTATATGGAGGCTATACGAAGACGTGGACCTACATGGCTCATTTTTTGTCTTAGGAGGTAGTATTCATTACGAACTTCAAATACTAAACTGAAACAATTCCGGTAAATAATGTCGCTAAAATCATCAAAATACCGAATATCGGGAGGTACCGTTATATGGGGGCTATACGAAGACGTGGACCTACATGGCCCATTTTCTGTCTTAAGCCGTAGCATCTATTATGAACTTTAAATATTAATTTTGAAACAATTCCAGTAAAAAATGTCGCTAGAATCATCAAAATACAGCATATCGGGAGGTACCGTTATATGGGGGCTATACGAAGACGTGGACCTACATGGCCGATTTTCAATACCAAAAGTCCTGCAGACATAGTACACATTTGAGTAAAGTTTTATCTACCTACTTCATTTCGTTCGGAAGCTAGAGTGATTTCCACAGACGGACAGACGGACTATTCCAGTCCCAACCCTATTCCCATGCAAAATTTCGTGAAGATCGGACGATATTACACCTCCAACTCTTACCGAGCTGAATCGATCTAGCTACGTATGTATATCCCTCAGTATGTCCATGTTAAATTGTAATCACGATACAGGTCGCAAGTATGGCTCGATATCGTGAGGGTGGGGGTTTATATTTTCAAGGGGTAAGGTATTCATAAAGAACTAATTGTGTAGAATTTCAGATAATTCCTTTGACAAATGTGACTAAAATATGGGGCGTTGTATGGGGGCCATACTTAATCCTGGCATAAATTGAATGGATGTTGGTACATACGACCGAATTCAGCCGCGAAGATAGTGTCCCAAATTAGGAAGTCGGTTTAGATATAGGTCCAATATAAATGTTTAATCCGATTTTGTATTTAAGCTCCTCAATCCTATAAAATTCACTCCACCACAACAATTTTTGGATATGACTTAGAAATGTCTTTGATAAATTTTATGAAGATCGGTCCATTTTTTGTGTACGTCCATTATATATCTTCATCGGATTTTACGTTTATTGTGCACAAAATATCTATTATAAGCTCAAATAGGATGGATGTTGGTGAAAATCGGTTCTGACACAAATGCCTCCGCCAAATTTAGCAGATATTGATTCAGATATATTAGTTCGGCAGTTATTTCTTACGGGGAGTTCTACTAAATACGTATTGTGGTGTAGGGTATAATCCCGGCCCGCCATTTGACCTTTCCTTACTAGTTTAATATTCATAATCGCTTACAAAACGTTTTAAATCACTATTTGAATACGAAGATCGGGAGCAAAATTGATGCGATTAATACTTTCTTCGTATGCATCGCACACTATGTTTGCTCAACAAAAACAATTTCCCTTCTCCGTCAAAAGTACACCCACCTCCCATATCTTTGTGCATCGTTAATTGTTTGCTAGACAAAACTTT
Source organism: Musca domestica (assembly GCF_030504385.1). Taxonomy (NCBI): domain Eukaryota; kingdom Metazoa; phylum Arthropoda; class Insecta; order Diptera; family Muscidae; genus Musca; species Musca domestica. Next base: position 3,509,244 of record NW_026712364.1, on the reverse strand, counting down.
CTTTTGGGGTGTTTGCGTAAACTTCTTGATGAAATTATTTGATTAACTCAAATATCATAGCTTGCGAATGTGCGTGAGTGTAAGGCATAAATAATTGTATTAGTTCAATGTGAGATACTTTTAATTCGCAGATAATTAAATGTACAGACACACACAAACATACAAGATCCGACATACGTAGGAAAGAACACGGTTCTCATGAATTTTATAATTTGCTGTCGAAATTGATAAATGAGTAGTTAAGACTAAAAGTAGGATAAGAGGAGTTGCGGTAAGAGGAAATATTTAACTAGGATGATTTGATTTATAGTATGTTTATATACCATCCGTCTATCTGTCTGTGGAAATCACTATAGCTTCTGAACGAAATGAAGTAGGTTGACAACATTTTATTATACCCTACAACACTATGTGTTGGGGTATTATAAGTTTGATTGAGCCAAAAATTATGTAACACCTCGAAATATTGATTTCCCACATAGGAAAGTATATATGGATCTTCCTAGCTCGCCGAGCTGAGTCGATCTAGCTATGTATGTCCGTCCGTCCATCTGTCCATGTTAATTTGTAATCACTCTACAGGTCGCAATTATGGTCCGATCTTCACGAAATTCAGAATGAAGGTGGGGATAGGGTCAGAATAGAACCCAATTTCTTTTGGAGATGATCGCATAATATTTAGGGGTTGAAATGGACCAAAAACTGAAAAAATTCCTGATTTTGCAGTTGCTCTACAGGTCGCAATTATAGATCAATCGACGGAAATTAGCATGGGGCTAGTGCTTAGGGCTGGGCAGAAGCCTTCCAATTTTGATGGTCATCGGGTAATATTTAGTGGGTGAAAAAGGCTATGACATTTGAGTTAAATAAAATCAAATTTTCCATTAAACCGCGAATATTTTTAATCCCGGCGAAATCACAAATAGACGAACAGGTCAACTCTGACGGTTACGTAGATGCCGATATTAAATATATCGGATGTGTATAGCGAAATATATACAATGTATATGCACAAAGAAAGGGGATGTTAGCTAGAATGCTTATATCTTAAGAATGGCTTAACCGATTTCGACAAATTTTATCAATTCAGAATGCCCTCTTAACAGAAAATATAAAATCTAAAAAAATCGCATAGAAAGATGCCTATAATGATGTTAATATAGATTTTGTAGTATGTTGTGACATTTTTTTTATTTTTTCATATTTTTTATTGCATGCGATTTTTTCAATTTGACTTATAATATGGAATTTTATATTTTGTAATATTTTTTCATTTTACAACACAGGTTGGGGTTATTATATATAGATTACAATTATCCTCACGAAAAAGGGTAGGATTAGGCTCAGAATGGCTAGGCCTATTGTTTTCAAAGATGTCCGCAATATATTTAGGAGTTGAAATGGACCAACAACTAAAAATGTTCCTGCTTTTGCAGCCGTTATAAAGTTAACAAATTGAATCCTAACGAAATCTCGCATGAAGTTAGAGTTTAGTATAGCGGGTAGAATGATCCACTATTTTTGTGTGTAAAAATACCAACATTACTTACAGGCGATATCCGAAATACACAAAAGGTGAACTTTTGGCTTTTTTATATCGTAGACAAGCAAATCGTATAGATGAGTTTAAATTTGGTGATACAGGGGGGCCTCTTGCTTTTGAAGTTGATCGCAAAATATTTAGGGGTCCCTGGTCAAAACGCTAAGGGTAATATCTGGGCAGTGTTCCATGACATAATTTCAAAAGCGAAATATTCCAAAATGGATTCGGACATAAGGGGGCTTTTAACATATTGTAGTGTTGTAGGGTATCACATGGTCGGCCCCGCACGACTATAGCCTTTGCTTACTTGTTCAAATATATATTATGTCTGCAGGACTTTTGGTATTGAAAATGGACGAAGTAGGTCCACGTTTGGTATAGACCCCATGATTTGAGCTACATTATTCACCGGAATTGTTTCAAATTTGGTATTTGAAGTTCGTATTGGATACTATAGCCTATGACAGAAAAGTGTCTGTGTAGGTCCACGTTTTGGTATAGTTCCCATGGTACCTCCCTATATTCGGTATTTTGATGATTTTAGCTTCTTTATTCACCGTTTTTTTTAGGTTTCCCATTTAAATATTCTAATGGCTTATGAAAAAAGTTGCCTATGCTTTTCCTCGTCGTCGTATAGAACCTAATGTAACGGCTACATTCGGTATTTTTAAAAAAATGATTTTATTTTTTTGAAAATTGCCAAATTCGATCCAAATGATGGAGGGTATTCAATGTTCGGCCCTGCCAAACATACAGATTTTTTACTTGTTCCAAGACAAGTCGGTAGTAGTTCGTTCGAAATATAGCGTGATTAAAACAATGTATATAAATGGAATGTAAATGTGAATGTACCCTCCATCATATAGTAAAAATTCCCCCAAAAAGTTAGAAATTGAGCGAGGATAGCCAGATAAGAGATTTTAAATAATATTAATTTCTCATTTTAGCTGATATGCTTCTTTGAAACATTATACAACAACCTTGGGCCATATAGAATACAAGCTTATCCATACAGCACAAAGCAATAATTCGCACCATCATAAATGTATAGCTTTAATTTCATAAAAACTCATCAGCAGCAAAAGTTTAGTTCGATTTAACTCCATTGCGCTTGACAATGAGCGAAATGTAGGAAGTTAAACGAATAAAATGTTAGTTGAGCATAAAAATCTGAATTGGTCCATGTGAAGATTGTTTAATTACAATGTGTCTAGTGAGATTTTTCACGAATGGAGATTTGGAGTAAATTCACATTGCAAATATATTATGCATACAAATGTACACGTACTTTAATTCAAAAAAATAAATGCACCCATTTTATCCTGGACAGTACAGCAAAAAATACTTCTTCCATTTTGAAGAGAGTTCACATAGAAACAACATTGAAGAAAGTTTTATTCCAAAACTTTAACATACTCCAAAGGCCAACACATTTGCCAGCATACGAGATATAGATATATGGGTGAATACATACTTAAAGTTCACAGATTAATTTTATACCCTACAACACTATGTGTTGGGGGTATTAAGTTTGAATGGGCCAAAATATATGTAACAGCTCGAAATATTGGTTCCTCACATAAAAGAGTCGATCTAGCTATGTATGTCCGTCAGTCCATGTTAATTTGTAATCCCTCTACAGATCGCAATTATGGCCCGATCTTCATGAAATTTAGAACGGAGGTGGGGCTAGGGCCAGAATAAAAGCCTATTGCTTTTGGAGATGATTGCAAAATATTTAGGGGTTGAAATGCACCAAAAACTGAAGAATCTGCTCTACAGGTCGCAATTATAGACCAATCGAAGCGGAACGGGGCTGAGCGTAGGGCTGGACAGAAGCCTTCCAATTTTGATGGTCATCAGGTAAAATTTAGTGAGTGAAATAAACCCTAACATTTGTGTTAAAAAAGTCAAATTCTCCATTGAACAGCGTTTTTTTTTAACCCGACGAAATTACAAATAGACTAACAGGTCTATACTGACCGTTACGTAGATGCCGATACTAAACATATTGGATATATATAGCGAAATATATAGTATGTTTATATACACAGGAAGGGAATGTTGTTAGATTGCTTATATCTCAAAAAAAAAGGCTGGACCGATGTTTACAAATTTTGCCAATTCAGAATGCCCTTTTGGCACAAAACAATAAAATCTAAGAAAAACGCATAAAAAGATGCCAATAATGATGCTAATATAGATTTTCTGGTATTTTGTGACATTTTTTTATTTTTTTCATATTTTTTATCGCATGTGATTTTTTCAATTTGATTTATAATATTGAAGTGTATATTTTGTAATATTTTTTCAGCTTACCACACAGGTTGGGGTTCTTATATACAGATTGCAACTACCCTCCGATTCTTACGAAAATTTTAATAACGGTAGGGTTAGGCTCAGAGGGGCTAGGCCTATTGTTTTTAAAGATGTCCGCAATATATTTAGGGGTTGAAATGGACCAACAACTAAAAATTTTCCCGATTTTACAGCCGTTATAAAGGTCACAAATAGAAACCAAAGTACACAGTACACGAAATCTAGCATGAAGTTAGAGTTTAGGACAGCGGGTTGAATGGACCACTACTTTTTTGTGAAAAATTACCAACATTTCCATTCTACCGAAACGCTGAAAATAACTTACAGACGAAATCCGAAATACACAAATGGGAAACTTCTGACTTCTTTGTGCTGATTTCGTTGACGAATATAGCCAAATATCGTAGAGAACATTAATCTAAATTTAGTAATACTGTGAAACTTCTTGCATTTGGAGATGATCGCAGAATATTTAGGGATTCAAATGAACCAAAAACAGAAAAAATTTCCTGAGAGAAGAGGGTTAAGGACAAGGAAGAAGTCTAGCATTTTGGATCACCATTGAATTATACTTAGCTGTAAAATGGTCAACATTGGACAAATGCTCCTGGACAAAAAGCTAAGGGTAATAATATGACATAATTTCAAAAGCGGAGTCTTCCAAAATGGACTTGGACATAAGGGTGCTTCTAACATATTGTAGAGTTATAGGGTATCACATGGTCGGCCCGGCACGACTATAGCCTTTGCTTATTTGTTATTTTTTTTTTTTTTTTTTTTTCATCAACCATAAAGTATTGATTTCTTCATTTCAGGAAAAAATTTGAAAAAAAAAAATTAACAAATTAACAAAGTAAGAAAGTATTATTAAAATTGAAAAAAAAAATAATTAAAACATCTTATATTAAGATATTGGTGATTTCTATAGGGAAACTTTCAAATATCATGGTGATGAGTGTGTACTGAAGTTTTTACTGTTTTTGTCACAAACAAACATATTCCTTGAAAAGGAAAACAATATCATCTGGAATTACCCACAACCAACCAGCCAAAATTCTGCAACTAAAAAAACTATTGGAAAAACTATGAGAAGAAAGAAAACTAAAACAAATTACAAGAGTGAAGAAGATGAAGAACTTTAAATCCGCGCGCTGAAAATCCGATTAATTCGGATTGAATTCTTACTAAATATTCTGCTGTCTTACAATGTTCGAAATCTCTGCACCTCTCATATGGGTGTAAGTGTATTGGGGTATATCGAAAACTAGTGCCTTTAAAAAGTAATAAATGTTACAGCATTAAATTCATAGTTACAAATGTTAATCACAGAAACCATAACTATCTTGATTTTAATGTTCATGAATGAAATAAGGTTATGGTATCTGTGATTAACATTATATTATTATATTGATTATAATGTTCATGAATTCAAATTTTTGACAAGAAATGAGTTTAAAACATGTAAAGAATCAGCTAAGTTCGGCCGTACTTTTTATACCCACCATCCTTTGAAATATACCGATCAAAGAAAAATCTTTATATGGGGGCCATACGAATACCTAATGCTGGGTAAGTAATTTTTTGTAGTTGCCGTAACGATTCCGAACTTCAAATATGAAATTTGATGCAATTCCGGTGAATAATGTAGCGAAAATCCAGGAAATACCAGATAACTCGGTGTAGCGTTATGTGGGTTCCATACTAAAACGTACACTTATATACACAATTCTCTTCCAGGGGGTAAAGTACTTACAGGGAACTCCTTGTGTGGATTTTCAGAAGAAAAAAAAAACTATTTCCAATGACAAATGTGGCAAAAATCATCAAAATACCGAATATCGGGAGGTACAGTTATATGGGGGATATACCATATCGTGGACCTACATAGACAAATCTATTTCAGGGGGTTAAGTACACAGAAGGAACTCCTTGTGTGGATTTTCAGACAATTCCATTGAAAATGTAGCTTAAATTATCAAAATACCGAAAATCGGGGGGCAACACTGTAAAACCATAAAAATAACGAATATCGAGGGTACCCTTTCATGGGGGCTATACGATATATTGTGCATACAAAATACAGATAGGTTCGAAAAATCAGCATCCTATCTTTATTCTTTCTTACTCTAGCTTGATTACAATAGACGGACAGACAGATGGACGGAGGGACAGGTCTAAATCGTTTCACAATTTCACGCTGATCAAGAATATATATACTTTGTTGGGTCTAAAATTATTATTTCGATTCTATTTTTTAATAGCTACATGATATAGTAGAACAATCTAATGTTTAAATTGTTATCAGTAATGTTGCTTAAATTTGTAAGACTTCTGAGCCACAGACAACAACAGAGACCACAGACAACTACAGAGACCTAAATATCAAATTGGAGGATTCTACCTCTATATATTCACTCACTACCAAATTTAGTAACATACAGGGTGAAATGAAAAAAGTGCAACCAACTTCAGACTGCTGTCACTCGTAATAAATCACTCGTCTGACAGCTGCTAAAATTATTCCAGTGATAGCTCATTATATTGTTAACATACGTACAAAAGCATTTTGGTGAGACTTTTCCAGAAAAACAGTTATTCGTGATGGAATTCAAGCGTGATTGTATGATTTCTTCATATTTTGCGGGAAACCAACAAGTGGCTATCATTAGAACACTCCAGCATTTAAATGTGAATAAATCTTTTGTGTCTCGTACCATCGATCGTTACCATAATTGTGGTAGCGTAGCCCGAAGTCAAGGAAGTGGACGGAAGTAAACAGCAACATCAGCAGAAATGGCTCGAAAAGCGAAGATGTAACTTGATCGAAGCTCACGATGCAGTTGCCGAATCGCAATATTCCATTCGGCGAATATTGAAAAATGAGCTCGGGGAAAAGACATTGAAATTTGAAAAAGTTCAAGAACTTACACCACAACAGAGAAAAAAATAGTCTCAAAAGAGCTAAAGAGAAGCTTCGCTAGGCCGAAAGTGATTAAGTGTCGAATTTGGTTTTCTCCGATGAGAAAACATTCGTTGTGCAGAAGTTTGTAAAAAACAAAATGATCGTGTTTACTTGCCAAAGAGGTCAGCTGAAAATGCGTACCTTCGGTTGGCCACCAGAACTCAAGCGCCGGCCATGTTGATGGTTTGGGCCGCCATAACAGCCGCTCATGGCATCAGAATCACATTTTAGAATAAGTTTAGATATGTTCGAATTGGTCACCTTTGGCACGAATTATGGCCTTCAAACGGCGAAAGAAACCGTCACACGCTGTCCGAATGTATTTTCGCCCATTCCCGGCGAAGCGAGGAACCTCATTTTGTAACCATTCTTGAGTGGCGCGTGCAGAATGTGATGGTGCTGAGCCCTGTTGGAATGTCCAAGGTCTGCGGCCAAAATGTTTGCGTGCCCAAGCTTTAATACACCCTCCAGAATATTGTCCCGATAATACGAGAAGAGAACGACCATCGACAGTTGTGGCGACCATCACACCATCACCATGGCCAGCGCTTGAGTTCTGGTGGCCAACCGAAGGTGCACATTTTCAGCTGACTTCTTTGGCAAGCAAACACGATCATTTTGATTTTTTAAAAACTGCAGGGCAACGAATGTTTTCTTATCGGAGAAAACCAAATTCGTCAGTTCACCATTTTTCAATATTTGCCGAATGGAATATTGTGATATGTTCAGCTCACGATCAATATTTCGGGCACTGCGACGCGTGTTTTGATCAAGTCGATTCTTCACTTTTCGAACCATTTCTGCTGAAGTTGCAGTTTTCTTCAATCCACATCCTTGACGTCGAGCTACGCTACCAGTACTACGCTTCTGGAAAATTCTCACCAAAATGCTTTTTAAAAAATGCCGGACAAGTGGCTTAGAAATGACAGTTGGTTCCAGTTTTTTCATCTCACCCTGTATACCCTCTGTAGCCCTATGACTGAGGGTATAGTATAATTCACGTCCTGATATATTAGGCAGCCGATTGCTTGTCATAAGGAACTTCTAACGAACTTTTGAATATGTCTCACACATTAGTAAAATATATATTCAAACGAATTATTCTCATCATCCTCTCTGAACACCCTAAGGTACTTATTTTTCTTCATTGACGGTATTTGAAATATGAAACGAAGTATGCGGGTGTTAGTTAGTTGGCGTACTGTATGTAGCCTTCCTTCATTTACGAACAATTTGAAAAGTAAAACGGAGGGTAACGTGGCGAAGAAGAAGGCGAAAACGAGAAAAAACAACAACAAAATCATTGAAAGTAAAACAAGTTCACATGTGACTGCGCACATTAATGTCGAAAGTTGGTCTTTCTGATTTCAGATAGAGAGGGTGAAAATATATATTCACACATATGAATATATTACTCCTTCCTTCCACATGCGAACATACATGCATACATACATATGTGATAATAGACGTACGGAATGTGGGTTAAATTAACTTATTTACGCTGAACTTAAACAAAACGACACCTCCCACACACGCACACCCAAATGTATGTTCATTTGCCAGGAAGTGTGTTTGTGTGAGTGAAGGTGTGTGTGTGTGTTTGTGGGGTATAATTTAGTGGAAGTTAATGTTGGTGCAGTGATTTTGCAAACACCTTTAAATATTTGCAGATATATCCTTCCATCTGTGTTTTTTTTTTTTTTTTTTTTTTTTTTTGTTTTTGTTTAAATAAAAGTTATCTACTTAAAAGTGCCAAAGGTTAATGAAACTTTGTATGCATTCAACGAAGTGTTCGCAGTGTTTATCATTTGTCTTGCAAAAAAGGAGAGGGGATTGCTTTTGCTGCGATATATTTATTGAGCGGAAAAAGTACTTATCGGAAATTCTCCTTCTTTTATGTATGACAACATAGTGGGAAATGGGAAAAGGCAAGAGTAAATGTAGATGTGGCATTATCAATACAATGTTCTGTTATAAGTGGGGGCTACAGGTTTTTTGAGACGATATATAAATTGTAATAATTTTTTTTTTTAATTTACGCGGTCTATGAGGCATTCTAGGCTGTGAGACAATCAAGGTGGAAAATGTTGATATTAGTTCAATATAGCAAACCCCCCAAAGAGATTATACGTGATCACGCCAATGTTTAGGAAAACAGGTATAACCTGACCAAAATACGAAATTTGTTGCAAACAAGTATGGAAAGGTACAAATTCGGACGAATATATGATACCCTAAAGCGTCCAGGAGATGTTCCACACATCTTCGTTAATTCGTGCCTAATGCGAATTCACCATCCTGAACGTGACAGAAGTATACCCTCAGCCAATGTACGATTATTTAAAAATATTTTGACTTCTGTTATGATTATCCAAATATTTAACCCCTTTATGGAGTAGGTTCCGAAGGAATGTGCAAATATTGATAAAAGTGTTGAATATTGTCATACTTTGTGAGTGATGTACCAGAAGGGGTTCACAGATATATATCGTCTGAGCAACAGATATTGTATTAGCAAAAATAGTTGCAATTATGAAATTTGAAGAGTATTGAATGGTTATTTCGCTTTTTTGATCGTTTTGTTTTCATTAAATTGAACTCTATGGGCAGGTAGCAAAAACAAAAAAAAAAAAACTCCGATCTTTACCATCTTTATAACAGATCTTGTGTTGATGGAAATATTGAGATATACCAAGTCTTGGATGGAATCGGATATTAATTTCGCTTTTTATTTAAGGCTGAAATTTTTAAATATCTATGAAGATATTTAAAATTTTCAGCCTTTGTGGTGAAGTTACCAGAAGAAATGGTCCGATCTCTATCGTTTTTATAACAGATCCTGTGTTGATAGAAATATTCAGATGTGCCAAGTCTAAATGGAATCGGATATTATTTTAGGAGCTCAATGAAGATTCAAAATTTCGACCTTTTGTGGGGGAGGTACCAGAAGGAGTGGACCGATATATTCCATCTTAACACCGGATATTAGAGTTATAAAAATATTGGGATGATGACAAGACAATCGGATTCTTACAACACATTTTATAAGAGCTGTAATTAATCAAAATTTTGACCCCTTGTAGGGGAGGTACTTGATGAAGTAGACCGATATTGCCCATTTTCGCACCTGATATAGAACTGATGCAGATATTGGAATTTGCAAAGTTGTAGCAAAATCGGATTATCGTTTCTCTTTCTGTGTATAAAAATATTTTTTGAAAATTTCGAACTTATGTAAGGGAGGTACCAGAAGGAGTGAACCGATATAATCCTTTTTTTCACCAGACCTTGGGCTAATGAAATTATTGGGATGTATGCATTTTGAAGATAATCGGACTCTTACTTTACATTTTTTAAGAGTTGCAACTATTCAAAATTTTGACCCTTTGTGGGGGAGGTACCTGATTGAGTGGACCGTTTTCGCACCTGACCTAGCACTGATGCCAATATTAAGATTCGCAAGGTTGGAGCAAAATCGGATTACCCTTTCACTTTCTGTGCAAAAAATTATTTTCTTGAAAATTTTGACATTTTGTGTGGGAGGTACCAGAAGGAGTGGACCAATCGTGCCCATCTCCGAACTCAATCTAAGTTTGACAATAATATTACGTTTTACCAAATTTAGATCAAATCGGATACTCCCTTCGAGAGTTATCGGACGCACCAGCCAGCCAGACAGACGTACGGACGGACTCCAAATATTCTGAAACGGATTTGGTCCAAAGAGACCTAGGGTCTAAAACCGTTATTTCGACTAGGCACTTGGTCACACGGCTGAGGGTATAAAAATAACCATAATATTGGGAATTATGTTCAAAATGATTGTGAACATAATTCCCATTATGGGATAGGTATTTTTAACCTGATTACGGCTAAGTAATTTTTTCATGGGGAAAATACCGGGTTATTCGACCCGAAAGTTCAGACACAAAATCCGGATTTTATCCGGTTCTACAAAACCGTATGCAAAAAATGGGTATCATTTGAAAACTTTTAGAAATACCGAAAGGTCTATGATTGATCCGGTTCCAGAGTACTTTATGAAAACTTGTATATTTGTACCGGTACTTTTTGAAAAACTTTTAAAAAGTCGAAAATGGGCCCATTATGGGGTATTAATATCTACACACTACATTATACAATGTGTTGATATCTCTTGTAGTTCCGAGGATATTAATGATAAAAATCTTGAAATTGTGATTTTCTCTACTAAAATGTATCCAAATTTATAGATTTATTTAGGTAGACGGTTTTCGCCCGTGCTTGAAATTTTCGTCTCTGAGTATGACCATCACCAGCTACGCGATCCATATTTTTCTAGATTTTTTAACTTTTGTAAGTAGTCGAGTTTCGGCCGGTGCTTGAAATTTTTTCCTCTGAGTATGACCAACACGATCCATGGTGTTTCGAAGCTTTATTTTTTATACCCTCCACCATTTTATGTCATTCCGTTTGTAATTCCTCGAAATACTCATGTCAGACCCAACAAAGTATAAATTTTCTTGATCAGCGTAAAATTCTAAGTCGATTTAGCAATGTCCTTCTGTCTGTCTGTCCGTCTGTCTGTTTGTTGTAATCACGCTATCTTTCGAACAAATTGAGATAGAAGGCTAAAATTTTGCACACATGTTTATTTTTTCAGTAGACAGGTTAAGTTCAAAAATGGGCCATGAAGGTCTACATTTTCATACAGGCCCCATATAACGGTACCTCCCTATATTCGTGATTTTACCGTCATTATTAACCGGAAAAGTTTCAAATTTAGTATTTGCAGTTCGTAACGGTATTTTGATGGTTTTAGCGTCATTATTCACCGGAATTGTTTCAAATTACGTATTTAGAGTTCGAAATGGGAACTACAGTCTGTGACAGAAAATTGTCTATTCAGGTCCACGTCTTTGTATGTATCAGTACCTCCCTATATTCGGCATTTTGACGATTTTAGGTACAATACCCACCGAAACTGTCTATGCTGGTCCAGGTCTTCGCACAGCTCCGATATAGAGGTACCTCACTAAATACGATATTTTGATGATTTTAGCTACATTATTCACCATTTATTTCAAGTTTCGAATTTGAGTATGGTAATGGCTTATGACAAACAATGCCAATGTAGGTCCACGTCGTATAGACCCCAATATAACGGCTACATTCGGTATTTTTAAAATTTTAACAGAATTTTTTAAGGATTTTATTTTTTGAAAACTTGCAAATACAATCCAAATGGAGGAGGGTATTCAAAGTTCGGTCCGACCGAACTTGCTGCTTTTGACCTTGTTTAATTTCACGTCGATCCAAGCATAAGCCTTTGTTCCTACAGCAAAGGGTCATACTACCCATGGGGCCTTTGCCTTCTCATGTATATGGACCTTTGTTCGCAGTTCTGAGGGCAGCCTTTTGGCAGACCCGGATGTTCTCTACTGCGTAGCACTTGTATTCGCAAACACTGGAGCCGAATTAATGGCGGATATTCCTCTATTCCTCGCGTGGAAGTAGGGGGCAGGCTCCGCGAGATAAATGTTAAGGCATTTACGAATTTCATCAATAACAGGGCCCCACGCCATGATAGGTAGAAGTTAAACAGTTCCGTAACGGTAGAGGTTAAACAGTTCCGGAGATATCACATCAGTTATCTCTACATACAGTGTGACGTTGTTCACTGTATCAAATGCCTTCGATAGGTCAGGGCTACAAACGCTGTTCTATGACACTGCTAGTTCTTGTTTAATCCTCGACTGATATGTGTGATTATGGCGTACAGTACTGTTGTAGTGTAGTGTTATGGACGGAATCCGTGTTGGTGGTCGGCAATTGGATACCCCTACCAAGAGCCAGAGGACTGGGAGGAGTAAAGCGTCAAAACGCCTGCATGATTCACCTTTGCTGGCATCTTTGCCTGGCTTCAGTAACAGAACCACCCGGCTAATTTTTAGACTTCGGAAACGATGTGGTTGCCTAGCGACAGGTTGAGAACTTTTGTTAAGTGTGCAGTTGTTTCAAAATTATCATTCTGAGATTCCGTCTGGGTTCATCGCTGTACTCGATGTAGCGTTTCGGATGGCATTTGCAACATCACACATCTTAAACTGTGGCAGTGCCTCCTCGGCGGAAAGAATTTGATACGACATACTACTTTTCGCTTCGCTCTATCCCTGTAGTGGTGTTCGACAGATTGTTGTTTAAAATATCCAGTGCGTCTCTTCGTATCGATCACCATTACGTCGTGACTGAGTTACTGAGGTCGTATCACCGTTTTTTCCAGGGCACGAGAGCCTGTTACCCACAGCTTATTCATACCGGTTTCAATGTGGCAATACTTCAGATGGTCTTGCCACTTTTTATCCCCTTCACATACTGTGACCAGGGCAATATGCCTTTCTGCATTTGTTTGTATCATGGAGAAGGAAACGAAATAGATCCATAGCTACTTTTGAGAATTCAGTTGCTCTATAGGCCACAATTATGAACCAATCGACGCGGAAATTTACATGGAGTTAAAGTTTAGGACTGGGGAGAAGCCTACCAATTTGGACAATGTTTAGCGGGTAAAACAGACCCGAACTTTTATGTAAGAAAATAGGAAAATTTGCGCAAAATCGCGAATATTTTTAACCCCAGCCAAATCACAAATACATTGAAAGGTCACTCCTGACCATTAAAGTGATGCTGATTGCCAAGAAATCGGATATATAGCAAAAAAGGTACAATATATATGTGAAAGAGATATATCGTATTTATTCTGCTTATAAGTCAAAAACGGCTGGGCCGATTTTCTCAATTCCCAACATTTCGGAATGGTCTCTTGACAATCGCGAAAAAAATAAACAATGAAATGAGAGAATATCTTTTGTTCCATTTGTTTCAATTTTTGCCAAATTTTTTGTCGCATGCGATTTTTTAAATTTGACTGACAAATTTGAATTGAATATTTCTAAATGTTTACACCCCTCAACACTACGTTTTGAGGGTATTACATGAATGTTGCAATTATCGTCCGATCCTCACGAAATTGCATGAGAAAGGGTTAGGGTCAGAAATAAAGCTTATTGTTTTTTGAAGAGATTTAAGGACAGGGAAGAAGTCTGGTATTTTGGATGACTATTGCATTATATATAATTAGAAAATGGACCACAACTTTCGTGTGAAAGTGTTTTGAATACCTAACAACACGACAGAGTGCGTAAATATTGGCCAAATTCTCCGTGTCAAAAACCTAAGGATAACATCTGGGCAGGGCTCTTTGACATTATTTCAAAAACGAAATCTTCCAAAATGGATTTCGATATAAGGAGATTTCGAACATATTGTAATGTTGTAGCGTATCACATGGTCAGCACCGCACGACTATAACCTGTGTTTTCTTGTTTTATAATTTGAGATAATGGAATCAGATTTGGTCCGATTTTAGATTCATTGAGCACCAAATGGTTAATATCAGCTCAAAAAGGTGAAGTTTTTCATATGCAACTAAATTGAGCTTGAAATCAAATAAGTCAAATTTGAAGATAATCGGTTAATATATAGATATAGCTTCGCTTTGTTATCCACGTTATTCGGGAAATATATCAAATACATCTCAGAAAGACATCTGACAAACTGTATCAAGATCGGTTCAGATTTGGATGTAGCTGTCGTATTTATCTTAATCCATTTTCAGGATAATGTGCACCAAAGGGTTAACACCAAATTGAGGGGATTTTGACACATGTGACCCAATTCAGCATAGATACAGGTACTTTAAATTTGCTATAGCTTCCATACGTATTATCCGATTTGGTATTTAAGTCCTCACATTCGCAATATGCTCCCCAAAGCAATGACATTTGATACCAGATATTTCATATAGCTCAGAAATACCTCTGGCAAATTTTATGGAGATCGGTTCAGATTTGGATATAGCTCCCATATATATCTTTATCCGATTTTAAGTTTTTGTGCACCAAACGAGATATATCCACCAAATGGAGTGAATTTTAGTTTCCAATACAAACGTTTATTTGTTACCGGTAGCTCTACCAAATATGCATATAGTCGATCCCGTTCGACTTTTGACCAAACGGTTCACTTCCACTGTCAATTCACTTATTGTGGGATCAGTATGGTTGGACCGACGGAGATCATCAGTCTTATTTGCTAGTCCCGCTGCCTCTGCTGGGAAACTTTGGTCTTGTTTCGGGTATTTGAACAGCAGATATACATATAGCGAGCGGCTGCAGCTTTGATGTATCTGGTATAAACGGACGGGATCAGCTATGCAAAAACTCATACATGTGTCCAAATTTTTTAGAAACGACTCTTGTCGTTTACTGGATAACATAAATGTCAGTTATATTAAATAAATAAGTTCATTGCTCACCCTTGTTTGTCCTTAAGCGCAACTAATAGTTCTACAATTGTTTGTTTGTTTCAACTTATATCAAGCTATATTTAAGATCCAAATTCAAAATACAACTTTATTCCAAATTTCCTCCTTTTCAAGTTGTTTCCTTCATTTATTTTTTTTTCTTTCAAAGAAACTTTTCTTTGTAAATATATTTCGTAGGGTTTTGCAGGGACTCTATTCTTCTCTTCGTTTATGTACAGCACCCTCTTAGTCATTGCCATTTAAACACTTTATACTTTCATGTCCATCTTTCTTAAGGGAAACATTTTCCAACAACAAAAAGTGTCCCAGAAGAACATGTTGAACTACTTATGTACAGTTCTTTGTCCATTCTATATTACCTTGCATAATTTTAGTTGCCAAAAAATTCTAAGAAAACAACATTAAACTAAATATTTAATTATACATTGAAGTACTCTCTCTCTCATTTACAACATTTGAGGTTAATTAAAAACCAACGCAGCAAAGGTGTAATTATTCACCAAGGTAGAAAGTAAAAATATCTTTTACTACAGCAACTCTAAACTACCAACATAATCTTTAATTTTTTTTTTCCTTTTAAAAAATCCTAGGTGACGACGAAGCATCACAGGCTTAGAACAACATGTGTGTATGTACACATATGACATTTTACTTAGAAGGCACTGAAGATAATGGCAATTGTAGACAGTTATCAAAATGAGTGACGTGAGTTCACTTGAAAGGATGTTCACTGGTTGTTCCAAGTTAGCATAAACCACCTTCACCACCAGCAGCACCTCCACCAACGACGGACGCCAACACATAAATGAAAGCACTGACACTGGCAGCTGCCATGATAAATTAACTTTCTAACTACAGGTGGCATACACAGATACATATGCTGTTGTTACTGCTGCTTTCATATAGCCATATTTGTGAGTGGATAGGGTTGCGAAAAGAGTTTTCCATGGAAATTAAAGCACGTAAATAGGTTTGAAGTCGAGTGAAATTTAATTTGTAAAATTAGAACGGGTTCAAAGTAAAATCGGAAGGAAATGATAATTTCTAACGCTGATGTGTTTATATATCATTTCATTTGTACACCACCAAATTAGTAGATTACACAAAAATAACTCCGGGAAATTCCAACACATTATAAAGGCAAAACTATACATGTGTATAGTCATTTTCAAAGTTTACATTGCGAAGTAACTAAAGTAGTGAGGGTAAGTCCCCCATTTTCAACACTTCTGGAAATTTTTGGATTAAGATTCCCCGAAATCTGTGGATTTATGGTATAATGCGTCTTGGGCAATATTGCAGATAAAACCAGTAGCGAAAATTCAAAGTCACGCGGGACCGATCATATGATACCATACACCACTATGCATATTTAGTAGAGCTCCCGTTACAAAAGAATTTTTTTGAAGTAGATCAACATTTGGCTTTAGAGCATTTATAGTTTGGTTTCAGAGGGAACCAACAATTCCGGTAAATAATGTCGCTAAAATCAACAAAATACCGAATATGGGGGGCTATACGAAGATGTGGACCTGCATGGCCCATTTTCAATACCAAAAGTCCTGTAGGCATAATACATATTTGAGTAAATTTTTATACACTTACTTCATTTCGTTCGGAAGCTAGAGTGATTTCGAACGACCAACGGACATAGTTAAATCGACATAGAATTTTATGCTGATCAAGAATATATATGCTTTGTGGGATCTAAAATGTATATTTCGAGATGTTACAAACGGAATGACAAATTAATATATCCTCCATACTATGCTGGATGGTATAAAAAAGGATACTAACCTAAGGGCAATTCTTTCGGAGAATATGACTAAAATCATGAAAATACCGAATATCGGGAGGTACCGTTATATGGGGCTACAGAAAAATATGAACCTTCATAGAAATCAAAGGCTATAGTCGTGCGGAGTCGACTATGTTATACCCTACAATATGTTAGAAGCCCCCTTATGTCCAAATCCATTTTGGAAGATTTCGCTTTTGAAATTAGGATTTTGACTAGGGATATTTGCCCAATATTTATGCACTCCAGTCCATTTACAGCTAAATGTAATCCAACGGTAAACAAAAATGCTTGACTTCTTCTCTGTCCTTAACTCTCCTTAACGTGTCGATTGGCTTCAATTGCGTGATCGGAAAAACATTTATGTTTTTGGTTAATTTGAACCCCTAATTTTTTGCAATCATCTCTAAAAGCAAGAAGCCCCTCCGTAGCTCCAAATTTAGACCCATCTATAACGAAATCAGCATAAAAAAAGCCAGAAGTTCGCCTTTTGTGTATTTCTGATATCGCTTGTAAGTAATGCTGATATTTTTTCACACAAAATTAGTGGTCTATGCGGGTAATGTCCTAAACTCTAACTTTGTGCGAGATTTCGTGTCCTTTGGTTTCTATTTGTGACCTTTATAATGGCTGCAAAATCAGGAACATTTTTAGTTGTTGGTCCATTTCAATCCCTAATATATTGCGGACATCTTTGAAAACAATAGGCCTAGCCCTTCTGAGCCCAACCCTACCCTTGTGAAAATGTTCGTGAGGATCGGCCCATATTTGCAATACTTATATAATATCCACAACCTGTGTTTTAAAGTGAAAAAATATTACACAATTTTATAAGTCAAATTGAAAAAATCACATGCGATAAAAAATATGAAAAATTAAAAAAATGCCACAAAATACTACAAAATCTATATTAACATCATTATTGATACCTTTTTATGTGATTGTTTTAGATTTTATTCCTTTATGCCAAGAGGGCATTCTGAATTGACAAAATTTGTCAAAATCGGTCCAGCCATTCTTGAGATATAAGCATTCTAACTAACATCCCCCTTCCTTTGTGTATACACATTGTATATATTTCGCTATATATATCCAATATATTTACTATCGGCATCTACGTAACGGTCAGAATTGACCTGTTCGTCTATTTGAGATTTCGCCGGGAGTAAAAATATTCGCGGTTTAATGGAAAATTTGACTTTTATTTAACACAAATGTTATGGCCTATTTCACCCACTAAATATTACCGATGACCATCAAAATTGGAAGGCTTCTGCCCAGCCCTAAGCTCTAGCCGCATGCTAACTTCCGCGGCGATTAGTCTATAATTGCGACCTGTAGAGCAACAGCAAAATCAGGATTTTTTTCAGTTTCTGGTCCATTTCAACTCCTAAATATAATGCGATCATCTCCAAAAACAAGAGGGTTCTATTCTGGCCCTAACCCAACCTCCATTTTAAATTCCGTGAGGATTGGGCCATAATTGCGACCTGTAGAGTGATTACAAATTAACATGGACAGACGGATGGACGGACATACATGGATCGACTCAGCTCGACGAGATAGAAAGATCCATATATACTTTCTTATGTGGGAAATCAATATTTCGTGGTGTTACATAATTTTTGGCCCAATCAAACTTATAATACCCCCAACACATAGTGTTGTAGGGCATGAATAGAGCCTTTAGTAGGTCCTAATACCAAATTTTAAACAATGCCGTTGGAAAATGCGTTTGTCCTCTCCAAAACAAAGTGATGCACCAAATAGTAATGAATTATTCGATCTTGATCTTCCCAAATTTAAAAAGAGGATGAATGCCCACTTTCTCGAGAAAAACTCCTCGAGGATAGCTATGAATGTCACATTCACACTTTTACTTAATTGTGGCCTCGGACCCGAAATCTTTTATTCTGATGCGAAATCTAGACTTTGGGTTTAAATATATAGTTAATTACATATTTCATTTCAACTTTGGAACCCGGCGAATACATTTACAGCCAAAAAAAATACTTGTGGAGGTTACAAAACAAATGATATTATTCCTCATAAATATCCCTTCTAGCCTAGAATCCATCCTGGACGATAGTAGACAAAAACTTTCATCAAATATTTTTTTTTTTAATAAAATATAAGCCGAAATGTCGAGATCTGTCCAAAGATACTAACCTTCTTTAAACAACACTTCTTTAAAGTGTAGTGATAACATAAATTAAATTAACTTTTGTTTAAGGAACACAAATCCAAAACAATAGAAACTAGACCACAACTGGCAAAAAACAAAAAAAAAACTCAGTTACAAATTATGCGTCCGAACTCTGGCTAAGGGACAAACACGCGGAACAAACCTACACTTTTACAAGCGGTGTCTGGTGGCCGAGCAATCGAGCGAGCAAGCCAACACTGGGGAAACTTTCATTTAACATTATTAAGAGACAACTTTTCACCATTTATAATCTAATAAAAAGCATTTGGTGAATGAAACAAAAAAAACTTTTCTCTGTTCCAACAAAAGGCAAGGCGAGGGATAAGACGGAAACCAGCATCCAGCCTGGTAGGAACTGTAAGCAAAAGAAAAAAAAAACGTAACGTAGCAGAAATTTCTCCTTAACTAACTAAATTCATTACAAAACATTACAATGGAACTTTGCTGGCAACAAAGATGCATACAATTGTGTGTAGATTTGTATGTGGCCATGTATTTTTGTGTTGGACGTCGTCGTCGTCGGTATAGAAATGAACAAAGGGCTTCCGGAAATACTCCACCAGAACAATGGTACGACAATGGAGCACAGCATAGGACGACTTATGCCACTAACCGCAGTAAAAATGTAGAAATTATATTTCCTGTGGACAACGTAATTGTAAGAAAGTAAAGTGTCATCTGATGGTGTGTCGAAGAACGCACAGACATCTAAAGGCGATGGACACTCATTTGATGCTATCAGCAGGTTTGTTTGGGCTTACATTTATTTTTCAATTTTAATAGAATTTATGCATTTTTTAATATATTATTTATGTGACAACAACAAAAGCAAATAGGAAAGAACATATACAATTTTGAATATAAAATGTTTGAATATACAGGGTGAGATAAAAAAAAACTGCAAAAAAGTCGAACCCCATATTTTTACATTTCTTTTTTGATTTTATTGAATGAAGGCAAAAAATGTAGGAAATATCATCAAATTTTAGAATTAGTTTAGATTTGTTTGAATTCGTCACCTTTGGCACGATTAATGCCCTTCAAATGGCCAATGAAATCGTCACACACTGCCCGAATTTTGCTCTGCGGTATTTTGGACCATTCCCAGCGAAATGGTTGCTTGAGGTGATCGACACTTTGTTATTTTTTTAGTGTCAACCTTGCTTTCTAAAATACTCCAGACACAATAGTCCAACGGATTGGTATCCGGAGATTTTGGTGGCTCAATGGCCACCACTGGAAACAAAGCGAGGAACCTCATTTTGTAACCATTCTTGGGTGGTGGGTGCTGAGTGCGATGGTGCTGAGTCCTGTTGGAATGTTCAAAGTCTGTGGCCAAAATGTTTGCGTGCCCAAGACTTTAATACACCCCCAGATATTTCGCGACAATATTCGGCTTTTATTCTGATGCCACGGTCGATTAATACCAGCGGAAAGCGACCATCGGCAGTTATGTTTGTTTACAAACTGCTGGACAACGAATGTTTTCTCATCGGAGAAAACCAAATTCGGAAGTTCACCACTTTCGGCCAATCGAAGCAACTCTTTAGCTTTTTTGAGTCCATTCTGTGGCGGTGTAAGTTCTTGCTCTCTTTGGAATTTCAATGACTTTACTCCGAGCTCATATTTCAATATTTGCCGAATGAAATATTGTGGTATGTTCAGCTACCGAGCCATTTCTCGACCACTGCGACGCGGGTTTCGGTCAAGTCGCTTCTTTACTTTTCGAACCATTTCTGCTGACGTTGCTGTTTTCTTCCGTCCACTTCCTTGGCTACGCTACGCTACCAGTATCACGGTAACGATCGATGGTACGAGACACAAAAGATTTATTCACAGTGAAATCCTGGAGTGCTCTAACGATAGCCACTTGTGGTTTTCCAGCCAAATATAAAGACATCACACTATCACGCTTTAATTCCATCACGAATAACTTTTTTTCTGGAAAATTCTCACCAAAATGCTTTTGTACGCTTGTAAACAAAGTAATGAGATGTTACTGGAATAATTTTAACAGCTGTCGGACGAGTGGCTTAGAAATGGCAGCAGTCTGAATTTGGTTGCAGTTTTTTCATCTCACCGTGTAATTTGTGGATCTATAACTTATATTTGAATATAAAAATGTCTCAAACAAATTTTTTTTTCCTGATCGAAAATATATATTCTGTCATTGCGCCTCAAATAAGTAAAATTTTAGGAATTAATACTTCAATGTTGTCTTCCAATGCGCCAATTGAACCAAGCTCGTCTGTATAGACATGAGCTTTCACATAGCATCGATCGCAATATTGCTATATTTTTTTCACATTTAATATCTCGAAATGCTGGCAGCCACCGGTAAACTTCCAACAACTCAAAAATATTTTTTTCTCAGTATCGGACATTCTCTTGGAAACAAACTTCCAAAATGAGAATATGCATGATCCCTCCACCGCACACACATCAAAATCGAACCCCATGCACGAGAAAAATCAAAAAATGTTGATTCTGCTTCATGCATCGTATGTGTAACGCGTACACACAAATTTTCACTAACACCGCATAATTGCATGTCATGCATTGTGATCATGTCCGAACATGAACTAAATATATTTTTTAAATAACAATGGCAACAAGTATTTTTATACTTAAAACTATTTTCCAAGATAAAGTAAAGTAAATATTACCCTCTTTATTCATTTGCGACTACTCTTACCTTTAGTACTCCAACATCTTTAATTATAGTTTTTATATCCTAAACCATCCTATGGAGGGTATTTTAACTTTGTCATTCCGTTTGTAACTTCTCGAAATACTCATGTCAGACCCAACAAAGTATATATATTCTTGAACAGCGCAAAATTCTAAGTCGATTTAGCGATGTCAGTCGGTCTGTCTGTTAGTTTGTCCGTCTGTCTGTCTGTTGTAATCACTTGTAATCTTTCGAATGAACTGAGGTAGATGGCTAAAATTTTGCACACATGTTTATTTTTTCAGTAGGCAGGTTAAGTTCGTAAATGGGTCATGTAGGTCTACGTTTTCATATAGCCCCCATACAACGGTACCTCCCGATATTCGGTATTTTGATGATTTTAGCCACATTATTCACCGGAAATGAATACTACACCCTAAGACAGAAAAATGTCTGTGCAGGTCCACGTCTTCGTATAGCCCCCATATAACGGTACCTCCCAATATTCGGTGTTTTGGTGATTTTAGCGACATTATTTAACGGTATTTTTTCAAATTTGGTATTTGAAGTTCGAAATGAATACTACACCTTAAGACAGAAAATTGTTTGTGCAGGTCCACGTCTTCCTATAGCCCCCATATAAGGGTACCTCCCAATATTCGGTATTTTGATGATTTTAGCGTCATTATTCACCAGAGTTGTTTCAAATTACGTATTTGGAGTTCTTTATGAGAACTACAATCTGCGACAGAAAATTGTCTATGTAGGTCCAAGTCTTCGTATAGGCCCCATATATCAGTACCTCCCTATATTCGGTATTTTGACGATTTTAGGTACAATACATATCGAAATTGTTTGAGATGTGGTATTTGAAGTTCGTAAAGGATGCTACAGCCTGTGACAGATAATTGTCTATGCAGGTGCAGGTCTTCGCACAGCTCCGATATAACGGTACCTTCCTATATGCGATATTTTGTTTATTTTAGCTACATTATTCACTGTTTATTTCAAGTTTCGAATTTGAATATGGTAATGGCTTATGACAAACAATGCCTATGTAGGTCCACGTCGTATAGACCCCAATAGATGGCTATATTTGGTATTTTTAAAATTTTAACAGAATTTTTTAAGAATTTTATTTTTGAGAATTTTTAAATTTGTTCCAAAAGGTGGAGGGTATTCAAAGTTCGGCCCGGCCGAACTTACTGCTTTTTAACTTGTTTTTTTTTTTTTTCAATTTTTATGACATTTCAAAGACATTACCAATGAACCCAATTCAAAAGAAAATACTTATTTTCTTTAAATTCACCTATACTCATACCCCGATTTTCGCATTTTCGTTCACAATGATGATATTTAATATTTTGCAAATAAACTTTACTCTTTCACTTTATCATCAGCGTTATGCCAATGTTTTTCACTTCGCATTCTGCTTTTTATCATCACGTCTCCAAAACGGTCTACCGCACTCGAATGGCAAAGTAAATCCTTAATACCGCCCTCATCTGTACTTAGACCTTATTCTATACGCTGAGTAGACTACTTTTTTTTAGTCGACTCTCATTTACACTTCGACAAAGCGAATGCTGCAAAACAAAAAAAGAGAACTTAAGGGAAAGCATTAATGTGCAACGACCCAAATCAGATTCATTTGTAGCATGACACAAGCACGCAGCAAATGAAACAGCATGTACCGAGAAAAAGGACCACAGAGTGGATCATAATTTTACTTGCCATCGCCTGCGTCTGTATTTATGTGAGGTGATGATTAAAGTGAACTTAAAAAGAATTAATAAGGATAAAGATTAATAACGGTCAGGTAAACTATATATATTCCAATAGTCTGAGGCAGGCAGCAGTTAAGGTATGATGTTCTTTTAAATATTACAAGTTGAGAAAGGAGAAATATTGAATGGGGCGAACCATATACGATATAACAGCTCCACTCTGAAAAGGTTAAACATTTTTCTTTATTTACAAGAAATATATAAAAATATAAAGAATTTACAATAAATTTAGTCCTTAGATCGAATATATGATTTGTATATAATAAAGAATTTGACAGTATTTATTTCATTGATCTCATTTCGAAATATTGGTTGTTTCTTTCCCAGAATTATTGAAAAATTAAATTAATGCAAAACATTAAATCCTTTAAAAATTCTACAAAAATCTTAAAAATACCAAATATAGCCATAATATTGGAGTCTATACGATGTGGACCTATAAAGGCATTGCTTGTCATAAACCTTTACCATATTCAAATTCGAAACTTGAAATAAACGGTGAATAATGTAGCTAAAACATCAAAATATCGTGTATAGGGAGATACCATTATATCGGAGCTATACGAAGACCTGAACCTGCATAGACAATTTTCTGTCACAGACTGCAGCATCCATTACGAACTTCAAATACGACATCTCAAACAATTTCGGTGAACATTGTACCTAAAGTAGTCAACATACCGACATACAACATACATATAATACTGATATATGTGGCCTATACGAAGACCTGGACCTGCATAGACAATTTTCTGTCACAGAACGTAATGGGAACTACATTACGAACTTTAAATACGTAATTTGAAACTACTCCGGAGAATAAAGACGCTAAAATCATCCAAATACCGAATATTGGGAGGTACTGATATATGGAGGCTATACAAAGACCTGGACCTGCATAGACAATTTTCTGTCACAGAACGAAATGGGAACTACATTACGAACTTCAAATACCAAATTTGGAACAATTCCGGTGAAAAATGTCGCTAAAATCATCAAAATACCGAATATAGGGAGGTACCGTTATATGGGGGCTATACGAAGAAGTGGACCTGCACAGACAATTTTCTGTCATAGGTTGTAGTATCCGTTACGAACTTCAAATACCAAATTTGAAACAATTCCGGTGAATAATATCGCTAAAATCATCAAAATACCGAATATTGGGAGGTACGGTTATATGGGGGCTATACGAAGACGTGGACCTGCACAGACAATTATTTGTCTTAGGATGTAGTATCCCTTTCGAACTTTTAATACCAAATTTGAAACAATTCCGGTGAAAAATGTCGCTAAAATCATCAAAATGCCGAATATCGGGAGGTACCGTTATATGGGGGCTATATGAAAACGTGGACCTACATGGCCCATTTACGAACTTAACTTGTCTATTGTCAAAATAAACATGTGGTCAAAATTTTAGCCTTATATCTCAATTCGTTTGAAAGATAGCGTGATTACAACTGACAGACAGACGGACATCGCTAAATCGACTTAGAATTTTACGCTGATCAAGAATATATATACTTTGTTGGGTCTGACATGAGTATTTCGAGGAGTTACAAACAGAATGACAATCCAATCCTCCATAGTATGGTGGAGGGTATAAAATCTATCCCATTTGGGCTTATATTATACATATATTGTAAATGATAACCGTAAAATCGGATGAAGATGTGTATCGAAGCTACATAAAAATCTGAACCGATCTCGATTAAATTTAGCACAGGTATTTTCAAGCTGTATCGGATGTGCGGTATCAAAATCATTGTTTTGGATTTCATATTATGCATCTGAGGGACTTAAACACCAAATCGGATGAAAAATATATATGAGTGCTATAGCTATATCTCAACCAATTTTCACCAAAATTGTGAAGTGCCGAAATTCTGGTCATTTGGACTTATACACAATTAACCAGAAATTGATTGAAGATATATATGTAAGCTTGTAAGCGTCCTTGGGCCAAAACAAATATTATTTAGAAAATTTCATCCCAATCGGATAATAAAATCGACCTGCATTTTTTACAGAAAAATACATAAAAAAACTGACGAACAGACGGACTGACATGCATAAATAGACTCAGAAAGTGATTCAAGGAGTATCCTCAAAAGTAACTATGGGCCTATTTCGCTTCCATCTCCATTATACAAACAAATGCACAAAGACATAATACCCTTACCACTATGTGGTGTAAGGTATATTTCTTAAATCGATATAGAAAATCACCTTAAGTTTTGCAAAGCCTTAACTCAAAAAGAACATTGCATTTTGTTAATTTTCCACTACTTTCATTTCAATACCCCACATTCTTGATACATGCTACTCGCTTTGTAAAATGTTGCCCTTCATAGCAAACAAAAAAGAAAAAAAAAATCATAAACTTTTCATATTTCTTTTCGATTGCACTTTTTTCTGCTACTCATTCCGTGCTAAGATACTTTTCCCAGTACTGCACTTTAGATGTCTAAAGTGTGGTACAGATGTTCAAAACAATGTCCTATTGTTTTGTATGTCATACCACTCAATGGTCATGAAGGACACTCGACTGCATGCTCTCACTCTCTCTTTGTCTCTCTCTCTCTGTCTCTCGCTTTGTATCTTTGTATTGGTTTGTATTTCTTCCTTTCAATTGCTAGCTTTGAAGAACAACGACTCATCACTTGGTTGCATTTCGAGATTGAAGGAGCAAAACAAAAAGAGAAAAAAAAAAGACATACAAGCCTTTATGTTTTACAAGTTCTTATGGCCAGTTTACATGACACAACGTTGTTGAGCCTACTAATAACACAAGTGTGGCAGGTGTACGTACATCTCCCAGACCACAAGAGAATTCAGTTGCATGCATAGGATTTGAGGGAGAAAAAAGAACCGACACAAAGATATGTTCAAACAAATCCTCGTTTAACATGAATGTGTCTCTTTAAATATGCATTCAATTTTTCAAAAACACAAACTTTGAATGATGACAGGCAGGTTGATGAATTTTTAAAGTAATTCATTTTATGGCTAGATTTTTACTCATCGTTAAATAAAGTATGCATGTTCATGCAGATACATGCATGAATCGACGCAAATTGCTCATAAAATAGAGGTTAGCGTAAATGGAGAAGCGGAATGATAATATGATGAAAGAATACTTGTTTTCGAGGGAGTGATATTAAATATTTCAAATATGCCAAATTTAGTGAAAATTGCTTGAGATACGGATATAGCTTCTCAAAGTCCTAACATGCAATCTCTATCAATGATTTTTGGTATGAGAGATCAAATACTGCAGAAAAAGACCTTCGTCAAGGTATAGCTTTCATGTATTTGTTTTATCCGTAGCACACAATCAATAATGATCATAAGTTTTTGATCTTCTTCAGGTAAATTCGATTAACCGATTTTTCCTTCATGATATAGGAAAAAATTGCAATACTAGTGGATCCTAGGAGGTACTGGAAAAGAGCAACTATAATATGTTAAAGAATCCCCCTTTAGGTTATCATCCCCATTAAAAATTAGTTTTACAAATACGATCACCACAGACTTTGTTATACCCTACATTGTTATACCCTACCCGATTCTATCTGAATCGATTTAGGCATGCTAGTCCGTCTGTCCATGTTTTTTGTAAACAATATGCAGGTCGCATTTATTATCCGATTGAAATGAAAATTTTAAAAAAGTATTTGTTTGGCCCAAGAACGAACCCTGTTGGTTTAAATTAAGATATAGCTCCCATATATATCTTCACCAATATTACACCAATATCAGTTCAAATGACCTGAATTTTGGTACATCCGACCGAATTTAGTCTAGAAGCAAGTAAATCAAATTTGGTAAAGGTCGGTTCAGATATAGCTCTATCTCCGATATAGGTGATATTTGGCACCATACAGCAGGATACAGGACATAGTTCCGAATTTGTGACTACTCTGAAGCCTTTCATTTCGCATTCAAATAAGGTTCATATTTGCTATGATTTACTTTATAAAAATGCCCAATATATTTTTATTTATTTATTTTTTTTTTTTTTTTTGGGTTACGGGAGCTCTTCTAAACGGGCATAGTGGTGAAGGGTATTATATAGTCAGCCCCAACGACTTTTGACCTTTCCTTACTGATTTCATATTCAACCCATTTTTTTCATTTGGGGAAACTCGGTCCGGTATATCTACATATTGCTCCAATAAATATTTTTTTACACAATTGTTATCGGAGTCAAATCATGCACTATACTGCAATGTTATTTGGTTCTAGTTGGTATAGCCTACTTCACATAAATTCCCAATATAAACTTTTTTGATACGGAAGCTCTACTAAATGCGCATAGGGGTGTAGGGTATCATATAGTCGGCCCCGCCCGACTTTTGACCTTTCTTTACTGGTTTGGTTTTGAAGTAAATTGGAAGTGTATAGTGCATCAATAAATGCGGTTCATGTCAACACGTGGACCTAATGTTTGCGTAAACACACCAAATGATCGTGTTTACTTGCCAAAGAGGTCAGCTGAAAATGTGCAGCTTCGGTTGGCCACCAGAACTCAAGCGCCTGCCATGGTGATGGTGTGGGCCGCCATAACAGCCGTGGGATCAGAATAAATGCCGAATATTATCGCGAAAATATTCTGGAGGGTGTATTAAAGCCTTGGGCACGTAAACATTTTGTCCGCAGGACTCAGCACCATCGCACTCAGCACGCGCCACCCAATAATGGTTACAAAATGAGGTTCCTTGCTTCACTTCCAGCACACAATGGCCACCAAAATCTCCGAATACCAATCCGTTGGACTATTGTGTCTGGGAATGGGCCAAAATACCGCAGAGCAATATTCGGAAGCGTGTGATGGTTTCAATGGCCGTTTGAAGGCCATAATTCGTGCCAAAGGTGAACAATTCGAACAAATCTAAACTTTTTCTGAAATTTAATGCTATTTCCGACATTTTTTGCTTTCACTCAATAAAATTTAAAAACAACCAAGTTAAAAAGCACTAAGTTCGGCCGGACCGAACTTTGAATACCCTCCACCATTTGGAACGAATTTGGAAATTTTCTAAAAATAAAATCCTTAAAACATTCTGTTAAAATTTTAAAAATAGCAAATATAGCCGTTATATTGGGGTCTATACGACGTGGGCCTACATAGGCATTGTTTGTCTTAAGCCATTACCATATTCAAATTCGAAACTTGAAATAAACGGTGAATAATGTAGCTAAAATCATCAAAATATCGTATATATGAAGGTACCATTATATCGGAGCTGTGCGAAGACCTGGACCTGCATAGACAATTTTCTGTCACAGACTGTAGTTCCCATAACGAACTCTTAATACGTAGTTTGAAACAATTCTGGTTAATAATAACGCTAAAATCATGAAAATACCGAATATTGGGAGGTACTGTTATATAGGGGCTATACGTACTGTTATATACGGGCATAGACAATTTTCATTCTTAGGGTGTAGTATCCATTTCGTACTTCAAATACCAAATTTGAAACAGTTCCGGTGAATAATGTCGCTAAAATCATCAAAATACCGAATATCGGGAGCTACCGTTATATGGGGCTATATGAAAACGTGGACCTCCATGGTCCATCAACGAACTTAACCTGCCTACTGGAAAAATAAACATGTGTGCAAAATTATAGCAATCTATCTCAATTCATTCGAAATATAGCGTGATTACAACAGACAGACGGACTTCGCTAAATCTACTTAGAATTTTACGCTGATGCAGAATATATATACATTAGTGGGTCTGACATGAGTATTTCGAGGAGTTACAAACGGAATGACAAAGTTAATACACCCTCCATAGAATGGTGGAGGGTATAAAAATGTAAAAATTATGGCGTGTGACTTGGTTGCAGTTTCTTTATCTCATCCTGTTTAAGTGCACCACAGCCGTAACATGCACTTCAAGCAAAGTTATTTGGTACAAGATATCAGAAACAGCTTAGAAATACCTCAACAATATTTTGTCCCAGTCTTTTCAAATTATGACATATATCTTAATCAGAGGAAATTGAATGCTACATAAATACTTCCGTCAAGTTATAATTTCCATGTATTTGTTCCGTAGCACACAATCAATAACGGTCAAACTATGGAAATTCTATTCGAAAATAGGATCAAAATTTTCAAAAGTCCTTTATATGATAATTATATCAAACTTCTATTTTTGTAAGAATTTTGTATACAAAAATACTATTTGGATTTGGTTGGATCAGATACTATTTGGTTTTGGTTTCTAGTCTCTATGGCAACAAAATATTTCGGGAGAATTATCCTAGATAACTGTGAATTCTAGGGACGATAATGGATGACCACTTCTAGTTTTTGAAAAAGCGGGTTCCACAATATTCCTCTAAATGAAGCCCTAACGGTTTTTCAATAAATCTATTCATTTTATAATTTTTCGAGTCCATTGAAATTTTTAAATATTTGAAACAGAATTCAATGAAATCCCCAATAGTCAGCGTAAATTCTATTGGCAATTCATTCTAAATTCGCTACTAATTCTCTGAGGGAAAAATCGCAAATTCAATAAATAAATTTAGAATTATTGCATAAACTAGTATTTTCAAATATCTTTCCACAACAGAATATCATCATAATTTGATATTCGACAAATCTAAAATTCCCAAGAGTTGTCATTTGAACAATCACATGCCAACAAACAGCACCAACCAAGACAGCAAACTGCTTTTGTACAACAATTTATTGTCTGTAAAGAGCTTTTTTCTTTGTTCCTAGCAAACATTTATGCATGCATCGGTACCGTTTTACATAACTCAATTTCATCAATCAATAAATAAATACAACCATTCCCCAGGACCGGACGAAGCGATGTACAGCAAAATGAAATTTAGAGCAAAATCACTGCCAGCCAAATCACAATTCGTTTTATCACCATTGCAGCTGGCCAGTCAGTTAGCCATTTACTTGAGCTGAACGAACGTCTAGTCGCTGGGGACGGGCCATCGATGAAAATCACTGGGCCAAGAAGAAACAAAGCAAAATGAAATAACGAAACATTTATAATCGTCATTATTAGGAAGTAGCATCAGCGCAATACAGCACACATACATATGCACATTCATACATGTATGGGCCAAAAATCGAATAAAACTACGAAACAGCAATGCTATTATGGATAGAACCCAATAGCGGCTCTACACACATATACAATGCCATACAATACAATGTGAGAAGATTAATGGTTGTCTGACATTTAGTGGTTTTGAGAAGGATAAATGAATAACGGCTGAGAGTAAGAAATTTAAGAGTGAAATTTGCACTTTCAATGCCCTACCGTTAGGGTTGCTCTAAAAGTGCCCAAAAGAAGACTACAAATCAAGGCCGAGCAGAGAGTACTACATTTATGTTCTAAAAATTTGTGTTACTCTCTGAAAACATTGTTTTTAAATTTCCCTGATTGTGAGTGTGGAGAGAATTATCTCTGTAAATAAAGAGTGAGAGTTTATCAAATGCCTGAAGGAATTCTTAATCGACGACCACAGGGAATTATATTTAAATGACAAGAAGTGTTATCATAGACGACCAACTGAGAGTTTCCATGATCAACAAGAACATATACTATATTAAAGAGTAAAAATTCATAGCCTATAGACTACTAACAAGAAGTCGAGAGGTTCATAAGAAAATATCTCATTTTTTTACAGAACATTCTTTGGGGAAGCAGGGTCAAATCATTTAAGTGACCTTTTATCGATCGGAACAATTATATGATTTTTTATGATTTGATTTACTCAATGAGAACCCAAATGCCAAATAAAGACAAAATATGATTTTAACCCTCAAAATACCTTCCGAAATAATAAACTTAGTTACACCCTACAACACTATGTGTTAGGGGTATTATAAGTTTGATTGGGCCAAAAATTATGTAACACATCGAAATATTGGTTTCCCACATAGGAAAGTATATATGGATCTTCCTATCTCGCCGAGCTGAATCGATCTAGCTATGAATGTCCGTCTGTCCGTTTGTCCGTCTGTTCATGTTAATTTGTAATCACTCTAAAGGTCGCAATTATATTCCGATCTTCTCGAAATTTAGAATGGAGGTAGGGCTAGGGTCAGAATAGAACCCTATTTCTTTTGGAGATGATTGCATAATATTTAGGGGTTGAAATAAACCCAAAACTGAAAAAATTCCTGATTTTGCAGTTGCTCTACAGGTTGCAATTATAGACCAATCAAAGCGGAAGTTAGCATGGGGCTAGAGCTTAGGGCTGGGCAGAAGACTTCCAATTTTGATGGTCATCGGGTAATATTTAGTGGGTGAAATAGACGATAATATTTGTGTTAAATAAAAGTCGAATTTCCATTAAACCGCGAATATTTTTAATCCCGGCCAAATCACAAATAGACCAACGGGTCAATTCTGACCGTAACGTAGATGCCGATAGTAAATATATCGGTTATATTGCGAAATATATACAATGTGTATATGCAAAGAAGGGGATGTTAGATAGAATGCTTATATCTGAAGAATGGCTGGATCGGCTTTGACAAATTTTGTCAATTCAGAATGTCCTCTTGACATAAAAGTATAAAATCTAAAAAAACCAGAGAAATATGCCAATGATGATGTTAATTTAGATTTTGTTGTATTTTGTGACATTTTTTTCAATTTGACTTATAATATTTTTTCACCTTACAACACAGGTTAGGGATACTATATAAGTATTGCAATTATCGTCCGATCCTCACGAGAATTTTCACAAAGGTAGGGTTGGGCTTTGAAGGGCCGGGCCTATTGTTTTCAAAGATGTCCGCAATATATTATGGGTTGAAATGGACCAACAACTAAAAATTGTCCTAATTTTGCAGCCGTTATAAAGGTCACAAATAGAAACCGAAGAACACGAAAACTCGCATAAAGGTAGAGTTTAGGGCAGCGGGTACAATGGACCACTAATTTTGTGTGAACAAATACCAGCATTGCATACAGGCGATATCCGAAATACACAAAAGGCGAACTTCTGGCTTTTTAATGCTAATTTGGTTGACGAATATAGCCAAATATTGTAGACAAGCAAATCATATAGATGAGTCTAAATTTGGAGATACGGAGGGGCTTCTTGCTTTGGAGAGGATTGCAAAATATTTAGGGGTTCAAATTAACCAAGAACAGAAATGTTTTTCCGATCACACAATTGAAGCCAATCGACACGCCTGTGAAGAGAGTTAGGGACAGGGAAGAATTCCAGTATTTTGGATGTCCGTTGGATTATATTTAGCTGTAAAATGGACTACCACAACTTACAGCCCGACGGAGTGCAGAAATATTAGGTAAATGTCCCTAGCCAAAATCCTAATTTCAAAAGCGAAATCTTCCAATATGGATTTGGACATAAGGGGGCTTCTAACATATTGCATTGTTGTAGGGTATAACATAGTCGGCCCCGCACGACTATAGCCTTTGCTTACTTATTTTTAAGTTTACACATCTAAACCAGTATGAAAAGAACAAAAGTCGGGCGGGGCGACTATTTTATACCCTTCGTCACTTTTTACTTCACCACTCACTTTTAGGAATTTTGGGGGAATTAAATGTGAAATCGGATAAAAATTTTATTATAAATCTATCATATCTAAAGCATCGTTTCTAAAATTTATAAAAGGCTAATTTTGATCGAATTTTAAACCACTTTTTTTTTTTTTTTCAATGAATTGGAAAGTTTTTTCTTATAACCCATAGAATTTTTATAACCTCTTCCATAGTATGCAGGGTATATTAAGTTTGTCTTTCCGTTTGTAACACCTCGAAAAACCCATTCACATAATCAGCATATAATTCTATGTCGGCTTAGCGATGTCCGTCCGTCTATTTGTCTGTCCGTCTATGGAAATCACTCAAGCTTCTGAACGTAATGAAGTCGGTTGATACAATTTTTCATTTAGTATTGAAAATGGGCTATACAGGATGAGATGGAAAAAACTGCAACCAACTGCAGACTGCTGCCATTTCTAATTCACTCGTCCGACAGCTGTTAAAATTATTCCAGTGACAGGTCATTATATTATTTACAAGCGTACAAAAGCATTTTAGTGAAAATTTTCCAAAAAAAAAAAAAAAAAAAATGTATTCGTAATGGAATTCAAGCGTGATAGTGTGATTTCTTTATATTTGGCAGGAAAACCACAAGTGGCTATCGTTAGAGCACTCCAGCATTTAAATGTGAATAAATCTTTTGTGTCTCGTAGCATCGCCCGTTACCGTGATACTGGTAGCGTAGCCCGACGTCAAGGAAGTGGACGGAAGAAAACAGCAACATCAGCAGAAATGGTTCGAAAAATAAAGAAGCGACTTGATCGATCCCGCGTCGCAGTGGTCGAAACATGGCTCATGAGCTGAACATAACACAATATTCCATTCGGCAAATATTGAAAATGAGCTCGGGGTAAAACCATTGAAATTCCAAAAAGTGCAAAAACGTACACCTCAACAGAAAGAAAATTGACTCAAAAGAGCTAAAAAGTTGTTTCGCTTGACCGAAAGTGGTGAACTGCTGAAGTTGGTTTTCTCTGATGAGAAAACATTCGTTATCCAGCAGTTCGTAAACAAATAAAATGATCGTGTTTACTTGCCAAAGAGCTCAGCTGAAAATGTGCACCTATGGTTGGCCACCAGAACCATGGCCGGCGCTTGGTGATGGTGTGGGCCGCCATAAAAGCCGATGGTCGCTCTCCACTTGCATTAATCGACCGTGGCATCAGAATAAGTGCCTAATATTATCACGAAAATATTCGGGAGAGTGTATTAAAGCCTTGGGCTCACAAACATTTTGGCCGCAGAATATGGACATTCCAACAGGACTCAGCAACTTTGCACTCAGCACGCGCCACCCAAGAATTGTTACAAAATGAGGTTGCTCGCTTTATTTCCAGCGCACAATGGCCATCAAAGTGTCCGGATACCAATCCGTTGGACTATTGTGTCTGGAGTATTTTGGAAAGGAAGGTTGGCACTACAAAATACCAAAGTGTCGATCACCTCAAGCAAGCGCTTCGCCGGAAATGGGCCAAAATACCGCAGAGCTACAGTCGGGCAGCTTGTGACGGTTTCATTGGTCGTTTGAGGGCCATAGTTCGTAGCAAAGCTGACCAAATCGAACAAATCTAAACTTATTCTAAATTTTGATGCTATTTCCGACATTTTTTGCTTTTATACAAAAAACAAGTTAGCAAAGGCTATAGTAGTGCGGGGCCGACCATGTGATACCCTACAACACTGCAATACGTTAGAAGCCCCCTTATATCCATATCGATTTTGGAAGATTTCGCTTTTGAAATTATGTCACGGAGCACTGACCTGACCATGGACATTTGCCCAATATTTAAGTACTCCGTCATACTGTTAGTCGTCGTGGTCCATTTTCCATCCAAAATGCTAGAGTCCTTCCCTGTCCTTAACTCTTTTCTCAGGCGTGTCGATTGGCTTCAATTGTGTAATAAAGATTTTTTTTTGTTTTTGATTCATTTGAACCTCTAAATATTTTGCGATTATCTCAAAAGCACGAGGCCCCTCTGTATATCTAAACTTGGACTCATCTGTATGATTTGCTTGTCGCAATATTTGGATATATTCGTCAACGAAATCAGCATAAAAAAGTTCGGCTTCCATTCTACCCGCTGTCCTAAACGCTAACTTCGTGCGAGATCTCGTGTCCTTTGGTTTCTATTTGTTGCCTTTATAACAGCTGGAAAATAAGGAACATTTTTGTTTGTTGGTCCATTTCAACCCCCAAATATATTGCGGACATCTTTAAAACCAATAGGACTATCCCTTCTGAGCCTTACCTTACCCTTGTGAAAATTTTCGTGAGGATCGGACGATTATTGCAATATTGCAATCTGCATATAAAAACCCCAACCTGTGTTTTAAGGTGAAAAAATATTACAAAATATACACTTCAATATTATAAGTCAAATTGAAAAAATCGCATGCGACAAAAAATATGAAAAAATAAAAATATGTCACAAATACTACAAAACCTATATTAACATTAATATTGTCATCTTTTTATGCGATTTTTTTAGATTTTATACTTTTATGCCAAGAGGGCATTCTGAATTGACAAAATTTGTCAAAATCGGTCCAGCTATTCTTGATATATGAGCATTTTAGCTAAAATCCCCTTCCTTTGTACATATATTGTATATATTTCGCTATATAACCGATATATTTACTATCGACATAATATCGACAGACGGTCAGAATTGACATATTCGTCTATTTGTGATTTCGCCGGGACTAAAAATATTCGCGGTTTAATGAAAAATTTGACTTTTATTTAGCACAAATGTTGTGGCCTATTTCACCCACGAAATATTACCCGATGACCATCAAAATTGGAAGGCTTCTGCCCAGCCCTAAGCTCTAACCCCATGCTAACTTCCGCTTTGTTTGGTCTATAATTGCGACTTGTAGAGCAGCTGCAAAATCAAGAAATTTTTCAGTTTTTGGTCCTTTCAACCCCTAAATATTATGCGATCATCTCCATAAGCAATAGGTTTCTATTCCGACCATAACCCCACCTCCATTTTCAATTTCGTGAGGATTGGACCATAATTGCGACCTGTAGCTTGATAACAAATTAACATGGACAGACGGACGGACGGACATACATAGCTAGATCAACTCAGCTCGGCGAGCTGAGAAGATACATATATATTTTATTTGTGGGAAACCAATATTTCGAGGTGTTACATAATTTTTGGCCCAATCAAACTTATAATACCCCCAACACATAGTGTTGTAGGGTATAAAAAATTAAAGAAAAAAGGTAAACAATATGGAGTTTGGCTTTTTGCAATTTTGTTTTTCCCACAGGCTTCTGTTCTGATTCTAACTCTACCCAATGCAAAATTAGGTAAAGATCGGATAATAATTGTGACCTGAATATTATACCCCCAAATGCACAATTGAATATTTTGAGTCAAATTGGGAAAATCTTATGCTACAAAAATAAAAAATACCACAAAAAATATTCACATTTTATTTACTTTAGATTTTATTCTTTTCTGCCATGAGGCAATTCTGAGTTATTTTCAAAATCAGTCCAGCGGTTCTTGAGAAAAAAAATTAACATCAATTTATTTTACATAAAGATTGGACCTATTATGCTATATATGGATATCGGCATCAGCACAGAGGTGACCTTTTCATACCATTGTTATTTAGCCCAAATTTAAAATTTTTTTATTAAAAATTAAGTTCCGATAATCATCCGAAATAGCAAGCTTCTTCCTTATTCTATCTATCTGCATGCAAAATTCAATGCCGACTGGTTTATAGTTATGACCTCTAAAGCAACTACAAAATCAAGATTTCTTCTGTTTTTGGCCCATTCCAATCCCTAAATATTCTTTGATTATCTCCCCCAAAAACAGGCTTCTATTGTGTATTCGCCTTTGGCGTGACTACAATTTAACTCATTTTTATGCAATTCATTTCGATACTGCAAGTTTTTAATCATATCATACATTTTTGTATGGCTCATATGTTTCGTCAAGGCTGTACGCCCCAAGAAGTCCGTATCCCTCACTAACTACATACACATACTCTTTCAGTTTGAGTTGTCGCTAAATCAAATTCGAAAAATATCGATTTTCATTTGTAGTGTTACAGCTTGATCTACAACAAAATAAACATAAATGGTCATCATCATCATCCTCTCCGACCGTTGCGAGTATCAGGTGATTGTTGTCAGGGCAAACATGCGAAGCATCCCTAATAGATTTTACAAGCGTTGCAAAGTTCATATATCAACGCAACGCAAATAGCCTAAAATATTCATCTCGTTTAGCCATACAAACACCGAGCCCCTTCAACCAACGAAAATGTAGATGACGGAATACCCAACGACAATGAAGTGTTCCCAATTTTGGATTTGAATTCGAAATCGAAATCTCATTAATTTTGTCGATTTTATACCATTTGCCTTTTGCTACTTGGCGTTAAAGTGGCATTGCATGAATTCTCATTAAATTGACGTTTTGTGGAATTTGTGTTCTTCCGGTCTTCTCCATGTGTCGTTGCGCCCCACCGACTAGCGGCGAAGGGGATGAGCAGATGAATCGATGTCATAGTTTGCCAAGGCAAGGCAAGGCAGGCAGGCAACCAGCGAGCCAGCCAGCCAGCCAAGCAGGCTGGCAATGAATACAATTGCAATCAGATTGCAATTGCTGCTCTTTCACTTTTATTGCTCGTGAATTAATTGATGCAAATGTTCGTTCGGTTCCTTTGGTTGGCCCATGTTTCATTCAAGATTTTATTAAACGCTCTGCAGCGAAGCTACCACACCACGCTGCCTTGATTGCAGCTGTGCATTTAGGTGAATTCGCAATTAAACTCAGAAGTGCCAAGGAACAATGTGTCGCATTAGTAGCTGAATATGCATGGGTGTGTGTGTGCTGCATTACGTTACGCGGCGTTGCGATACTCACCGTGTGATAAATGTGAAGTAAAGCATGAAAATCTTTAATGTTTTATAGACATTTTACTTTAAATTTTGTTAGACCGTGTGTAAATTGAAGTGTGTATCAGCAGTGTGACTTTGTTGTGTTGTGCGTAGAAAAATTTGCCCAATTCAAGTGGAAAGGGTTAAGGACGGCAGAATGAGTTAATGGGTACACCCTACCACACATGTTGTAATTTGGTTATATACTAAATATCTATATATATAAATGTAAGTTGTGTTAGTTACTACGCTTATAACTCAAGATCCGCTGATCTGATTTTAACGATTCATACAAATTCGGAATTGTCTCTTTTCCGAAAAGGATAATATTAAAAAAAATCGCGTAAAAATGTGATCTATTAACATTTTCATTTTGACTTTTGAAATGTACAATAGTAATGTTTTATTTTGCACGATTTTTTTCCATTTTGACTTACTTTTTTCTAATGTACATTTGTAGTGTTTTTTTTATATTTTTTTCCAATTCGAATATTAATACCAATTTATTTAATTGACTTGATTTCTTGAGAACTGAAATTGATGGCGGGTTGCATGGAATCCAGTCAGATGATATCGAAATAACTTAACGCAGTTAGACCAAAGTTAAAAGATAATTACTTTTTCAAAATCTCTAAAAAAACAAGAAAAAAGAGATCTCATGGCAAAAATTCTCAAATCGGGAAAAATCGAGAAAAAAATTCAATGGAAATTGACTAGATATGGAAATAATCCATCCAATGAGAACTTAAAATGCAAAATTCATTGGGACTGCAACCAGTGAAATACCGAATATGAAGAGCACTGTTATATGCGAACTATACAAAATAGTGGAGCAAATTAAAAATTTAGAAAGAAAAGGATTCATATCCTCGGGAAATTCTTCCGATACCTTAAAAGTAACCTTAACTCCCATGTAACGTTATACGGTGACTATGCGCTATAATCAGTAATTACACTGCGGGAAATTACACTTGGAAAATTGTTTGGTTGGTACATAAAAATCCCAAAAAGGGGTTTCGGATCAAACGTTTTTAGGGTCCATTTTATATAGCTTAACCAAACACAAAGGGTCGGCCTAAATTGATGTAGTCCCTCAAATGATGTAGCCCCTTTCAAATTCCTCAAATGTTGGTAATTTGAGATTTTAGGAAGAACAACACATTTTTTCAAATAATTATAAGAATAGGACAATGCTTTGGTATAACCCTTATATGTGGACCTATTTCTTTCATATTACAATAATCCGCCCAATGAGAACTCAAAATGCAATTCATTGGAACGGCAATCAGTGAAATACCGAATATAAAGGGTACAAAATGGTAGAGCGAATTGGACATTTAGGAAAAAAAGAAAAAAACTTCCTAAACATTCAAGATATCTTAAATCGCTTTTGCAGGTCATGATATATGACCCCCGGATAAGGGTACAATCCTTTTTCAAGTATAGTTTACATTTTAACCATATTTTACTTATACGCATTTTAGCAAAAGTTGGTAATTTGAGAAGAAACCATCCTCGCAAAAAATTATCACGTTTTGGCATAACCATCATATAATTTAAGCTATATTATATGCTCTTGATCACATTCATCAATTGATTTGGCTAAAAAAATGTATTTAGGCTACTCTGGGGTGGAGAATCGTCTTACAGATAATTGTCCACATAGGAATTTATTTGAGTATAGTTCCCACATTAGTGTACCCGCAAATCCACTTTCCTAACCACGGTTTGGTCAGAAAAGAAAATTTGGTATACTATTGAATTTTTAACTCTCAAGAGAATATTGGTTGGGAACGTAGATGTGGGATGTACGTCTACATGCCATAAACTCCGAAATATCAAATTGTGGCAGAAACATGAAAAAATTACGAATATTATTTTTTTGGATCGTTTTGAATTATACTATGAAGAAAAATATGGACTTTATGGGTTCTCCAACGCACAATTTTAATGACAAAAATAAATTAATTCCTATATTACGGTAATGAGTGTAAAAGACCAATTATCTTTGACTATTTTGAAATCATTCAGATCAGTGTTCTATAATGCTTTAAAAAATATGCATTAAAAACTAAAAGTAGGGGCCGGCAACGCGGACCGGGCCAGCTAGTATATTTATAAAACAGTACAGTAATTGACTTACTGGTTGAAGCTAAAATAAAAAATGTAGTACATTTGGTACAATTTCCTATCATGTGAAGATTTCAGCTATAAACTTGAAATTTGGAAAGGGAATCAAAGTTGAGGAGTGGAGGAGGTAGTAAGGAGCCTGTTTTGGAAGCGAAAAGAGTAAGTTTTGGAAGTGTATATCAAACGCACTAAACGGTACTAAATTAAGTATAATTTGAATTTGGAGGGACAGATGGAGCTGTAATCCTGAAATTTGATATTAACATTACCGGCGGAGTGTTGGATAAGGATATGAAGGAAGTTTTGGAAAAAATTACTAATGTGCAGGAAAAGTATTAATCGTATAAGTTGGTTTTGGGTGAACCGATAGAGGCGGAACTCTGAAATTTGAAAATAAGATAACTATGCTCTGAGACATGCACGTAGTTTTGGAATTTTTTGGGTTAACCGGTGAAGTTGGAATTTGAAAATAAGATTTTTTTTTTTGGATTGTGTTATGTGGGTAGTTATGAAAATTTGTACTCACTGTAATAAATGTTACTATATTTGGTACAATTTTGATGAACCAATAGAGCTAGTATCCTGAAAATGGGAAATAGAATTACTGTCAGAGTATAAGATTGGGATATGTAGGCAGTCTTTTGGAAATTTGTACCTATATGTACTAAATAAACTACAGTTTGTATACACAGATATGGACCTGCATGGGCAATTTTCTGTCATATAAATTTCCTGTCAAATTCCGAATTAGAAACATTTCCGGTGCAAATGTGAATAAGGTCATAAAAATTCCGAAAGTAGGCACCGTTATATGGGGGCTATATGAAAACGTGGATTTATACTGACAGTTCTATGTAAGGATATTTTTCACATCATTGGAACATATGCTGTCAATTTACAGTAAATTCGAGCTTAAATTGTGACTAAAATACCCAAAAACCCATAAACCCGTGGGTGCAGTTATATAAGGGATATACCAAAACTTGGACCTATATAGCCCATTTTCAATACCAATTGTCCTGCGGATCTAGCACAAATCTGAGTAAAATCTTATTAAGCTACTTCATTTCGTTCGGAAGCTAGAGTGACTCCCATAGACGGACGGACATCGCTAGTTCAAATTAGAATTTTATGGTGATCAAGAAGATGTATACTTTGTGGAGTCTAAAATGTATATTCGAGGTGATACAATCGGAATATACCCCCATGCTATGGCGGTGGGAATAAAAACCCCAAATAGAGAAATACATATAATCATCTAATTTGGTTGGAAATTGAGGAAGAAACCTTCAAAATACCGGAAATTGGGTAGTGCCGTTATGTGAAGGATATACCTAAACGTGGATCACTGTACCAATCAGCCTGGATATAATATATATTTTTCAAAGCTCCAGATTAAATAATGTGGAGTAAATCGTGATTTCAACGGACAGACGGACATCGCTTTACCACCTTATAATTTTATTCTGATCAGGAATATACAGGGTGAGATAAAAAAAAATTGCAACAAAGTCGAACGCCATAATTTTTACATCTTTTTTGATTTTATTGAAAGAAAGCAAAAACCAGTAAAGAAATTCTAATGTCTGGCGGGGCGGACTTTATGCATAACATAACATAACAATTAAAAGTTTTTATGGGAGAATTTAATCATACACGCTGTGATAATAATTACAATTTAAAGTTCAAAGGACTAAATATGCCGAAGCATTTGTATCTTTTAAATTTGGACTTGTATTGCCCATTTGGTGCACAATTAATTTGAAATCAGATAAAGATATATATGGGAGCTATATCCAAATCTGAACCGATCACGATAAAATTTGGCAAAGATATTTCTGAGCTGTATTTGATATATATCTCTGAATATCGTTGTTACGGAGAACATATTACGGCTGTGGGTAAAAAATACAACAAATCGGATGAACAGTATATATGGGAGCTATAGCTATATCTGAACCGATCTTCACCAAATTTGGCATACTAGCTTCTAGACTCAATTAGGTCGCATGGACCGAATTCCATTCCATTTGGACAAATATTGGACGTTTGGTGCACAATAAAAAGTAAATCGGACGAAGTTATATGGGAGCTATATCCAAATCTGAACCGATCTCGATAAAATTTAGCAAAGGTATTTCTGAGCTGCATTTGATATATTTTCCCAAATATTGTTGTTACAGAGTGCATATTACGGCTGCGGAGGAAAAAAGTAACAAATCGGATGAACAATATATATGGGAGCTATGGCTATATCTGAACGATTTCGATCAAATTTGGCGTACTTATTTTCAGGCCTAATTTCGTACTATGTCCAAAATTTCATACTATTCGGTCTGATATTACACGTTTGGTGCACAATAAAAGGCAAATCGGACGAAGATATATATGGGAGCTATATCTAAATTTTGACCGATTATCTCCAATTTCAACAGGGTTCGTCCTTGGGCCAAACAAATGACTTGTGCAAAATTTCATCTCAATCGGATAATAAATGCGACCTGCATTTTTTTCACAAGAATACATGGACAGAAGGACTGACATGCATAAATCAACTCAGAAAGTGATTCTATGTAGATCCTTAAAAAAAATTTCGAAAATAACATCAAATTTTAGAATAAGTTTAGATTTTTTCGAATTGGTCACCTTTGGCACGAATGATGGCCTTCAAACGGCCATTGCTCTGCGGTGTTTTGGTCCATTCTCGGCGAAGCGCATGCTTCAGGTGATCGACACTTTGGTATTTTTAGAGCCAGCCTGGAAAAGAAGCGGCTTTAATTCACCCTCCAGAATATTTTCACGATAATATTCGGCATTTATTCTGATGCCACGGTCGATTAATACTAGCGCAGAGCGACCATCGGCTGCTAAATTTCGAAAATAACATCAAATTTTAGAATAAGTTTAGATTTGTTCGAATTGGTCACCTTTGGCACGAATTATGGCCTTCAAACGGCCATTGCTCTGCGGTGTTTTGGTCCATTCTCGGCGAAGCGCTTGCTTCAGGTGATCGACACTTTGGTATTTTTAGAGCCAGCCGGGAAAAGAAGCGGCTTTAATACACCCTCCAGAATATTTTCGCGATAATATTCGGCATTTATTCTGATGCCACGGTCGATTAATACGAGCGCAGAGCGACCATCGGCTGCTATGGTGGCCTACACCATCACCATGGCCGGCGCTTGAATTCTGGTGGGCAACCGAAGTGCACGTTTTCAGCTTACCTTTTGTCCTTTCTAAGCCTCTCGGATGAGTGGCTCAGAAATGACAGCAGTCTGAAGTTGGTTGCAGTTTTTTCACCTCACCCTGTAAATACTCTTAAGGGTTTCCGACGAATATTTTGAGGTGTTGCAAACGGAATGAGAAATTAATATACCCTCCATTGTATGGTGGAGGGATACAAATATTTATCGGAGCTATAGATATACGGGAACCAAGTTTTACGATGGAAATATTTAGTTTAATGTGCCGACAACCATTCTATTTGGGCTGATAGTAACTATTTGGTGCAGAACTAGTATCGAATATCATCGGTGTATATTTGATATCTGGAAAGTAAGGGACTTAGACAACAAATCGGATGAACGATATTTATGGGTGCTATAGCCATATCTTTATCGATTTGAAGTACTTACTTCTAGGCTGAATTCCATCGAATATGTCGAGATTCATTCTATTTGGAAGAATATTACATATGTGGCGCCCAATAAAATTGATATCGGGTGTTGGTACATATGGTAGCTATATTTAAAGTTGGATCGATTCTCACCAATTTGAATAGGGTCCGACCTTGTGCCAAACAAATGATTTGAGCATAATTTCATCTCAAGCAGACAATAAATTCGACCTGTAATTTGTTTATACTTGGACAGACGGACGGCCATTGCTTTCTATTGTCCATGTTACAAACAAATGTACAAATATGTAATACCTTGTAGCACAGTGTGATGTAGGGTATAATTAGAAAATACTTATTTGTTTTACTTAATTATTATTTACTTTACTATTTCTAATTTGGTGTAGTGGTGTAGGATATCACATATTCGTCTTTACTTGATTCCACTTCGGCATTCTACTGTGTGAGTTGTGATTGGTTGGACTAATGAATGAACGGATTAATGAATGAATTATTTTTAGAAGTTGTATTTTGAAGTTTTTCTTTAATAGGTGCTCGGGTCAGATAGTTTATTTGGGTGATGTTTTTATTAGATGTAAATACGATTTTGTTTTGAACATGGCCATCTCATTCTAAAATATCAATTTTGAAGTAATGAATGGAAAACATGTTTTCATTTATATCTTTTCATACAATTAATACAAATTTTTGCATATATTCGGTATTTTGCAATATCTAATCTAATGGAAAACTTAAAGGACTTCCTTATGGAAAGCAAAAACATATAATTTGTCGGTCCATGTCCAATTATTAACATCGCCTATAATTTGCAAATTGTGTAAA
This sequence comes from Musca domestica, assembly GCF_030504385.1. Lineage (NCBI taxonomy): Eukaryota > Metazoa > Arthropoda > Insecta > Diptera > Muscidae > Musca > Musca domestica. The sequence continues at coordinate 3,464,515 of NW_026712364.1, read as the reverse complement.
ACTTACATCCGCAACATCTTGTAATTTATGACATTCCCGAACAGAATTTAAGGCAAACATATGTTCAGCAAGTACCCAATCAAATGCGTGACACTCTTTTGGAATCAATCATTGTATTTGATATCTTTTGAAGTTTCCATGCTCTCCTTTTGCCATCCTTGCTCTGTAGAAGTATAATTAGTGAACTCTTTCGTTCAGTTGCATTTTTAAAGTTCTTCTACTTTCTCAAAATCCCCAAAGGAACATAATTTAGTTTGTCATTTACCGGAAAATCCTGTCAATTTTCTTCTCTGATGTGTTGCTTCCCTAGCGAGTAAGAATGGGAAAAAAGTGCAACAATTTATTTCTGCCCTTGCATGTTGCCAGCTCTCATTTTTCTGTGGCATATTGTCATGGCACACGTTCCATTCTGGAAGTTTTCATTTTGTTGTTTTTGTTTTGGTGTTGGCAAATATCCAAACAAGTGTTAATACAAGTGTTTGCAATTTTTTGTGTGTGGTTCTGTGGTGATTTGTTGTTATTGTAGCTTCTCTTTAAAATAGAATAATTAGTGAAAACTATTTCTTAGAGAAGCAAATTAAAGAAGGATAAGAAGACATAATTGTGTGTTCGGCAGGAGAGAACTTTTAATACCCTTCATCATGTAATATTACGAATTAAGCGTATACAAAAAGACCAAAATAAAACCCATTCGGCTGGCAATAACATAAAATGTAAAATCACTTTTTTCGGATAGTATCATCATGTAAATGAATGTCGGTGTTGGATGACTCAGATATTTGTTACAAATAGATGTTGATTACGTCACAGATTTTTTATGAGAAGTCATTAAAAAAAAATTCTTAAAACTTCCCTACAAAACTTAAATATATTCTGAAAAGTTGCATAATTTTATTTTACTGGAAGACAATTTAAACAAGTAAGCAAAGGCTATGGTCGTGCTGGGTCGATCATTTGATACCCTACAACACTACAATATGTTGAAAGGCCCCTTATGTCCAAATACATTTTGGAAGATTTCGTTTTTTAAACGATGTCATAGAGCCCGACCCTCAGCTATTTGACCGGGGTCATTTGCCCAATTACGCACTCCGTCGTGTTTTTAGGTAATCAAGACAATTTTACGCAAAAATTGTAGTCTATTTTACAGCTAAATATAATCCAATGGTCATCCAAAATGCTAGACTTCTTCCCTGTACTTAACTCTCTTCTCATGCTAAATTCCGTGTCGATTGGTTTTAAAATGTGATCTTTAGAGCGACTGCAAAAATCAGAAAATTGTAATTTTTGGTCCATTTGAACCCCTAAATGTACATCTTCAAACACAATAGGCTTTAATTCAGACCCAAACCCCAAATTTCGTGAGCATCGCACGATAATTGCAACCTGTATACAATATCTTCAACACATAGTGTTGCTGAGTGTAGAAAAACTTGAGAACATGAACAATTCAAAATTGTAAGTGAAATTGGAAAAAAATTTAAAATTTAAACAAATTAACAAAAAATATTCACTTTTTTATTGTCATATTTTTGCGCGATTTTCTTAGATGTTACCCGTTTTTAGAGAATTGATGAGCATTGCGAAAATCTGCCAAGCGGTTCTTGACTTGTGAGCAGAATAACTATTATATATTTCTCTTACATGTATATTGTACCTCTCTTGCTATATATATTCCAAATCTTGGCTATTAGCATCAGTGTAATGCTCGTGTGGGGCCGACCATGTGATACCCTATCACTACAATATATTAGAAGCCCCTTTATGTCCAAATCCATTTTGGAAGATTTCGCTTTTGAAATTATGTCCCCGAGCACTGCCCAGATATTACCCTAATCATTTTGAACAGGGACATTTGCCCTATATTTACGCACTCCGTCGTGCTGTTAGTGGTTGTGGTCCATTTTGCAGCTAAAATAATCCAATGCCTAGCCCATCTGAGCCTAACCCTACCCTTGTGGAAATTTTCGTGAGGATCGGACGATAATTGCAATATTTTTATAATAACCCCAACCTGTGTTGTAAGGTGAAAAAATGTACACTTCAACATTATAAATCAAATTGAAAAAATCTCATGCCATAAAAAATAATCTATATTAACATCATTAATGGCATCTTTTTATGCGATTTTATACTTTTATGCCAAGAGGGCATTCTGAATTGACAAAATTTGTCAAAATCGGTCCAGCCATACTTGAGATATAAGCATTCTAGCTATCACCCCCCTCCTTTGTATATACACATTGTATTTTTTATATATTTACTATCGGCATATACGTAACAGTCGGAATTAACCTTTTCGGCTATTTGTGATTTCTCGGGATTAAAAATATTCACGATTTAATGGAAAATTTGACTCTTATTTAACACAAATGTTATGGTCTATTTCACCCACCAAATATTACCCGATGACCATAAAAATTGGAAGGCTTCTGCCCAGCCCTAAGCTCAAGCACCATACAAACTTTCACTTCGATTGGTCTATAATTGCGACCTGTAAAACAACTTCAAAATCACGAAATTTTTCAGTTTTTGGTCCAGTTCAACCCCTTAATATTATGCGATCATCTCCAAAAGCAATAGGCTTCTATTCAGGCCCTAGCCCCACCTCCATTCTAAATTTCCTCCATTGAATTTTGGGCTATAATTGCGACCTGTAGAGTTATTACAAATTAACATGGACAGACGGACGGACGGACATACATAGCTAGATCGACTCAGCTCGACGAAATAGGAAGGCCCATATATACTTTCCTATGTGGGAAACCAATATTTCGAGGTGCTACATAATTTTTGGCCCAATCAAACTTATAATACCCCCAACCCATAGTGTTGTAGGGTATAAAAAGTAATTTTAGAAAGTCTTGGCCAAATAAAGACACAACTATATTGGGATATTGGGGTACTACCAGAAAGAGTGCCAAATAATTAACCGATAAAAAGCCAAATAATTAACCGATGTTTAATTTAAACTTTGCACAAAGAAATACTTTTAACTTCGTTCAACCTGTTGATAATTCCACTCCTACTGGTACCTACCCCACAAAAGGGGTAAAAAAATTAAATAATTTTAACTCTCATTGCTTGTAAAACAAGCCAGAGATATTTCCTCAAACGCCAATATTCAATATCTCAATATATCTATCAACCAAAGATCTAATGTCAATATTGGATATTTCGGTCCGATCCCAACGGTCAGGGGTCGAAATATAAATAATATATCCTTTTTGATCAAAAATTAGCACATGAGTCAATATGAGCCAACCCTTTCTGGTACCTGTCCTACAAAATTTCAACAATATTTAGATAAGACTGCAAAATTGTGAATTCATTTTTAGGCCTCTCCCACAAAATATTCGAAAAAAAAATTTCATTTGATCGAGCCTAAATTTTGTCTGTGACTAGATTTTTATTAAACTTAAGTTAAGATCGACCTTCTCATTACATTGGTCAAATATTTCTCATGCCTCTCCTCAAAGGTTAAACATGTAATATTTATAATTTTCATAGTGTAAAATAAGGATCCGGTTTTCCTACTACTTCTTCTAGTATCTTTTCGCATGTATTGATATGTTATACATATGTCGCATATAAAATAGAGACGAGGTCCTAATATAATCCAAACACATGGCATATGGTACTCTGCAAAAAGTACAATATTGGACTACGTCTTCTGAGCCTACCCTGCATACCTCCAAATTTTTAATAATAACTCTTAAAGCGGGAAATCAATATCCGATGTCCTGTGTTCCTTAAATAATCCCGTCCCAATAAATTTGCCAATATTTTAGCAAGGGTGAAGATAAAATCCCACTCTCCGGCCAGACAGACAAAAAATTCAGCTATGCTGCTTTTTCGCTTCATATATTTTTCCAAGCACCTATAGCATATTCATACATTTTAAGTAATTTCTCCAAACACAAATAATAATTTACACACCACACATAAATAAGCCACATTTAATAACTTCTATTATGGCCGAGATAAAAAAATTATAACACATTTAAACCAAAAGACTGTGCATTCATTAAATTTTCTGATAACGTTCATAAACAAATGATTAAACGTTAATACATTTAGATCACAATCAGTGCATTTAGAACAGGTTAAGAAAAAATTGTTTGGAAGAAAAAATACGAAAGAAAAAACTTGTAACCATTTGCAAACACTTTTAAACTGGCAAAACAGGAGTGTCAGCTACTCGAAGCAAATGTGCAAACTATGTTTAAGACACCTTCTTCAATGGCTTTGCCACCATACACCACACTCCATACCATAGATATAACACATTAACATGGTTATCGCCATAGCATCAACGTCGTCATCATCAATGTAAGGCGGCAAGCGGCGGCTAGTTGTATTTATATCAAAGTACTCGTAAGTTTTTGTTAAGTATAATTTATCTATGCATGTCATCTAGATTGCTTTACATACCGACGAAGATGCCACCATCCAACACTACCATATGACAAAAGGCAAGAGTTTGAGAAGATATTCAAGTGAGACCAGATATTGCACAAATTTGTAAAACAGTCGATGCAACAAGACAACACATGGGCTGAGGAGATGCGATAAGAAAGTGTAACATTTGGTTTGACGAAATATTTAAACTCTGCACAGAATGCGTTATTTAAATATTTTAATGACAATCTGCCCTTTATTGTAGTAAAATAAGCTCAGCCCCTTGTAAGACCCACAAAGTTTAAATTTAATTGAGTCTTTTTTAAAAACATTATAATGATCAAATAGACCTTTAATTATATTATGTAAGACTTATGATTACAAAGTATGACCACAATTTACAATAAATGTTTACAGCATCAGGCTTTTGCTTTAAAAGAAAATTAAATCAATAATTGTTATTATAATTAGGTATATAGAGATAGAATTATGCATTCCGGTATAAAGATCTCTGATGTACCCTTTTTTTTGGAAATTGATTAGACCGAAAAGCATAATCTTTAGGATATGTATTGAAATTGGTCATTCAATTTAGATCTTGAGATTTGGAAATAGTGTGAATTTTTTGGGATAAAAATCAGACATATTTTCCTTTCTCCGGATGTGAAGTAGTGGGCAATAGCTAGTCATAGATATATCACATATAAAACAAGTAAAAAAGTTGTAAGTTCGACCTGGCCGAACTTTGAATACCCTCCACCATTTGGTACAAATTTGCCAATTTTCAAAAAAATAAAATCCATTAAAAATTCTGTTAAAATTTAAAAAATACGTATGTAGCCGTATGTTAGGGTATATACGACGACGTGGACCTGCATAGACACCTTTTGTCATAATATATTATAGTATTAAAATGCTTAGCTTGAAAAAAAAAAATCTGTTTATAATGTAGCTAAAATAAATAAAATACCGGATATAGGGAGGTACCTTACGTGGACTGCAAAGAAAATTTTCTGACATAGGCTGTAGTATCCATTACGAACTTCAAATTGAAACAATTCCGGTAAATAATGTCGCTAAAATCATCAAAATACTGAATATCGGAGGGTACCGTTATATGAGGGCTATACGAAGAGGTGGACCATCATGACCGATTTTCCGTCTTAGGCTGTACTATCCATTACGAACTTCAAACACAAAATTTGAAAAAGTTCCGGTAATTAATGTCGCTAAAATCATCAAAGTACCGAATATCGGGGGTACCGTTATATGCGGGCTATACGAAAACGTGGATCTGCATGGCCTAATTCCTGTCTGAGACTGTAGTATCCATTACGAACTTCAAATACCAATTTTGAAACAATTCCGGTAAATAATATCGCTAAAACAATCAAAATACCGAATATCGGAGATTACCGTTATATAGGGGCTTTACGAAAACGTGGATCTGCATGGCCCAACTCCTGTCTGAGGCTGCAGTATCCATTGCGAACTTCAAATACCAATTTTGAAACAATTCCGGTAACTAATGTTGCTAAAACCATCAAAATACCGAATATCGGAGGTTACCGGTATATAGGGGCTATACGAAGTCGTGAAACTACATGGCTCATTTTCTGTCTGAGGCTGTAGTATCCATTGCGAAGTTTAAATACCAAATTTGAAACAATTCCATTAAATAATGTCGCTAAAATCATCAAAATACCGAATATCGGGGGGGTACAGTTATATAGGGGCTATACGAAGACGTGGACCTACATAGCCCATTTTCATTTCCAAAAGTCCTGCAGACATAATACACATTTGGGTAAATTTTTATCAACTTATTTCATTTCGTTTGGAAGCTAGAGTGATTTCCACAGACGGATAGACGGACGGACATTGATAAATCGACATAGTATTTTATGCTGATCAAGAATATATATACTTTGTGTGGTCTAAAATGTATATCTCGAGGTGTTACAAACGGAATGATAAACTTAATAAACCCTCCATACTATGGTGGAGGGTATAAAAACTGTGTTGTTTTTTTTTTTTTTTTTGTTTTTAATTTTTATCAGTCTAAAATATCTGAAACTATAATCGGAAATATTTCGAAATTCGAAATATTTAGTGCTAATAAATTTCGAAAAATATGAAATCAAAGTCCGATTTTCTTAAAACTATTTATTTTTAATACCCTACAACAGAATGTGTTGGGAGTATTATAAGTTTGATTATATAATACCTCCAAATATACCGAAGAGCTGAGTCGATCAAGCTATGTAAATTTTAAATTGTTAGGGTCAAAATAGACGCTCATTTTTTTGGAGATGATCGCAGTGGACGGGTTGAAATGATGATGCTGATAGGCAAGATATCGAATATATAGCAAAATATACTGCTGTCAATTCAAAGCCACTCGCACGACAGCTGTTAAAATTATTCCAGTGACAGCTCATTATATTGTTTACAAGCATTTTGGTGAAAAATGTTCCAGATTTCTTTATATTTGGCTGGGAAACCACAAGTAGCTATCGTTAGAATTTCAGACAATTCCGTTGAAATATGTGGCTTAAATCATCAAAATACCGAATATCGAGTGGTACCGTTATATGGGAGCTATATGATATCGTGGACCGATATAGTCCATCTTCGGACTTAACCTGCCTGCAAACAATAGGCAGATCTGTGCAAAATTTTAACTTCCTATATTCATGCGTTTTGACTGGACAGGGCTAAATCGTCTTAGAATTTTACGCTGATCAAGAATATATATACTTTGTTGGGTCTAAAATTATTATTTCGATGTGTTACAAACGGAATGACGAACTTAATATACCCTCCATACTATGTATGGTGGAGGGTATAAAAATAATTTCGGGTTATAGCACTTATATAAAAATTGTAGATATTATCAATTGATACTCGAAAACTTTTATATTTTGTATTTTTATACCCTACACCACATAGTGGTAAGGGTATTATGTCTTTGTGCATTTGTTTGTAACATGGAGAAGGATACGAGATAGACCCATAGTTACTTTTGAGAACCTTCATAGAATCACTTTCTGAGTCGATTTATGCATGTCCGTCCGTCTGTCCGTCCGTCCGTCCGTCCGTCCGTCCGTCCGTCCGTCCGTCCGTCCGTCCGTCTGTCCATGTATTCTTGTGAACAAAATGCAGGTCGCATTTATTATCCGATTGAGATAAAATTTTCCAAACAATATTTTTTTGGCCCAAGGACGAACCCTATTGAAATTGGTGAGAATCGGATCAAATTTAGATATAGCTCCCATATATATCTTCATCCGATTTCGGGTTAAATGTGCACCAAATGTCCACTATCAGTCCAAATTACCTGAATTTTGGCACACCCAACCGAGTTCGGCCTAGAAGCAAGTATATTAAATTTGGAGAAAATCGGTTCAGATATAGCTATAGCTAGCATATATATCTTTCATCCGATTTGATCTTTAAGTCCCTCCCATTCCTACTATGCACTCCACAACCGTGATATTTGGTACCAGGTATTAGATGGAGCACAGAAATAGGTGTTTTAAATTTTATCGAAATCGGTTCAGATTTGGATATAGCTCCCATATATATCTTCATCCGATTTCGGGTTAATTGACCACCAAATGGCCAATATCAGCCCAAATGGCCCGAATTTTGGCACATGTGACCGAGATTAGCCTTAAAGCAAATACAACAAATTTGGAGAAAATCGGTTCAGAAACAGCTATAGCTCCCATATATATCTTCATCCGATTTCGGGTTAATTGACCACCAAATGGCCAATATCAGCCCAAATTACCTGAATTTTGGCACACCCAACCGAGTTCGGCATAGAAACAAGTATATCAAATTTGGAGAAAATCGGTTCAGATATAGCTATAGCTCCCATATATATCTTTCATCCGATTTGGTGTTTAAGTCCCTCACATTCCTACTATGCACTCCACAACCGTGATATTTGGTACCAGGTATTAGATGGAGCACAGAAATAGGTGTTTTAAATTTTATCGAAATCGGTTCAGATTTGGATATAGCTCCCATATATCTTCATCCGATTTCGGGTTAATTGTGCACCAAATGGCCGATATAAGTCCAAATGGACTGAATTTTAGTACATCGGACCAAATTCAGCCTAGAAGCAAGTATATCAAATTTAGTGAAAATCGGTTCAGATATAGATATAGCAACCATATATATGTTTCATCCGATTTAGTGTTTTAGTCCCATACATTCGTAATATTCACTCCACAACCGTGATATTTGGTACCAGGTATTAGATGGAGCACAGGAATAGCTGTTTTAAACTTTATCGAAATCGGTTCAGATGTGGATATAGCTCCCATATATGTCTTCATCCGATTTCGGGTTAATTGTGCACCAAATGGCCGATATAAGTCCAAATGGACTGAATTTTAGTACATCGGACCAAATTCAGCCTAGAAGCAAGTATATCAAATTTAGTGAAAATCGGTTCAGATATAGATATAGCAACCATATATATGTTTCATCCGATTTAGTGTTTTAGTCCCATACATTCGTAATATTCACTCCACAACCGTGATATTTGGTACCAGGTATTAGATGGAGCACAGGAATAGCTGTTTTAAACTTTATCGAAATCGGTTCAGATGTGGATATAGCTCCCATATATGTCTTCATCCGATTTCGGGTTAATTGTGCACCAAATGGCCGATATAAGTCCAAATGGACTGAATTTTAGTACATCGGACCAAATTCAGCCTAGAAGCAAGTATATCAAATTTAGTGAAAATCGGTTCAGATATAGATATAGCAACCATATATATGTTTCATCCGATTTAGTGTTTTAGTCCCATACATTCGTAATATTCACTCCACAACCGTGATATTTGGTACCAGGTATTAGATGGAGCACAGGAATAGCTGTTTTAAACTTTATCGAAATCGGTTCAGATGTGGATATAGCTCCCATATATGTCTTCATCCGATTTCGGGTTAAATGTGCACTAAATGGTCAATATCAGCCCAAATCACCTGCATTTTCGTAAATAAGACCGAATTCAGTCTGGAAGCTAATACGTAAAATTTGGAGAAACCCGGTTCAGAGATAGCTATAGTTCGTAAAATGCACGATAGAATTAGATAGATTTTGATTTTGTACCAAATATCTCATAGAGCTCTGAAATGCCCTGTATAAACCTTTTTACGAGAGCTCTACTAAATACGCATAGTGGTGTAGGGTATCATATAGTCGGCCCCGCCCGACTTTTGAGCTTTCCTTACTGGTTTTTAATGTAGAAAACCTTCCGACAAAAAATATTTACTCACAGGTTCAATATGGTCCTCTCCAAAGATAATAAAATATGAATGTATTATCTAAATAAATACATATCCAATGGGGTATCATACACTCAACCCCACCCGACTTTCATTGTGTCCTTACTGCGAGCTTTCATGTATTCAGCTTGTTATTCTTTATTCCCCTGCAATTACAAGTGTCACTCTAATAATCAACCACATCTAATTAACATCTTTTGAATTAAATCTGCTACCTTTCACTTTTTCGTTCACAAATTAATTTCCTCTTTTTATTCACACACACACGCACATTGCAATTAGTGAAAATGACAATGCACGAACACAAAGAACAGAAATGCCAAAAAGGAATGACATTTGACATACGAGAACAAAAAATAAAAAAAAAATAATACAAAAACTTCTCACGAACAGCCGTCGAGGCTATAAAAATAGAAACTACAATAATTCATTAATCGCAGTCATTCGTTTGCGTCATTCGTTCATTCATTCAACGAAATTCTTATAAATTTCCATAGAGCATTCAATGGTGGCATGAGACACGGTATGGCATGCAACAGCTGTCGCTTTCGCTATCAAATATGAAAATCTAAAGTGAGAAAAAGTAAAATAATTACGGAGAATCAATGTTGACACAAGAAGAATGATTAAAATATTTATTTCTCTTGAAATTGTCTGTAGCAAATTTGTGCCGGAATTCTGTTCTGTTTTTGATTGTAGCTGAAAATTAAATTTTGATTTAAACGAAAAATGAAAAAATACCAGATTAAAGCAGTAAAGAAAGTCCTAAAGTCGTGCGGGGCTGACTTTATTGTACCCTACACCACTTTGCTAATTTAGTAGAGCTCCGCATAACAATTAAAAGTTTTTATGGGAGAATTCAATCATACACGCTATGATTATAATTAAAATTCAAAGGACTAAATATGCCGAAGCATTTGTATCTTTTAAATTTGGACGTGTATTGCCCATTTGGTGCACAATTAATTTAAAATCTGACCAAGTTATATATGGCAGCTATATCCAAATCTGAACCGATCTCGATAAAATTTAGCAAAGGTATTTCTAAGCTGCATTTGATATATTTCTCCAAATATTGTTGTTACAGAGTGCATATTACGGCTGCGGAGGACAAAAATAACAAATCGGATTAACAAAATATAAGGGAGCTATAGCTATATCTGAACCGATTTCGATCAAATTTGGCATACTTATTTTCAGGTCCAATCTGATCGTACTTGCAAATTTCCATACTATTCGGACTGATATTACACGTTTGGTGCACAATAAAAGGTAAATCGGACGAAGATATATATGAGAGCTATATCTGAATTTGTACCGATTATATCCAATTTCAATAGGGTTCGTCCTTGGGAGAAACAAATGTTTTATGCAAAATTTCATCTGGATCAGGCAATAAATGCGAACTGTACTTTGTTTACAAAAATATATGGATAAAGACGGACGGACGGACATGCATAGATCGACTCAGAATGTGATTCTATGCAGGTTATCAAAAGGAACTATGGGTCTATCTCGTTTCCTTTTGCCTGTTACAAACAAATGCACAAAGACATAAAACCCTGACCACCTTGTGGTGTTAGACCTTGAAATATTGGTCATTGAACCATTATGTAATGTAGTGCGACAAAATTAATTTTTTCGGGTTCTAAGGCCTATAGATTTACTATTCATGGTTTCCACCATAGTATGGAGGGTATATTAAGTTTCCAATTCCGTTTGTAACACCTCGAAATATACATTTAAGATCCTCTAGCTTCCGAATGAACTAAAGTGGGTTGATACAATTTTAGTCATTGAAAATAGGCTATATAGGTCCACGTTTTGGTATGGCCCCATATAACTGTACCATTCGTATTTGTACTTCGCAATTATTATTATAGTACTACGAGAATTATTTAATTAAAAGTATTTAAAATTTCTGAAAAAAATGTCCACGTCTTCATAAAGCCCTATATGGCGGTACCTCCAAATATTCGGTATTTTGATAATTTTAGCGACATTATTCACCGGAAATATTTTAAGTTTCGCATTTGAAGCTCTTACTGGTTGCTACAGGCTCTGGCCGAAAATTGTCTATGCAGGTCCACGGTTGATGATGCAGGTCCAGGTCTTCATGTAGCCCCCATATAACGGCACCTCCCTTTATTCATCGGAATTTTTTCAAGTTTCTTATTTGAATATTGTGATGCAGGTCCACGTTTTCGTATATAACGGTAACTCTCACGTTCTGTATTTATACCCTAAACCACATAGTGCTAAGGGTATTATGTATTTTTGCATTTGTTTTGTTTTTGGGGAAGCAAGCGAGATAGACCCATAGTTACTTTGGAGGATCTTCATAGAATGATATTCTGAATCGATTTATGCATGTCAGTCCGTCCACCTATGTGTGTTCTTGGGAAAATAATATAGGTCGCATTTATTATCCGATTTAGATGAAATTTGCCAAACAATATTTGTTTGGCCTAAGGACGAACCATATTTAAATTGGAGATAATCGCTTATATTTATTTATTGAATGAAAGCAAAAATGGTCAGAAATACCATCAAATTTTAGAATAAGTTTAGGTTTGTTCGAATTGGTCACCTTTGGCGCGAATTATGGCCTTCAACGGGCCAATGAAACCGTCACACGCTGCCTGAATGTTGCTCTGCGGTATTTTGGCCCATTCCCGGCGAAGCGTTTGCTTGAAGCGATCGACACTTTGGTATTTTTTAGTGCCACCCTTGCTTTCCAAAATACTCCAGACATAATAGTCCAGCGGATTGATATCGGAAGATTTTGTTGGCCATTGTGCGCTGGAAATGAAATGGGTGGCGCGTACTGAATGCAATGGTGTTGAGACCCGTTGAAATGTCCAAGGTCTGCGACCAAAATGTTTGCGTGCCCAAGGCTTTAATACAACCTCCAGAATATTTTCGAAAATATTCGCAAGTTATTCTGATGCCCACGTCGATTAATACCAGCGGAGAGCTACCATCGGCTTTTATGGCGGCCCACGCAATCAGCATGTGCACCGAAGGTGCACACTTTAAGCTGACCTCTTTGGCAAGTAAACACGATCATATTGTTTTTTACCAACTGCTGGACAACGAATGTTTTCTCATCGGAGAAAACCAAATTCGGCAGTTCACAACTTTCGGCCAAGCGAAGCAACTCTTTAGCTCTTTTGAGTCTATTTTCTTTTTGTTGCGATGTAAGTTCTTGCACTTTTTGGAATTTCAATGGCTTTACCCCGAGCTCATTTTTCAATATTTTCCGAATGGAATATTGCGATGTGTTCAGCTCACGAGCTATTTCTCGACCACTGCGACGCGGGTTTCGATCAAGTCGCTTCTTTACTTTTCGAACCATTTCTTTTTTCTTCCGTCCACTTTCTTGACGTCGGTCTACGCAGCCAGTATCACGGTAACGACCCATGGTACGAGACACAAAAGATTGGTTCACATTTAAATGCTGGAGTGCTCTAACGATAGCCAATTGTGGTTTTCCTGCCAAATATAAAGAAATTACACTATCACGCTCGAATTCCATCACGAATAACTTTTTTTCTGGAAAATTCTCACCAAAATGCTTTTGTACGATAGTAAACAATATAATAATTTTAACAGCTGTCGGACTAGTGGCTTAGAAATGACAGCAGTCTGAAATTGGTTGCAATTTTTCCAATATATATATCTTTATCCGATATCGGGTTTATTGTGCACCAAATGCCTAATATCACCCCAAATGACCTGAATTTTTGCACATCGGACCGAATTCAGTCTAGAAGCAAATGCTTCGAAAGAAAATCGGTTCATATATAGCTATAGATTTACGTATATGTTTCATTCGATTTGGGGCATAGTATGCATTCTACAAGAATGATATTTGGTACCATATAACTCATAGAGCTCAAAAATACCTCTATGAAATCTTATCGAGATCTAATTAGATTTGGATAAAGCTCCCATATATATCTTTATCCAATATCAGGTTTATTGTGCACCAAATGCCTAAGATCAGCCCAAATGGAATGGCAATTCCGACTGAATTCATCCTAGACACAAATACTGCAAACTTGGTGAAAATCGGCTCACGTAAATACTTTTATTCCGATTTGGTGTTTAAGTCCCTCACAAGCGTAATATACTCTACATAACAATATTCTTTGGTAACAAATATCAGATACAGCTCAGAAATAAGTGTTTCAAAGTTTGTCAAGGACTGTTCATATTTGGTTGTTACAGGAGCTCTACTAAATACACATAGTAGTGTAGGGTAACATATAGTCGGGCCCGTCCGGCTGCCTTTCCTTACTGTTTTTTTTTTTCTTTTTAGTTATATATTCCGTAAATATGAATATTAGGGTTTTCAAAAGGAACAACAATTTATTTAAACATTTAAAATTTCGTCAAATTACAGTTGAGTTATCTTCATGCGGCAGTACACCATTTGGCACCTTACTTGAGTCAGTTAATGAGATTTGCGTGGAAGAAAAAGTATTCCGAACAGTTAAATTATTTTCTTTCGATGTGGAGATAAAACTTAATTTTGGCGGAGCAGTACGTGGTCGTATTAAGCTACGACGTAAGCGTTTGTGAGATAAACGCCATAATTTATGACGATTGGAAGCTTTGGGAAACCTTTGATAGGCTCGAAAATTTAGTTTTCCTTCGGTCACCAGTTTGTTGCGATGTTCCTCCCAGTCCTAAGAAAGAAAAACACACACAATCTTTTTGAATTTCATTCTAAGACATTTACGTAATTATATATTTACCTTCATATTTTTATCACAGCTCAAACGCATTTGTATCAGATCGTAATTATCCAATATGTATTTCACTAACCAATTGATACCGGATTTTATGGTTGTGTTGCTATTTCTTGGTACATCACTAGTCCCTGGATCGTATACACATAGCCGAAGAGCACTCCCACATGTGCTGGCCATTCGTTGCAACCGAAACGAGTTCTCAATATCATACAGTTGTATACTTTCATTGGCCTGATCGGCTTTTGTTGCCACCAGCAGGACAGGTTTGCCACTAATATATGGATTTTTCAATGTTTTGTGTAGTAAACTAAATGACTTCTTCATATTTTCCCACGTTGAAGACAGGTCGAAGCAATAAATTATCGCCATTGTCTGAAAAAAAAAACAACAAAACGATAGATAATAAGGATACGAATATGAACGAGAATTTTATACACCTATATCTATAAAAGAGGAAAATGTATGTATGTTTGTTTGTTTGTAATTTATGGACTCGAAAACAGCTGAACACATTTTCCTGAAAATTTCCAAGTATGCTACAACATCGCCTGAAAGTAACATAGGCTATGTAAATTTTTGAAATTCCACTTATAACTGGAGATATGGCATCAGAATCGGGGGTACCTCCCAAAAATTTAGATTTTATATGCACATATCTATTGATCGATTACAGATACAGTCTCTAAATTTGGAATGCGTAAAGGAAAAATGATTTTGCCAAATTATATTTAAATCGGTTCAGATTTAGATATAGCTCCCATATATATTTTCAGCCGATTTAATTTATTAGAAGCACCAAACACGATATGTATGTTCGATTCCAATGAAATTTGGAATGTGTGACAGGATTTTGATCAGAAAATAAATTAGTCAAATTATACTGAAATCGGTTCAAATTTGGGTATAGCTCCTATATATCCAGGGTGATATGAAAAAACAGCAACCAAATTCAGACTGCTGTCATTTCTAAGACACTCATCCGACAGCTGTTAAAATTTTTCCAGTGACAGCTCATTATATTGTTTACAAGCTTAAAAAAAAAAGATTTTGGTGAGAATTTTCCAGAAACCGCAAGTGGCTATCGTTAGAGCACTCCAACATTTAAATATGAATAAATCTTTTGCGTCTCGTACCATCGCTCGTGATACTGGCAGCGTAGCCCGACGTCAAGAAAGTGGACGTAAGAAAACAGCAACATCAGCGGAAATATTTCGAAAAGTGAAGAAGTGACTTGATCGAAATCAAAGTCGCAGTGACCGATAAATGGCTCGTGAGCTGAATATATCGCAAAATTCCATTCAGCAAATATTGAAAAATGTGCTCGGGTTAAAGCCATTGAAATTGAAGAAAAGTGCAAGAACCTACAATAAAAATAGGCTCAAAAGAGCTAAAGAGTTGGTTCGTTTGGCCCAAAGTGGTGAACTGCCGAATTTGGTTTTCTCCGATGATAAAACATTCGTTCTGCAACAGTTTGTAAACAAACAAAACGGTGGCACCTTCGGTTGGCCACCAAAACTCAAGTTTCGGCCATGGTGATGGTGGGGGCCGCCATGACAGCCGATGGTCACTCTCCGCTCGTATTAATCGACCGTGGCATCAGAATAAATGCCGAATATTATCGCGAAAAATTTTGCACACATGTTTATTTTTCTAGAATGCAGGTTAAGTTCGTAAATGGGCCATGTAGGTCCACGTCTTCGTATAGCCCCCACATAATGGTACCTCCCGATATTCGGTATTTTGATGATTTTATCGACATTATACGCCGGAATTGTTTCAAATTTGGTATTTGAAGTTCGAAATGGATACAACAGCCTATCACAGAAAATTGTCTGTGCAGGTCCACGTCTTTGTATAGCCTCCATATAACGGTACCACCATAAATTCGCTATTTTGATGTTTTAGCGACATTATTAACCGAAATTGTTTAAAATTTGGTATTTGAATTTCGTAATGGATACTACAGCCTATGACAGAAGTTTTTTGTGCAGGTCCATGTCTTCGTATAGCCCCCATAAACGATACCTCCCAATATTCGGTATTTTGATGATTTTAGCGTCATTATTCACCAGAATGGTTTCAAATTACGTATTTAGAGTTCATTATGGGAACTACAGTCTGTGACAGAAAATTGTCAATGCAGGTCCAGGTCTTCGAATTGGCCCCATATACTAGTACCTCCCTATATTCGGTATTTTGACGAGTTTAGGTACAATACCCACCGAAATTGTTTGAGATGTCGTATTTGAAGTTCGTAATGGATGCTACAGCCTATGACAGAATATTGTCTATGCTAGTCCAAGTCTTCGCACAGCTCCCATATAACGGTACCTCCCTATATCCGATATTTTGATGATTTTATCTACATTATTCACCGTTTATTTCAAGTTTCGAATTTGAATATGGTAATGACTTATGACAGCCAATACCTATGTAGGTCGATGTCATATAGACCCCAATATAACGGCAATATTCGTTTTTTTTAAATTTTAACAGAATTTTTTAAGGATTTCATTTTTTGAAAATTTCTAAATTCGTTCCAAATGGTGGATGGAACTTACTGATTTTTTTTTTCAATCATATCTTAGTGTTGAATTCTATTTTAATATTGATGGCAGATTAGTTGTTCATACAATCCCTTTGAATATTTTAGCTAGTTCAATTAATACTATAATATACAACCTACCCACACATTATATAGTATGTGCATAATTTCTTGCCTCTTTTGACACTGCAAACCCAACAGAGGCTAATCCAACTGGCTTAAGATTGCCAAAAAATTAGATTTATATAGAATATCTAACTTTGACTTTTTCACTTTTTTTCTATTGTATGATTTACAATGTGGAATTCTGTTCACGACGTTGTATGAATGTCTAATAGTAGTGCCGAACAACTCACTCACTCACTCTCTCACTCACCCCTGCATAATAATGATGCCAAATATTCTGAATGTCATCATTGCCTCCAATTTCCGTTATCGAACACTGAGCATTCCCGCACTTCATCGAATAGTTATGAGCTCCATTTGTTGATTCGTAGTCTAGACGTTGCTTCTCCATAAGATAGTGGCCTATCTCGGTTTTTCCACTGCCAGCCAAGCCGAGTAGTAGGAATTTGAGTTTTTTCTCTGGAAGAACGCCAACACTGCGATTGGCGTAGAATCAATAAGAAAATATGAGAGGTCGAATCGGAATTAATGTTTTATGAATGTCACTGGTACTTTTTGTACAGATGTTCAATGTTTAGATTACCTGTTTCCATCCCAGCATTTACAACAACGGCAACAACAAAATTTACACAGAATTACACCCATTAGCTGAGATTTTCATTGTCATTCAATTGCCGATAATTAGTTCCGTGTAATACCAATGATAGTCACAAATTCGCCGTGATGGTATTCTTAGAAGTAGGAAAATTTAACTTCAAAATAATATACGCTTTTTTGATAAATATTTTTGTTTTTCCAAGAAATGAATTTCCACAACATTTGTTAGTGTTTCTTTGTTTACTACAACAATTGCCTGCCTGAGGTTTAGTGCAGTTGTTAGTATCCACTTGCGGGCAAATGCCATATGACGTTGCTATGCAACCACTTTATGTTGCCATGGTAACGATTTTATAGGGCTAGCGATTGTAGTTAGGTTGCAGCGATCGACAAGAAGAAAAGCTACTTCATATTTAATGTTGATAGGGTTGTAAATTAAAGTAGTTGACCAATGATTTTTATACCCTCCACCATAGTATGGAGGGCATATTAAGTTTGACATTCCGTTTGTAATACCTCGAAATATACATTTTAGACCCCACAAAGTATATATATTCTTGATCAGCATAAAATTCTATGTCGATTCGTCTTTCCGTCTGTGGAAATCACTCTAGCTTCCGAACGAAATGAAGTAGGTTGATCAAATTCTACTCAAATGTGTATTATGTGTGCATTACTTTTGGTACTGAAAATGCGCCATGCAGGTCCACGTCTTCGTATAGCCCCAATATAACGGTACGTCCCGATATACAGGGTAAGATAAAAAATCTGCAACAAAGTCAAACGCCATAATTTTTACATATATATTTTTTAATTTTATTGAATTAAAGATAAAACATTGAAAATAGCTTCAAATTTTAGAAAAATAAATTTTGATTAGTACGAATTGGTAGCCTTTGGCACGAATTGTGGCCTTCAAACGGTCAATGAAACCGTGACACGCTGCCCGAATGTTGCTCTGCGATATTTTGATCCATTCCCGGCGAAGCGCTTGCTTCAGGTGATTGACACTTTTGTATTTTTTTCGTGTCAGCCTTGCTTTTCAAAATAACCCAGACACAATAGTCCAACGGATTGATATCCGGAAATTTTGGTGGCCACTGTGTGCTGGAAATGAAGCGAAGAACCTCATTTTCTAACCATTCTTGGGTGGCTAAGTGCGATGGTGCTGAGTACTGTTGGAATGTCCAAGGTCTTCGGCCAAAATGTTTGCGTTCCTAAGGCTTTAAGACACCATCCAGAATATTTTCGCGATAATAATCGGTATTTATTCTGATGCCACGGTCTATAATTACGAGCGGCCCACACCATCACCATGACCGGCGCTTGAGTTCTGGTGGCCAACCGAAGGGGCACATTTATAGCTGATTTTAAAATTTTACTCAAATGTGTATTAGGTCTGCAGGACTTTTGGTATTGAAAATGGGTCATGTAGGTCCATGTTTTGGTATAGCCCCCATATAATGGCACCTCCCTATTTTCGGTATTTTGCTGATTTTAGCGACATAATTCATATAGCCCAAATATAATGTTACCTCCCTATTTTAGGTATTTTGGTGATTTTAGCGACATAATTCACCGGAGGTGTTTCCAATTTGGTACTAGAATTTTGCAATGAATACTACAGCCTATGGAAGAAAATTGTCTGTGCAGGTCCACGTCTTCGTATAGCCCCCATATCACGGTACCTCCCGATATTCGGTATTTAGATGATTTTAGCGACATTATTCATTTCATTTTTTTTTTCAAGTTTCGATTTTGTTGGAGGGTTTTTAAAGATCGGGCCGGCCGAATTTAAACCTTTTTTAATTGTTTTATTTTACAACTCTTGAAGTTGTCGTCGAATAAACAAAATGCAAAGGATTGAAATTGTAACTTCCCGAATTAAAAAGGTTTATACACAAAAATAATATAATATATATACAATCATTTGCAAAGAGGTCGCAAATATCAGTGTTAAATTCCTGTTTAAAGTATTTAACTGGACATACTGATTTATGTCAATCTACAGATATCAACATGAAAATTTGAAGGAAGAATAAAGAAAATTTTCTAAAAAAAAACTAAAATTTCAAACCCAAAGTACATTTTTTTAATTCTTTCACTCTTCGAATATATGAGCGATAATCCTATATTTTAAGTTTTTTGAAGTCGAGAAATTTGGATATAACATTTTTCCCATGGTTCAGTTAATTCAAACCAAATTTATCGTAGTTTTTTCTTGTTTTATTCTAATCTGGGTCTCCTCATGTGATTCTTACGCCCTCAGCCATATGGCTACACAAGCTATATATCGATTGATACGGCCAAAACGTGCCTCATCGAAATAACGATTTTAGACCCTAAGTCTCTATGGGCCAAATTCATTTCATAAAATTTGGAGTCGATCTAGGGGTGTCCGTCCAATGTCTGGTTGTACGCACGAGAATACGATTTGGTCCAAACATGGTACATCGCAACATTATTTCCACACGTAAATCGAATTCGGGAATTGGCAACATCGGTTCATTTCTTCCGGTACCTCCAACACGAAAATTCAAAATTTTCAGAGAAAATATTTTTCTCATAAAAAATCCTAATATTTTTTTTCAGTGCTAGGTCAGATGCGAGCATGGTAAATATCGACCCACTCCATCAAGTACCTCCCCACAAAGGGTCAAAATTCTGAATAATGTTAACTGTTATAAAATATGAAATAAGAAGCCGAATATCTTCAAATTTCACACATCCGAATTTTTATTTACACAAGAAAGATTTTAACAGAATTTTGAATTGTTTTTTATTTTTGAAAATTTTCTAATTCGTTCCAAATGGTGAAGGGTATTCAAAGTTCGGCTCGGCCGAACTTACTGCTTTTTTACTTGTTTTATTTATATTTCTAATATTTTTCTCAACCAGAGATCTAATATGAATATGGAATATATCGGCCACCTTGTGTTCCCTCCCACAAAAGATTGACAAATATTCGCATAAAATTGGAAATGATTGTTCGATATTCTTTGTAGTTTTCACATTGAAATGTTTTTGTTAGTATTAGAGAAACTGAATGAATCGGTCCAATATATCTGGAACCTCAAATATTTATCAGCATGTTATAAAAATTATCACATATTTCATGTAAAGGAAGTAGTCAATATAGTCAAAATCTGGCACGTTGTAGTATTTAATAATACTTAGGTCAGATAAGAAATGGAAAATATTGACACACTCCTTCAGTACCATCCCTATAAAGGATCAACATTTTAATAACCATAATGCATGTCAACATTTATTTTAATAAACCGACATTGGCGGAGGTTATACATCTGTAAACTAGGTTTCGGGAGGAGCTACCAATCCCCATCAGTTCCCTTGGGTTTTGTCTGGGGTTATTCTACCCTGGAGTTAGTAAGTCATTTGTAACTGAAATTGTATTTGAATTTGAGTAAATATTTTCGATGTGCGAAATATGATTCAGATCCTTCGAATATTAGATTCCAGTCAATATTCGAGTGTATATAATGTATAAATATTTCTGATTTAAAACTTAATTCAAAATTAACGTTCAATAACATGGTATAACGTTGTATCGCATATCTGTACTTACTTTTTATGTTAGCAACATTACTGTTCTGAGCAGAACTAACAGCAATGTTAAATTTTGAAATTGTACTGTATTTTCTGTTGTATGACAGTTTAGGTGGTGGTTGATGTGACAATGGGAAAGGACTGTGAAGCTAGTGATGTTATGTGATGATGATGTGGTTGTGTGTTACAAAGCTGCTGAGGGTTTAATTCTCTACTCAACTTTAAAAGCTTTTCCTTAAGGCAGAAGTTTGCAATGTATATGAAAAGCTATTTTGCTGCTATTATTTACAACCATGGGGAGACCTTTGGTTTTCAAAAAACAATGAGGGCCCTAAAATAAATAAATTCAAATTGTATATCGTATTTGTTGTCAAATAATCGGTTTATTTACTACTCGTAAAAGGGTAGTCAAATCTGGGTCTCTTATCTAAACTTCGGGTTGTGATGCACTGTAAATGATAGTTAGATTTGAGCATGGTGAGATTATAGATTGCATTGAAAATGGTTAATAAAATTTTAGTCAGGCCATAGAGGACCATGTTTTGGTATAGCACCCATACAACGGTATAACCCACTTAATGGTTTTAAATATAGTTCTTAGCCCAATTTTATGTAAATTGGCAGTTTGTGTTCTCAGTATACAGAAAACATCATTGTAAGAAACTGTCTATATAGGTCTGAGTTGTGGTATAGACCCCAAATAATTGTACCTCCAGACATTACGCCTTTTGATGATTAGTGTCCCCTTTTTCTTTTTAACGGAAATTTGGTATTTGGAGTTTGTAATGGGTTACCTCTTGTGATAGAGAATTGCTCATACAGATCCTCGTTTTCGTGTATCCCCTAGAAAACTGTGGCACTCTGTATTCGGTATTTCAGTGATTTTGGCCATATTGTTCAAGGGAATTATTTCAATGTTTGAGTTTGGATCTGACAATCCAACCATTTTCTCATATAGAAAATTATTTTCACAGGTCCAGGTTTTAGCATAGCCCTTAAAGGCAGTACCAAAAATTATGTAATACTCCGAAATATTGGTCCTGTACATAGGAAACTATGTATGGATCTTCTTATCTCGCATAGCTGAGTCAATCTAGCTATGTATATATGTCCGTCCGTCTGTTAATGTTACATTTCAATCATGCTACAGATAACAATTATGGCCCGATGGAAATGGAGATAGTGTTAGGATCACAATAGACGCCTATTTTTATACCCTACACCACATAGTGGTAAGGGTATTAAGTTTTTGTGCATTTATTTGTAACATAGGGAAGGAAGCGGAATAGATCCATAGTTACTTTTGAGGATCTTCAGAGAATCACATTTTTGTCAACAAAATGCAGGTCGAGTTTTTTATCTGATTGAGATGAAATTTTCCATGCAATATTTGTTTGGCTCAAGGGCGAACCCTATTGGTGAGAATCGGTTCAAATTTAGATACAGCTCCCATATATATATCTTTATCCGATTTCAGATTTATTGTGTACCAAATGGCTAATATCAGCTCAAATGAACTGAATGAATGAAGTCATCGTAGAAACAAGTGCTTTAAATTTGGTTAAAATCGGTTTAGATATAGCTATAGCTCTCATACATACGTTTCCTCCGATTTGGCGTTAAAGTCCATCATGTGCGTAATATGCACTCCACAACATGAAAATGGACCATGTAGGTCCACGTTTTAGTATTGCCCCCCATATAATGGTACCCCCTACTTATTTTCGGTATTTTGGTGATTTAAGTAATGGATACTACAATCTATGACAGAAAATTGTCTGTGCAGGTCCACGTCTTCTTATAGCCCCCATATAATGGTCCCGCCCGATATACGGTATTTTGATGATCTTAGCTACATTATTCGCCGGAATTGTTTCAAATTTGGTATTTGAAATTCGTAATGGTTACTACAGCACAAAACAGAAAATTGTCTGTGCAGGTATACGTCTTCGTATAGCCCCCATATAACGGTACCTCCCGATATTCGGCATTTTAATGGTTTTTGCCACATTTCTTCTAATGTTTCCTTTACCCTAAGGTGGAGGGTATTAAAAGTTTGGCCCGGCCGAACTTAATGTTTTTTTTTACTTGTTTCATATTAAATTTAATTATTCTATTCGGTGAAACTCAGTCCGGTATATCTATTGCTCTAACAAAGGGTTTTTAATATAATCATCCGCTATAGATCAATGTTATTGAGTACTAGATGTACAAAATCCTGCGTCAAATTTATTGAAAATTTATTCCTAGTTGAATATTATTCCCAAATTTTGACTACCATTCAAATAAGGTTCAGAGTTTGTATTCTCAATATAAATTTTTTTGTTACGGTAGCTCTACTTAATACGCATAACGCCCGTCTTTTAAACTTCGTGACCTCAATCGAGTAACATTCAGAGTCGTTGTAGTAAAGTCTGTTTGTTCATGTACTTTCCTAAGCAAGTACAGGTCACATTTATTGTAAGATTAAAGTGAAATCATCTAGAAGTCATGGATTAATTATATACTTCACAAATTGGTGTTTCAAATTTAACGTAGTCCGTGTAAAATCATTTGCTTTAAAAGCAAATCTAAATTTGCCTACGAAGATTTATTAGCGTATATGAAGTCACTCGAAATTGATATGGAGTATTACATAACAGACATTGGTTCTTATATTCTGAGACGCGTTGTATTTTTCCCACAAACCAAACTTAAATTTGACAGATCCACAAAATTTATATAGGCTGAGAACAAATGTTTACTATGCTAAGTGAAATACCTACATATGACATGTTCTCATTTGATTTAGAAACTATTTTAGCACTAAATACGTTTATTCGGTAAATCAGAAATGCATATATTTTGACCAAAACTAATTTTGTAAATTAGAAAATAGCCAATCCTTTGTCAAACCTACACCCATAGGCAAAGCGAAAAAAGGATTAACTCACACTGACATCTTGTTTAATTCCATTTTGTCGTTTAATACAAAAGTACAAAAATACATGGACAATGTATACGTGTAACGGACAAAATGCGAAAACAAAAATAAAAATTCGTTTTACTCGTTCGGTGTCCATGTCAAGCGAATATAATTCGCGTGTGAATTTCTCCGACTACGTAACACCTGTTTTCCCAGTTCGCTCCGTAGGGCTTCTATGAATTTTCATGTTGTTGTTTTCCTCTTTTCGCAATACAACAACGCCGTATTCATTCAATCAGGAAGAGAAATGAAAAAGCAGGAAAAAAAGCCACTTGTTTTTTTCGGTTGGCTGGATCAATTACAAAACTTTTACGTCTGCGGCTTACGGATTAATAGCGAAACCGGACTTATTTAAATGTTCTGCAGGAAAACACACACACACACACAAAGTGGTAGAGCATCAATGAAAAGGTCAGTCAATACTCATCCTGGGAGAAAGTTTTCAATAATAATGATTGTATTGAAATAAATGAGGGGATTGTTTCATTTATGGCAAAATCTTAGGGCCTTGAAGTATTCTAGTTTATTGCGATGATTATTTTAATTGTTATTTAATATCTAAACGAAGTAAATAAAATAACTTTTCTCCTCCCTCTCAATCAAGCAATATTATAATTTAATTAATTTAAATTGGTAATGATTGAAAAGAAAAATACCAGATACATTTCTATAAATACATGGACTTACCATTTCCCAAATAAATTGAGCAATGCCTACTTTTCACCATGAAAAAATAAAACATTGGAAATGGTGTAGCTCAGACAGTATGAGTAAGTGCATTCTAATCACATTTAGGAACGGTGAAATATATTTGAGTACATTTGAAGCTTCCAATTGAAACAAATCAAGAAATTAGTGTTTTCCTCCTACTGTCAATACAATATGTACAGGGTGACATGAAACTTTGAATACCATCCACCATTTGGGACGAATTAGTAAATTTTCAAAAAAAATAAAATCCATTAACAATTCTGTTAAAATCTTAACAAGTAAAAAAGCAGTAAGTTCGGCCGGGCCGAATTTTGAATGCCCTCCACTATTTGGAACGAATCGGAAAATTTTCAATAAAATAAAATTCATTGAAAATTATGTTAAAATCTTTAATACTAGGTATCGGAAGATGCAGATATCTGGGGGGATTTGCGATATTGTGGACTTATATAGACAAATCCATGTCTGGGCGTAAAGTGCTCACAAGGAACTCCTTGTGTGGATTTTCAGATAATTCCATTGGAAAATGTGGCTAAAATCATCAAAATCCCTAATATCGGGGGTACTGTTATATGGGTGATATACGATATTGTGGACCTATATAGACAAATCCCTTTCAGGGGTTAAAGTGCTCACAAAGAACTCCTTGTGTGGATTTTCAGACAATACCATTGGAAATTTAGATAAAATCATCAAAATACCGAATATCGGAAGGTACTGTTATATGGGGGCTATACGATATCGTCGACCTATATATATAATTCTCTTCCGAGCTATAAAGTACCCATAAGGGATTTTCAGACAATTCCGTTGAAAAATGTGGGTAAAATCATCAAAATACCGAATATCGGGAGTACCGTTTTAGGGGGGATATACGATATCGTGGACCCATATAGACAGCTTTCTTTCACGGAGTAAAGTACTAACAAAGAATTCCTTGTGTAGAATTTCAGACAATTCCATTGAAAAATGTGGCTAAAATCATCAAAATACCGAATATCGTGGGGTACCGTTAAATGGGGGCTATACGATATCGTGACAATTTCATTGATAATGAATATCGGGGGGTACCGTTATGTGGGGCATATACGATATACGATATAGGCAATTCTCTGTCGGGGGGTAAAGTATTCACAAGGCATTGCTTGTGTGAATTCTCAGACAATTTCGTTGCAAAATGTGGCTAAAATCATCAAAATACCGAATATCGGGGGGTACCGTTATATGGGGGATATACGATATCGTGAACCGACATAACCCGTCTTCGAACTTGACCTGCCTGGAGACAACAGAGAGATCTGTGAAAAATTTTAGCTTCCTATCTTAATTCGTTTTGACTGTAGCGTGATTACAAAAGACGCACATACGGACGGACGGACGGACGGACAGGGTTTATCCCTTCGTCTTAGAATTTTACGCTCAATAGCATCAAGAATATATACACTTTTTTGGTTCTAAAAGTATTATTTCGATGAGTTAAAAACGGAATGACGAACTTAATATACCCTCCATACTATGTATGGTGGAGGGTATAAAACCGGCAACCAATTTCAGACTACTGTCATTCTTAAGCCACTCGTCCGACAGCTGTTAAAATTATACCGGTGACAGCTCATTATATTGTTTACAAGCGTACAAAAGCATTTTGGTTAGAATTTTTCAGAAAAAAAAGTTATTCATGTTGGAATTTAAGCGTGATAGTGTGATTTCTTTATATTTGGCTGGAAAACAACAAGTGACTATCGTAAGGGCACTCCATCAATTAAATGTGTCTCGTGTCATCGCTCGTTACCGTGATACTGATAGCGTAGCCCGACGTCAAGGAAGTGGACGGAAGAAAACAGCAACATCAGTAGAAATGGTTCGAAAAGTAAAGAAGCGACATGATCGATACCCGCGCCGCAGTGGCCGAAAAATGGCTCGTGAGCTGAACATATCGCAATATTCCATTCGGCAAATATTGGAAAATAAGCTCTAGGTAAAGCCATTGAAATTGCAAAAAGTGCAAAAACTTACACTGCAACGGAAAGAAAATAGACTCAAAAGAGCTAAATAGTTGCTTCGCTTGGTCAAAAGTGGTGAACTGCCGAATTTGGTCTTCACCGATGAGAAAATATTCGTTGTACAGTAGTTTGTTAACAAACAAAATGATCGTGTTTACTTGCCAAAGAGGTGAGCTGAAAATCTGCACCTTCGGTTGGCCACCAGAACTCAACCGCCGGCCATGGTGATGGTGTGGCCCGCCATAACAACCGATGGTCGCTCTCGGCTCGTATTAATCGACCGTGGCATCAGAATAAATGCCGAATATTATCTCGAAAATATTCTGGAGGGTGTATTAAAGCTTTGGGCACGCAAACATTTTAGCCGCAGACCTTGGACATTCCAACAGGACTCAGCAACACCGCACTCAGCGAGGGGCCTCATTAGTTACAAAATGTGGTCCCTCGCTTCATTTCCAGCACACAATGGGCACCAAAATCTCCGAATACCAATCCGTTGGACTATTGTGTCTGGAGTATTTTTGAAAGCAAGGTTGGCATTAAAAATACCACAGTGTCGATTACCTCAAGCAAGCGCTTCTCCGGGAATGGGCCAAAATACCGCTGAACAACATTTGGGCAGCGTGTGACGGTTCATTGGCCGTTTGAACAAATCTAAACTTATTTTAAAATTTGATGCTATTTCCGAAATTTGTTTGCATTCGTTCAATAAAATTTGAAAACAAGTAAGCAAAGGCTATAGTCGTGCTGGGCCGACCATGAGATACCCTGCAACACTACAATGTGTTCGAAGTCCCCTTATATCCAAATCCATTTTGGAAGCTATCGCTTTTGGAATAATGTCAAAGAGCACTACCCAGAGGTTACCAATAGGTTTTTGACCCGGAGAATTCCGCCAATATTTACGCATTTCGTAGTGTTGTTAAATATTCAAAACTATTTCACACGAAAGTTGTGGTCCATTGTACAGCCAAATATAATCCAATGGTCACCCGTAATGCTAGATTCCTTCCCCGTCCTTAACTCTCTTCTGATGCGAATTTCTGTGTCGATTAGTTTTCAATTGTGGCCTATAGAGCGACTACAAAATTAGAAAACATCTTAAGAACAAGAGACTTTAATTCTGACCCTAACCCTACCCCAATGCAATATTTCGTATGGTTTGGACTATAATTGCAACGTGAATATATTACCCTCAAATCGTAGTGTTGGGGGGTGTACAAATTTAGAAAATTTACAATTCAAAATTGAAAGTCAAATTGAAAAAATCGCATGCGATAAAAAATATGTCAGAAATTTTATTTATTGGTATATTTTTCCGCGATTTTCTAAAATTTTATCATTTTCTGGCAAGAGACCATTCCGAATTGATGGGAATTGTGAAAATCGGTCCAGCGGTTCTTGACTTATAAGCATAACAAATAAGATCTATTATTTTACATATATATTGTACCAATTTTGCTATATATCCGATTTCTTGGCTATCAGCATCACTTTAATGGTCAGAAGTGACCTTTTAATGTATTTGTGATACGGCTGGGTTTAAAAATATTCGCGGTTTAGTGGAAATTTTCTTATTTCCTTATTTCCTTAGATAAAAGTTAGGGTCTACCCGCTAAATATTGTTCCAGTCCTAAACTCTAACTCCATGTAAATTGTCGCGTCGATTGGTTTATAATTGTTGCCAATAGAGCAACAGCAAAATCAGGAAATTTTTCTGTTTTTGGTCCATTTCAACTTCTAAATACTGTGGAATCATTTCCAAAAACAATAGGGTTCTATTCTGACCATAACCCCACCATTTTAAATTTCGTGAGGATCGGGTCATAATTGCGACCTGTAGCTTGATTACAAATTAACATGGACAGACGGATATACATAGCTAGATTGACTCAGCTCGGCGAGATAGCAAGATCCATATATACTTTCCTATGTGGGAAACCAATATTTCGAGGTGTTACATAATTGTTGGCCCAATCTAACTTATAATACCCCCAACACATAGTGTAGTAGACATAAAAAATGTCAAAATTATGGTTCGACTTTGTTGCCCTCCACCTTGGAAAGGAGGGTATATTAACTTTGTCATTCCGTTTGTAACATCCTTAAATATTCGTCGTAAGCCCCATAAAGTATATATATTCATAATCAGCATAAAATTCTAAGTCGATTTAACGATGTCCGTCTGTCTGTCCGTCTGTCTATCTGTTGAAATCACGATACAGCCCACATTATTTGACTTAGAGCGCCAATTGCAAATTTAGCAGAGCAATTTGTATTGTGTCTAGGATGGTTGGTATTGAAAATGATATATATCGGTCCACGTTCTGGTATAGCCCCCACATAACGGTACCTGCCGATATTCGGTATTTTGATGATTTATGCCTCATTTTTCACAGATTTGTCTAAAAATTGGTATTTGTAGGTCATAACGTGTCCCTGTACGTGTGGCAAAACATTGCATGTATAGGTCCACGTTTTGGTATAGCCCCCAAATTAAGGTACCTCCGGATATTCGGTATTTTGATGGTTTTTGCCACGTTTTTTCACTGATTTGTCTAAAAATTGGTATTTTTGGGTCATAATGGGTCCTAGTTCGTGTGGCGAAACATTCTATGTATAGGTCCACGTTGTGGTATAGCCCCCAAATTAAGGTACCTCCGGATATTCGGTATTTTGATGGTTTTTGCCACGTTTTTTCACTGATTTGTCTAAAAATTGGTATTTGTGGGTCATAATTGGTCCTAGTTCGTGTGGCGAAACATTCTATGTATAGGTCCACGTTGTGGTATAGCCCCCAAATTAAGGTACCTCCGGATATTCGGTATTTTGATGGTTTTTGCCACGTTTTTTCACTGATTTGTCTAAAAATTGGTATTTTTGGGTCATAATGGGTCCTAGTTCGTGTGGCGAAACATTCTATGTATAGGTCCACGTTTTGGTATAGTCCCCATATAACAGTACCTCCCAATATTCGGTATTTTGATGATTTTTGACACATTTTTTCATGAATTTCTCTAAAAATTGGTAGTTGTAGATCATAAAAGGGTCCCAGTTCGTGTAGCGAGTCACTGTAATTATAGGTCCAAGTTTTGGTATAGCCCCCATATAACGGTACCTCCGAAATTCGGTAATTTGATGATTTTTGCCACATTTTTTCACGCGTTTGTCTGAAAATTGGTATTTGTAGGTCATAATGGGTTCTAGCTCCGTTGGCGAAACATTGCATGTGTAGGTCCACGATTTGGTAAAGCCCCCATATAACGGTACCTCCCGATATTCGGCATTTTTGCCACATTTCTTCTAATGTTTCCTTTACCCTAAGGTGGAGGGTATTAAAAGTTTGGCCCAGCCGAACTTAATGTTTTTTTTTTTTACTTATTTTACCTCACCCGTATATTAAAATTCAATTGCAACTATTTTCTTCATCTTTTCTTTTCTTTAAATTGTATCCTCCGTTTCTTTCAGGCCTCTATATGGGCAAAAAACTTTAATCCAGCCTGAATAACTGCTTAAATTGCCACTCAGCACCATAATATGCATGTATGTATGTTTGTACTGAAAGAAAGGAGAATTTCACCGGGCACAAAGTGGGCATAAGCCTCAGAAAACAAGGAAAGGAGTTATTCTCACTTTATTTTCGAAACGAATATTCTCCATGTACGCGAATTGGCACTCAAGATATTTAATGCCTGAATGCACACACAATCGCTCGTGGTCTATGATACCGGACAGCCAGCCAGCCAACCATCCAGTCAGCCAACGGTCACTGTAAGGGAAACTGCTTTCCCCGGCGTTCGTGCGGGCGTATCACACCCTTGATAACACGTGAATGGTCATAATGATTTTAATCATCTTGGGTATTCACAATGATTATGGGAGAATTTGTTAAGCGATTAAATTGCAAACAAAACCGGGGGGTTGTTGAACTATTGCACTTTTGTTGGGAAACTTTTGTGGATGGGTTGCGAAAACAAAGAAAGGGGTGAGCCGACAGACATTTCTCGAAGGGGGTAAAAAATCAATTGATTGATCATTTTATTTTAAATACTTTTTGTTCAGTTCGACTATATTTGTTATTGAATATTAAACACGTGCTATACGGAAATGTCTTAAACGGTTTAAGTGTGACTTGAAAACAAATGAACCACTTCCCATGTGTGGAGACTGGTGTGTGTGTGTGGACAACGTTTTAGACGTTCAATGGAATTGGACGTGCATCTGTTTTTTTTAATTGGATCATTGAAGAAATGCCTTTTGAAACTTTTGAAAATAAGTTAGTGACCTTATTTAGTTGGGGGGAATGAACATTTTGTTTGACATAAACAGAGGTAGTCGGCCAAACCGTAGGTCCTTTATAGGGCAATGTCAATTACTATTTTATAATCAGACTTATGAATAGAAAAGGACACATTAAAAGCAAACATAAAACTAAGGGAACTATTCGGGTTGACCTTATTCGCATTTGTTATTCGATAGTCCTTCGTGAAATTAAAACGCCGAAATCCACTCCATTGGGGCTGATATTAAACAATTCGTGTACATTAAATGTGAAATCGGATAACGACATACATCAAAATCTTAATCGATAAAAATCAAATCTTGCAGTTGTATTTCCGAGCTTACGATGTGAGGACTTCAACACAGAATCGGATAAATCAAATATATGGGAGCTATATCTGAATCGATTTTCACCAAATTTGATGTACTTTCTCCTAGGCTTAATTCGGTCGGTTTTGCCGAAATACATCCTATTTGAACGAATATTACACTTATGGTGCAAAATAAAATTTTAATAAAACAACTAAAAAAGCTGTAACTTCGGCCGGGTCGAACTTTGAATTCCCTCCACCATTTGGAACGAATTTGGCAATTCTCAAAAACAATACAATCCGTTAAAAATTCCGCTAAAGTCTTAGGAATACCGTATGTAGCCGTTATATTAGAGTCAATACGACGACATGGACCTGTATAGTTAACTTTTGTCATAAGCCATTTCAATATTCAAATGCGAAACTTAGAAAAAATCGGTGAATAATGTAGCTAACATCATTAAAATTTCGAATGTAGGGAGGTATCGATATATTGGGTCTATACGAAAACGTGGACCTGCACAGACATTTTTCTGTCTTAGGCTGTAGTATTAATTTCAAACTTCAAATACCAAATTTGAAATAATTCCGGTGAATAATGTCGCTAAAATTATCAAAATACCGAATATCGGGAGGTACCCTTAAATGGGGGCTATATGATGACGTGAACCTCCACAGACAATATCCTGTCATAGGCTGTAGCGTCCATTATGAACATCAATTACCAATTCAACAATTCCGGTGAATAATGTCGTCAAAATCATTAAAATACCGTATATCGGGAGGTGCCGTTATATGGAGGCTCTACAAAGACGTGGACCTGCACATACTATTTTCTGTCTTAGGCTCTAGTATCCATTACGAACTTAAAATACCAAATTTAAAACAATTCCGGTGAATAATGTCGCTAAAATCATCAAAACACCGAATATCGGGAGGTACCCTTATATGGGGGCTATACGAAGACGTGGACCTGCACAGACAATTTTTGTCTTAGGCTGTAGTATTAATTGCGAACTTCAAATACCAAATTTGAAACAATTCCCTTGAATAATGTCGCTAAAATTATCAAAATACCGAATATCGGGAGGTACCCTTATATGGGGGCTATATGATGACGTGGACCTACATGGCCCATTTTCAATACCAAAGGTCTTGTAGACATAAGACTAGAGTGATTTCCACAGAGGGACATCGGTAAATCGACATAGAATTTTATGCTGATCAAGAATATATATACTTTGTGATGTCTTAAATGTATATTTCGAGGTGTTACAAACGGAATGACAAACTTAATATAGCCTCCATGGTGGAGGGTATAATGAAGATTTATATGGGAGCCATATCTAAATCTGGACCGATTATCACAAATTTCTTCCATGGGGTTCTTCCATGGGACAAACAAATGATTTATGGAAAATGTCATCCTAATCGGACCTGTACATTGTTTACATAAATGCATGGACAGGCGGACGGAAAATTTGTTAAGCGATCATAAGGGGATATGGGTTTTTTTATTTCCTTCTGCGAATATTACAAACAAATGCACAAAGACAAAATACCCTGTACTACAGTGTGGCGTAGGGTATAAAAATGAGGATATAGTACGAACTTGGCACATCGTAATGCCGTAGGTCATCATAGGTCATGGGCAAAAAGGGAAATTAGTGGTTCACTCCTTTAAGATAATTTAATAAAAGAGTAAAGTAATTGGTTCACTTAACGATTCATCTACGTCCATATGACAAGGCTGAGGCTAGAATTCACTCTTGGTCCTAAGGCGTAAGATAACGCCAGATTTTTGAAATTTAAACTAGAATGGTACGAAAAGTACTAAATATGGTACCCTTTGGATTTTACGAACCAGTAGAAATAGAAATTTGAAATGAGGGTCACTGATGGAGTGTATGATGACCAAAGGGTTTTTGGAAATTCACGCTATAAGTATGAAAATCCACTATATTTGGTACAATATCCTATCCTGCGAATGGTTGGTGCTAAAAATTTGAAATTTAAAATGGGAATCAAGATTGCTGTGTAGGGTCGATTTAAGGAGGTAGTTTTTAATGTGTATACACATGTTTTCGTAAAGTACTTAACGCTACTAAATTTGGCAAACAAACTGAATTTGGAGGAAGGGGTGGAGCTCGAATCCTGAAATTTGAATTTAACATTACTGGCAGTGTGTAGAATTGGGATATGGTGGTAGATTTCGAAATTTGAACTTATGTGAACGAAAAGTACTAAACGGTTCTAAATTTAGTCTAATTTCTGTTTGGCTGAACCCATGGAACTTGCACGCTGACATTTGAAAATAAGATTATTATTCCATTGTAGGATTTGAGTACGTAGGAAGTTTTGGAAATTCGTACATATATGTACAAAATGGTACTAAATTTGGTAAAATTTAGATTTTGGGAGAGCCGGTAGAATTGGAATCCTGAAATTTAGAAATAAGATCACTATTACATTGTAGGATTGGGGTACGTAGGAATTATTTGAAATTCGTACTTATGTGTACCAGGTTGAACTAAATTTAATTCTGGGAGAACCGATCCTGAAATTTGGAAATAAAATATCTATTGGATTGTATGATATAAGTAGTTATGAATGCTGAATGCTACAATATTTGGTATCGGGTGAAGGCATAAAGATAAAATTCTGAATTTGATACTAAGGCTACTGATGGCATCTGTGTTTAAGAAATGGAAATACAAATTTGTAAAAAAAAGCACTGAGTGATAATAAATGTAACTGGAACCCGAAAATTTTTGTAGATTTGGTGGTGGTTTTGGAAATGCGCCCTTTACAAGGTGAGATGAAAAAACTGCAACCAACTTCAGACTGCTGCCATTTCTACAAATACATTTGTAAACAAACAAAATGATCGTTTTTACTTGCCCAAGAGGTCAGCTGAAAATGTGCACCTTTGGTTGGCCACCAGAACTCAAGCCATGGTGATGATGTGGGCCGGCATAACAGCCGATGGTCGCTCTCCGTTCGTATTAATCGACCGTGGCATCAGAATAAATGCGAATATTATCGCGAAAATATTCTGGAGGGTGTATTAAAGCCTTGGGCACACAAACATTTTGGCCGCAGACCTTGGACATTCCAACAGGATTCAGCACCATCGCACTCAACACGCGCCACCCAAGAATGGTCACAAAATGAGATTATTCGCTTCATTTCAAGGGCAAAATGGCCATCACAATCTTAGGATACCAATCCATTGGACTATTGTGTCTGGAGTATTTTGGAAAGGAAGGTTGGAACAAAAAAATATCAAAGTGTCGATAACCTCAAGCAAGCGCTTCGCCGGGAATGGGCCAAAATCCCGCAGAGCAACATTCAGGCAGCGTGTGACGGTTTTATTGGCCGTTTGAAGGCCATAATTCGTGCCAAAGGTGACTAATTCGAACAAATCTAAACATAATCTAAAATTTGATTCTATTTCCGACATTTTTACTTTCATTCAATAAATAAAAAAAAATAAAAATTATGGCGTTTGACTTTGTTGCAGTTTTTTATCTCACCCTGTACATGCTAGTAACAGTAAAAAAACCGTCGAAAAAATATAGTGGATGGCTGCCGATTTTCTGATTGGTATTCAAGCAAACTTTAACCTCAGCCATTTTTTTCAATTTTTTAAAAGAAACCCTAGATTTGAGGGGTCTGTTAAGGTTTAGATGATGTAGACATTTACATATTTTATTATAGCAATAGAAGACCAAAGAGTATTAATTCGTGCACTTTATACCGCTTACCAAAAATCTACTAACTATCTACGCATAAGCCAATTCCATGAATTGCTATAAATAAAAAAAAAATAAAAACTGTTCACCAAGTACTGCCATAACCGACTGATGAATACTCTGTCCACGTTGCAATCTTGCAATGCGATACTTTTGCAAATACGCACAGTGTCAGTACACAAGTTAGTGTGTGTGAGTGTGTGTTGGCATGTATGTCTGCACACGCCCCATTGAAAACGCGCTAGTTTCATTCGCGCTAGTTTCATTCGCATCCTTTTTCCTGACGGCCCAGCCTTTGTTATTTTTTTCTGGTTAGTTGCTTGTTGGTGGTTGCAGGAAAATATGAGCAGCGAAAGGATGCGAAAATGTGTGAAATATGCATCAATCATCGCTTATTCGAAATGTCATCAATCACTGTATGTTAAGACTGATGCGACTGATACGAATTTTGAGAACAGCAGACATGTTACTCGCTCGTTCACTCGTTCGTCGACGCATGCATCAGATTATGCTTGAATATAATATGTAGCGGAAATATAGTGCGAGGTGAAAATATTTTAGAGGATGTGTGTTTTCGAAATGGCAGATTAAGGTAACTGAATTTGTCAGCTAAAGAAATTTCCGTAGCTGATTATAGACAAACAAAACTAGAATTTTTTACGAAACTACAAATGATCATTGAAGCCATTCTAATTTTAAAATAAATTGCTTATTTTCTTGTTTTTTATTTTTAATTTTGTTTACAATATTTTATCCTGACACTGTGTGACACGCATTCATTTGACAGTTTGGCACGTTGGCACACACATGTCTGCTTCCACAAAAATGTTCCATCGTCGAATTGTATTCCGATGTTAAGGCATTGTGGTTTTTCGGTATGACAACAACCGAAATCAAATCTTTGGCAAACCATCGACGTTAACCAACGGCTGGTGGTGTTACACAAAACCGCATTACTTGTTGTCAGGAATTTCATCTCCAAATGATGGCTGTAAAATTTGTTATTGTCGCTGGTGGTGAGTGTATTTATTATCGATAGCGTAGTTATTATTACGAATAACAAGAAAATATTGGAAACGCTCCACTGATTGCGATAAGACCTTTAGGAAGATGAAACATTTTAAATGAAACAATGCTTGATTTACAAAAGGAACATGCAGAAATTATCACCAACTCCTATAACTTTCTATCAGCTATATGGGGGTAATACAAAACTATGGGCCAATATTGTTTTTTTATGTTGAACTCTACCTATAGTAATAAAATGAAAGCAAAATCGGTTAAATCTCCGAGTTATATTTTTTTACGTATGTTATCTGGAAATAAGGTATGCACAATTTTTTTAAGACTATTAGTTAGACGCCTTATAAAATATTTTTTTAATCGCTGGATTTGGGTAAACGGGATAAGGACATCGAAAGCAACATATCATTTTTTCCCTTTGAGGGCTCCAACTGAAATCTTTTAGGCGATATTTTTAGAATATTAGTATGATAGAACAATTTCACATTAAATTACATGAGTGTACAAATTTCAGTCGTTTTCAGGTACTCTATATAGTCAAAAATTCAAAACAACATAACTCAGAAATTAAACTGACAGCTGATTTTGAAATCAAGTTTATCATGCTCTTTGTAATCTATTGGAATAACCATTAAGGATCCTATTAAATAATTTTTTAAGGCAAGGCTGATTTTCTCAAATATTACTTTAATATTTGAATCAGACTCAGATCAGATGAAACCAGTAAAGCAGGGACAAACGTTGGGCTATATCTGAATGGATTTCCACTTAATTTTGCACACTTACTTATAGGCTAAATTTGGTAGTATATGCTAAATCTTATCTAATTTAGGCATTTGGTGTACAATAAATATGTGAGAGCTATATCTAAATTTGGACGAATTACCACCAATTCCAACAGCGTACGTCCCTGAGACAGACAAACAATCTGTGTAAAATTTCGACTTAATCGAACAATAAACGAGACGTGCATTTTGCTTACAAAAAAAGAAACAAACCAGTAAAGAAAGTCTTAAAGTCGGACGGGGCCGACTTTATGATACCTAATTTAGTAGAGCTGCGTATAACAATTAAAAGTTTTTATGGGAGAATTCAAACATACACGCTTTGATTATAGTTTTAATTTAAAGTTCAAAGGACTAAATATGCCGAAGCTATTGTATCTTTTAAATTCGGACTTGTATTGCCTATTTGGTGCACAATTAATTTGAAATCGGATAAAAATATATATGGGAGCTATATCCAAAACGGGACCGATCTCGATAAAATTTGGCAAATATATTTCTGAGCTGTATTTGATATATTTCCCTGAATATCGTTGTTACGGAGTGCATATTACGGCTGTGGGTAACAAATACAACAAATCGGATGAACAATATATATGGGAGCTATAGCTATATCTGAACCGATCTTCACCAAATTTTGCATACTACCTTCTAGACTCAATTCGGTCGTATGTGTCAATTCCATCCCATTTGGGCAAATATAAGACGTTTGGTGCACAATCAAAGGTAAATCGGACGAAGTTATACATGGGAGCTATATCCAATTCTGAACCGATCTCGATAAACTTTAGCACATGTATTTCTGAGCTGTATTTGATATATTTCCCCAAATATTGTTGTTACAGAGTGCATATTACGGCTGCGGAGGACAAAAATAACAAATCGGATGAACAATATATATGGGAACTATAGCTATATCTGAACCGATTTCGATAAAAATTGGCATACCTATTTTCAGGTCTAATCTGATCGTACGTGCAAAATTCCATACTATTCGTACTGATATTACACATTTGGTGCACATTAAAAAACAAATCGGACGAAGATATATATGGGAGCTATATCTAAATTTTGACCGATTATCTCCAATTTCAATAGGGTTCGTCCTTGGGCTAAATAAATGATTTGTGCAAAATTTCATTTGGATAGGGCAATAAATGAAAACTGTACTTTGTTTACAAAAATACATGGACAGACGGACGGACGGACATGCATAAATTGATTCAGAATGTGATTCTATGCAGATCATCAAAAGGAACTATGGGTCTATCTCATTTCCTTTGCCTGTTACAAACAAATGCACAAAAACATAATACCCTGACCATCTTGTGGTGTAGGGTATAAAGACAGACGGATGGACATGCATAAATCGACCCAGAATGTGATTGTATGAAGATCATCAAAAAGTACTAGGGGTCTATCAAGTTTGCTTTTGCCTATTACAAACAAATTCACAAATACACCACAGTGTAGGGTAGAGTATTAAAAATCGTTTTACATTTTCGGGTCATCCCCCACAAAAGTTCAATGTTTTCGAACTAATTTTACTCATCTATATCTACAAAAGAGGTGAATGTTTGTATGTTTGATTGTTTGTTTATTTGTAATCCGGAAAATTTCCAAAAATACCGTAGCTTCGCCTGAAACTAGCAAATCCTATATTAAATTCCACTTGGTACTGGAGATATAGCATCAGAATCGAAGGTACCCCCAAAAATTAGATTTTATATGCACATATCTATAGATCGATCACAGAATGTGTAACGGAATTCGGTATACAAGGAAATTTGCAAATTATATTGAAATTGGTTCAGATATGGATATAACTCTCATATATATATTTTTATACACTCCACCATTCTATGGAGGGTATAGTAACTTTGTCATTCCGTTTGTAACTCCTCGAAATATTCATAATAGACCCCACAAAGTATATATATTCTGGATTAGCGTAAAATTCTAAGACGATCTAGCGATGTCCGTCAGTCTGTCTGTATATCTGTCTGTCTGACCGCCTGACTGTCCGTCTGTCTGTTATAATCACGCTATCTTTAGAACGAATTGAGATAGGAGGCTAAAATTTTGCATACATGCATAGTTTATGCACGTTAAGTTCGTAAATGGGTCATGTAGGTCCACGTTTTCGTATAGCCCCCATATAACGGTACCTCGCGATATTCCGTATTTTCATGATTTTAGCGACATTATTAACCGAAATTATTTCAAATTTCGTATTTGAAGTTCATAATACGTACTACAACCTATGGCAAAAATTTGGTATGCAGGTCCACGTCTTCGTATAGCCCCATATAACGATACCCCCCATTTTCGGAATTTTCATGATTTTAGGGACATTATTAACCGAAATTATTCCGATTTTCGTATTTAAAGTTCGTAATGGGTACTACAGCCGATGAAAAAAATGTATATATGCAGATCCACGTCTTCGTATAGCTGTTGATTTCAGCAACATTATTCACCGGAATCGTTTCAAATTTCGTATTGAAAGATGTTAATGGGTACTACAACTTATGGCAAAAATTTCGTATGCAGGTTCACGTTTTCGTATAGCCCCCATATGACATTTAAGTGGTAGTTTTGGTATTTTTTTTTTAATTTAAATTATTATTTTTTTTAATTTAAATTATTAAAAGTTCGGCCCGGCCGAAGTTAGGTGCTCTTTTTACTTGTTTCTACTGATTTCGTGTATTAGATGCATTAAACGCGCTATGGATCTCCAATTTCAATGAAATTTGAAATTATATTGAAATTGTTTAAGATTTAGATCTAGCTTCTATATACATTTTCGGCCGATTTAGTGTATCTGATACACCAAACTCGCTATTTATGTCAAATATGAAGTTTGGGATATGCGACAGAATTTTGTCTAAAAATAAATTTTGTCAAATTATATTGAAATTGGAAATAGGATATTATTTTATTAAGAAACATAGGCCCACAACGCCCTTGCAATGGGTTTATGCCAATAGTATAAAAACTATACAACAATTTAATTGAGGCTACGATTATTTCGAGGAAGTATGTAGGCTCAGTTTTAATGATGCATCGAATCCTTCCAATATCAGGCATCCCTCATATAGCATCAGAAATTCAGGTGCAAATATAGACAATGTTGACTTACTTCTTCCTCCTCCCCTTGACCACCCCCTTAAGGGTCAACATTTTGAATTCAGAATATGTTAAAACAGACATAAGCTAAGGGTATACTGGTAATCGCCGTAATATTTACTTTTTTTAATTTTATTGAATGAAAGCAAAAAATGTCGGAAATTACCAAACAATTTTAGAATAAGTTCATATTTGTTGGAATTGGTCACCTTTGGCACGAATTATGGCCTTCAAACGGCCAATAAAACCATCACACGCTGTCCGAATGTTGCTCTCCGGTATTTTAGCCCATTCCCGGCGAAGAGCTTGCTAGAGGTGGTCGACACTTTGGTATTTTTTAGTGCCAACCTTGTTTTCCAAAATACTCCAGACATAATAGTCCAGCGGATTGATATCGGGAGATTATGGTGGCCATTGTGGGCTGGAAATGAAGCGAGGAACCTCAATTTGTAACTATTGTTTGGTGGCGCGTGCTGAGTGCGATGGAATATCCAAGGTCTGCGGACAAAATGTTTGCGTGCCCAAGACTTTAATACACCCTCCAATATTTTCGTGATAATATTCGGCCTTTATTCTGATGCCACGGTTGATTAATACGAGCGGAAAGCGACTATCGGCTGTTATAGCGGCCGACACCATCACCATGGCTGGTGCTTGAGTTCTGGTGGCCAACCGAAGGTGCACATTTTCAGCTGACCTCTTTGGCAAGTAAAAACGATCATTTTGTTTGTTTACAAACTGCTGGACAACGAATGTTTTCTCGTCGGAGAAAATAAAATTCGGCAGTTCACCATTTTCGGTCAAGCGAAGCAACTCTCTAGACCTTTCGAGTCCATTTTCTTTCTGTTGCGCTGTAAGTTCTTGCACTTTTTAAAATTTCAATGGCTTTGCCCCGCGCTCATTTTTCAATATTGCCGAATGGAATATTGTGATATGTTTAGCTCACGAGCCATTCGTCCACTTCCTTGACGTCGGGCTACGCTACCAATATCACAGTAATCAGCGATGGTACGAGACACAAAATATTTATTCACATTTTAATGCTGGTACGATAGCCACTTGTGGTTTCCCAGCCAAATATAAAGAAATCACACTATCACGCTTGAATTCCATCACGAATAACTTTTTTCTGAAGCTGTCACTGGAATAATTTTAACAGCTGTATTTTCTCATGTATCCTTTTTGGAAAATATTAAACAATTTCTGAAAAAAATTAAAAAGTTAGTCCAACGAGACACGTTCCTCAAGTAGTTATCTGCTCTAAATTAGTTTTTCTCAATAAAAAAATACATTAAATTATTTACAAGTTTTCTCTTTACATTTTCACAATCTCCAAACAACATACCTTTAAAATAAATATTCAATGGCTCTTTCAACTTCAATTAATCGCCTTAATTTGCAACTCCATTTGAATTTGTCTAAGATAAAGAAAGAAAACTCAAATTCAAATTTATTCTCTTCAACGTTGTCGTTGTCGTATCGACGACAACAATAATTCATTCAATTTGTATGTCAGTCTGAATATGCATTTAACAACATCAACAACAACCATAAAAATACGAAAGAACACAACGACAACAAAACAAACAATTCAGAATATTTCTTTCGTTACCGTTCTCATCCATTTATTCATTGGAAATTTGTTTCTGATAAGAGTGTCTACTTTGATGCCTACCAAAGGATATAAGAAACACTTTGATGGGATGAGGAGGATTTGTATTCGAGAAATACAACAAATTCTGGTATGAAAGAGAATATAGAGACGATTCGGTGTGACATGGATAAAATGAAATCAGAACAAATTTTCAATGCATAGGTATATTTTGAAAAAAATTTCAAAATGGTAAGCTCATGTTTTTCGATATCATAATGTGATAATCCGTTATAGTAGTAAAAAATTGTAGATTCTGGCAGTTCTGGAACCGAGTTGATTTTATTCAATAGAATTTAATGTTGAGATATAATGAAATTAAAAAGGTCGGTAGTATCACCCAGGACCCAGAAAGATTCGGCCTTGGCCACGAGTAATGATCCACTGAGCAAGAATTGTAATATTGTGTTTAGATGCAGTTTGACGATACTGTCCCAATGGCATCACATCCAAATTCTACCTTCTATCTTGGAAAAATTAGTAAAGTTCTGTCTTAAAAATGTATACGAAAAGCTGATACGAAACTAACTATTCCATAAAAATCAAGTCCTTTATCATTATATTTATTAATAGCAAGTTTGCGCTACTTCAACAGCGAAATGTCCACTTAAAAATTTTTGATTCGTTTCAACATTTCGTGTTAGGCCTCTTTGATACTCAAAGTGTCCAGTTTACCAAAAGTTTTTAATCAAAACTTCATATATCATACTAAATTTTCACACTTTCAAAGTTTTATATATTATTCAAGTTTTTTTTTTCTTTTTCGGAAAGGATAATCATATGTACACAAAAAGGCTTAAAAATCGTTTATTTTAAAATTTACCAAAACCATTGCAAAATGACCCACATTCAATTTTTCTGTCAAAAAAAATTAAAATCTCCATGTGTATACCCTAACAAGTTAAAAAGCAGTAAGTTCGGCCGGGCCTAACTTTGAATAACCTCCACCATTTGGAACGAATTTGGAAATAAATATAGGGAGGTATCGGAGCTGTGCGAAGACCTGAACCTGCGTAGACAATTTTTTGTCATATTCTGTAGCATCCATTACGAACTTCAAATACGACATTTCAAAGAATTTCGGTGAGTATTGTACCTAAACTCGTCAAAATCCCGAATATAGGGAGGTACTGGTATATGGGGCCTATACGAAGATCTGGACCTGCATAGACAATTTTCTGTCACAGACTGGAGTTTCCATTACGAACTCTAAATGTATAATTTGAAAAAAATTTGGTGAATAAAGACGTTAAAATCACCAAAATACCGAATATAGGGAGGTACTGTTATATGGGGGCTAAACGAAGACGTGGACCTGCACAGACAATTTTCTGTCTTAGGCTGTAATATCCATTGCGAACTTCAAATACCAAATTTTGAACAATTCCGAATAATAATGTCGCTAAAATCATCAAAATAGCGAATTTATGGTGGTACCGTTATATGGGGGCTATATGAAAACATGGACCTACATGGCCCATTTACGAACTTAACCTGCCTACTGTAAAAATAAACATGTGTGCAAAATTTTAGGCTAGTATCTCAATTCGTTCGAAAGCGTGATTACAACAGACAGACGGACAGACAGACAAACGGACATCGCTAAAT
This sequence comes from Musca domestica, assembly GCF_030504385.1. NCBI lineage: Eukaryota > Metazoa > Arthropoda > Insecta > Diptera > Muscidae > Musca > Musca domestica. The sequence continues at coordinate 3,420,984 of NW_026712364.1, read as the reverse complement.
CGACTTAGAATTTTACGCTGATCAAGAATATATATACTTTGTTGGGTCTGACATGAGTATTTTGAGGAGTTACAAACGGAATGACAAAGTTAATATACCCTCCATAGTATGGTGGAGGGTATAAAAACCAATAGTGACCTCAATATCAAATTCCAGAATTGCAGCCCAATCCCTATACACAGTACCAATATTAGTACCGCATTTCCAAAATCACATCCATATTTTAACCTCAGTCAACAACAGTGGCATCTATATCAAATTTTAGAATATCAGCTCTATGCCTTCACCCAACATCCTACACACCAAAAGCGGTGCAAAATTATTAATTTCTGTACAATTTTAGTACTCATTTGCAAAACTACCACTGGATACAAACAGAGACCTCAATATCAAATTTAAGGATTCTTCTAAATATCAAATGTCAAAATTTTATCTGCACCCCTTTATCCAATACCACATTTAGTACTATTTAGTACTTTTCGCACACATTCACAAAACCACCTCCTTTACAAAACCACCTCCATATCTCAATTCCAGATACCAACAGAAACCTCAATATCGAATTAAAGGATTCCAGCCCAATCCTTTGATCCAATACCAAATTTTGTAACATTTGGTACTTTTCGTACAAATATAGGACGCATTTAAAATCAGTAACCTAAATATCATGTCTCAGAATTTTATCCCCATCCCTTCACCCAATACCAAATTAAGTACTATATGGTACTTTTTGCACACATTTACAAAACCACCTCCATGTCGCAATTCAAAATACCAAGAGAGACCTCAATATCGAATTTAAAGATTCCAGTCCTATTCTTTCAGCAAATAACAAATATAGTACCAATGCCCAATTAAGTGCTTTTCGTACAATTATAGTACAAATTTCCAAAACCACCTTCATATCACAATTTCAGATTATAACAGAAATCTCAAACCCCCAAACCACCGACAAATTCCTTCACCAAATACCAGCCCTATACCAGAATACCAATCCAAAACAGAAATACCATTTGTAATCTAAATATAAAATTTCCGAATTTTATCTTCATACCTTCACCTAATACCAAAACTTAATATTATTTAGTAATTTCCATTTAATTATAGCACACATTTACAAAACCACCCCGAAATGTACAGGCTAAATATGAACTGCGACTCGAATACCCAATTTTATCTTGCACTTGTAGTACAAATATCCAAAACCAACTTTAATTAACAATACTATACATTAACAGTGATCCGAATACCAAATTTGCTGAACGAATTTCCAAATCCAACTCTTTGTCTTAACCCTATTCACCAGTGGAGAGCCTAATACCACCATTTTAGAGCTATTCTTAAGCTTAACGCTTGAATTACCGAAAACCCTTTGGTACATCTATGTTGCACTTCATTAGTGACTCCCATTCCATATTTCAGAATTCTAGTTGATTCCGTTTATCCAATACAAGGTAATAAATTTTGGGTACACTTCATTACTTTTCGTAATTTTTTAGTATGACTTTACAAAAACTCAGCCTTATTACATACCAAGTCCATTTTGTACCTTTTATAACGTATATAAAAAACAAGTAAGCAAAGGCTATAGTCGTGCGGGGCTGACCATGTGATACCCTACAACACTTCAATATGTAAGAAGCTCCCTTATGTACAAATCCATTTTGGAAGATTTCGCTTTTGAAATTATGTCACAAGCACTGCCCAGATATTACGCTTAGCATTTACCAGGGACATTTCCCAATATTTGGGTACTCCGTCGTGCTGTTAGTTTTTGTGGTCCATTTCAGGGCTAAATATAATCCAATGGCCATCCAAAATGCCAGAATTCTTCTCTGTGCCTAACAATATTCTCAGGCGTGTCGATTGGCTTCAATTGTGTGATCAGGACATTTTTTCTGTTTTTGGTTCATTTGAACTCCTAAATATTTTGCAATCATCTTCAAAAGCAAGACGCCCCTCTGTATCTCCAAATTTAGACTCATGTATATGATTTCCTTAACTACGATATTTGGCAATATTCGTCAACGATATCAGCATAAAAAAGCCAGAAGTTCGCCTTTTGTGTATTTCGGATATCGCCTGTAAGTAATGCTGGTATTTTTTCACACATTCTACCCGCTGTCCTAAATTCTAACTCATGCGAGATTTCGTGTCCATTGGTTTCTATTTGTGACCTTTATAACGGCTGCAAAATCAGGAAAATTTTTAGTTGCTGGTCCATTTCAATATATTGTGGACATCTTTGAAAACAATAGGCCTAGCCCTTCTGAGCCTAACGCTACCCTTGTGAAAATTTTCGTGAAGATCGGACGATAATTGCAATTTGTATATAATAACCCCAACCTGTGTTGTAAAGTGAAAAAATATTAGAAAATGTTCACTTCAATATTATAAGTCAAATTGAAAAAATCGCATGCGACAAAAAATATGAAAAATTAAAAATATGTCACAAAATACTTCAAAATCTGTATGAACCTCGTTATCGGCATCTCCATTTGCGATTATATACTTTTTTAGATTTTATACTTTTAGGCCGAAAGGACATTCTAAATTGACAAAATTTGTCAAAATCGCTACAGCCATTCTGGAGATATAAATATTCAAGCTAACATCCCCTTCCTTTGTATATATGTATTGTACATATTTCGCTATATATCCGATATATTTACTATCGGCATATACGTAATGGTCAGAATTGACCTGTTCGTCTATTTGTGATTTCACCGGCATGAAAAATATTCGCGATTTAATGAAAAATTTTACTTTTATTTATCACAAAAAGCTCTAGCTCTATGCTAACTTCTACTTCGATTGGTCTATAATTGTGACCTGTAGAGCAACTGCAAAATCAGGATAATTTTCATAATTCTTTGGTCCATTTCAACCCCTAAATATTATGCGATCATCTCCAAAAAAATAGGGTTCTATTCTGATCTTAACCCCACCTACATTCTAAATTTCGTGAAGATCGGGCCATAATTGCGACCTCTAGAGTGATTACAAATTAACATGGACAGACGGACGGACGGACACACATAGCTAGATCGACTCAGTTCGGCGAGATAAAAAGATCCATATATACTTTCCTATGTGGGAAATCAATATTTCGAGGTGTTACATAATTTTTGGCCCAATCAAACCATTTTTGGCATTTAAAACCCAACTTTTTATCTTAATCCTACCATAATCTTAATCTGTGACTCTCATTCCAAATTTTTGAGTTCTAGCGCATTTCGTTGTCTAATACATAATACAATATGCATCATACACTCCATCAGGATCATTTCAAATTTACTCCTAAGTTTCGATCTCTCGACATTTAATTTGTCTTTTCTGTGGAGTAACACAAGATACCTGAACAGAATGCCAATCTTAAGGGCAAAACCAGCACCATGTTCCAATATTTAATTTCAGTCTACTTTCACATACACTCCAATGCCCATAAATGCACTTGCAAGACGATTTCGTTTCTTAAAGTGAGATAAATTCATTACCAAAGATCTCCGTTGCATTGACAACGAAAATATATTTATAGGTGCATCTTGTTATGTGACGCACCAGTCTGACTTTCAGCAATCCAATTTAAGTTGGAACAATACAAATGCAAATGACTGCGCTGAAATTCCGGTTGCTACTCCCACACCCGATTTCCTTCTCACCCCTCTCTACTCCATACTCGCACACAAATGACCAAATAGTTGAAAACCTCCAGCACTGATGGTGACTGGCAAACAGTTAAGCACCATTAGGCGGGTGTTTAATTTAAACAAGTTTGCCCCTAGTAGTACTTTCTGGCCCATGAATGTCGAATGTGCGTATTGGGAATAATAGTTGAGCTGACACAATGGAAACCTAACACATTCACACACATATATACACATAGAGTCGCATATATAGATATATACAGTCCAATCCGCATTGTAAGTGGACTGCTGCTGTCCTGTGCTCATATTACTGCAGCAACGAACGGAACCATGTCATGCCTCAAGCAAAAGATCCAAAGCCAATCAATGTAAATCACAGAGCACAGGCTTTAGGACCAATTGACATTAGGTTCAAATGATTTTATTGCCATTAGATGTCCCACTCAGTAATGGGCGAATGATTTTGGGGGTGGGGAGGATGTTCCGAGGTAAATCTCAATAATATCGAAACAGATGTACACAGTTTTGTTGTTTGCATTTGAATTTTTGGCCAGTAACCACCAGTAACGTTGACAACTTGAGTTGAGTTCAAGTTTAATTCTTGGGACTGCTAATCCTTAAATATGGTATCCCTTGTGGTCAATATTGGGAATAATCGGTGGAAAGGTTTAATATATGCATACAATCATAATACGCATCCAAGAATTTTCAAATTTTCTATGAATATCATATACAGGGTGAGATGAAAAAAGTCAAACGCCATAATTTTTACATTTTTTTTAATTTATTGAAAGGAAGCAAAAATGTCGGAAATAGCATCAAATTTTAGAATAAGTTTAGATATGTTCGAATTGGTCACCTTTGGCACGAATTATGACTTCTAAACCAATGAAATCGTCACATGCTGCCCCAATGTTGCGCTGCGGTATCTTGGATCATTCCCGGCGAAGCGCTTGCTTGAGGTGATCGACACTTTTGTATTTTTTTTGTGCCAACCTTCCTTTCCAAAATATTCCAGACACAATAGTCCAACGAATTGATATCCGGAAATTTTGGTGGCCACTGTGCATTGGAAATGAAGCGGCGGACCTTATTTTGCAACCATTCTTGCGTGGCGCTTGCTGAGTCCTGTTGGAATTTCCAAAGTCATCTCACCTCATTTTTCAATATTTGCCGAATGGAATATTGCTATATGTTGAGCTCACGAGCTATTTTTCGGCCACTATAACGCGAGTTTCGATCAAATCGCTTCTTTACTTTTCAAACCGTTGCTGCTTATGTCACTGTTTCCTGCGGTCCATTTCCTTGACGTCGGGCTACGCTAGCAGTATCACGGTAACGAGCGATGGGATGAGACACAAAAGATTTATTCAAATTTAAATGCTGGAGTGCCGTAACAATGGCCACTAGTGGTTTTTCAGCCAAATATAAAGAAATCACACTATCCCGCTTGAATTCCATCACGAATAACTGTTTTTCTGGAAAATTCTCACCAAAATGCTTTTGTACGCTTGTAAATAATATTATGAGCTGTCACTGGAATAATTTTAACAGCTGTCGGATGAGTGGCTTAGAAATGACAGCAGTCTGAAATTGGTTGCAGTTTTTATACCCTCCACCTTGGAAAGGAGGGTATATTAACTTTGTCATTCCGTTTGTAACATCCTTAAATATTCGTCATAGACCCCATAAAGTATATATTCATAATCAGCATAAAATTCCAAGTCGATTTAACGATGTCCGTCTGTCTGCCTGTCTGTCCGTCTGTCTGTCTGTCCGTCTGTTTGTCTGTCTGTTGAAATCACGATACAGCCCACATTATTTGACGTAGAGCGCCAAAATTTAGCAAAGCTATTTGTATTATGTCTGGGATGGTTGGTATTGAAAATGAGATATATCGGTCCAGGTTTTGGTGTAGCCCCCATATAACGGTACCTCCCGATATTCGGTATTTTGATGGTTTTTGCCACATTTCTTACTGATTTGTCTAAAAATTGGTATTTGTAGGTCATAATGGGTCCTAGTTCGTGTGGCGAATAACGGTACCTCCCGATATTCGGAATGTTAATGGTTTTATTCACATTTCTACGCGGATTTGTGTAGAAATTGGTATTTGTTGGTCTTAATGGGTTCTAGCTCTTTTGCCGAAACACTGTATGTATAGGTCCACGTTTTTGTATAGCCCCATATAGCCGTATCTCCCGATATTCAGTATTTTGATGATACACATTTTCCCATGAATATGTCTAAAAATTGGTATATGTGGGTCAAATGGGTTCTAATGTTTCCTTTATCCTAAGGTGGAGGTGCGAAATTCGTTTCAATTGGTGGAGGGCCCGGCCGAACTTTTAGCTTTTTTGTTTTTTTTTTTTTTATATTTTTTTTTTTTTTTTTACAAAACAATCTCCAGTCTGTAAATGTTGGCGAAAAATCGGAAAAAGTGACTCCCTTTTTCTCTCTGCTTTGTGGGATGATATCATTGCTGTACTTGCTTTGCTTTGAATTGGATGAGCTATAATTCTTTAACATGAAATGAGAGTCACTGATTTAGTGAGAATAGATGTATCAAAGAGTTCTAGGGATTTCGAACATTGAGGTTGTAAAATACATATAGTTCTAAAATACTACTAAACTTCTAAAATGGTACCGTAGAGCTAAAAACTTTAAATTTTGTATGATAACCAAGGTTGGAAAGTAAGTTTGATGTCTGAAAGTGATTTTGGAAGTGTGTACTAAATATTTCTATATAATATGATTCGGTAAAAGGTGAACAGATAGTGCTTAAAATCTGAAATTTGCTATTAGGGTCGATTTTCATGTGTAACCTGTACATATGGAAGTGGTTTCGGAAAAGCTATTGAATTTGGTATTGGGTAGAGCTGCAATCCTGAAAGTTGATATGAATGCCACGGTTGATGTATGTGGTTAAAATATGGAGATTGTTTTGCAAACGCATGCTTTATTTGTTCAAAAAGTATTGCATATAGATAACATCTGAAATTTTGATATTTAAATTACTGATTATTACTCAGTATTCGAGATTTTGAGGTGGTTTTGAAATTCGTCTAAAATTTGTACGCAAATTACTAAATTTGGTATTGGTATAAAAGGTAAACTTCAAAAAAAACTACCTTGGCATTATTTCCCTATAAAAATAATATTCGGTGTTATTAAAAAAATATTATTTTTTGCCCATGATTTGATAGTTATGTTTTGCAAAAAAAAAAAACTTCCTTTTCCTTCTACAAACTTATACAACGTTAAAACATTCTAAGTTCATTCATGCAATCCTCAACTACATCCATACATATATAGTTTCATGATTTTGTAGAGTTAACAATAATAATGAAGTCTCTTGAAATTCGCCATAAATTCATTCATTCGTTCATCGATGGGATAGTAGGAACAACAACAACACCAACAATGAAACATTTGTATTTACACTATGACTTTGGCAAAATTGAAAACGAGCGACAAGCATACCTAAAGAGCAGCCAACACTTGAACCACCACAGGCCAGAGGAATGATTTCAGGAGGCACAACAACAAGAACAACAACAGCAATGCAACACAACGCAACATAGCCCGACACAGTGCCGGGCCATGAACGACATTAACTCTAACTCGAGGGCATAATTATGCCAAAAAGTAATTGCTGGCAATGCAATAATAGCCACCCATCTGAAATGAAGGCCCGCACCTACCCACATACACACAGACATTGTACGTCTGTTATTGTTAGTTGGTAGCTGTTGCAGGCAAGGCAATCACTACCGAATAGCAGTCCAAATGAAATTCCATTAATTTAAAACGCCGTATTCATTCGCTCACTCAAGACAATTTTTGAGACAAGCTACCAGAAACGACAAACGCTTCTCCAATTCATTGCACTTCAACACAGGAAGATACTTTTCACAGAACGGAAAGTGCAAAGTAAAAAAAAACGACACGAAAAAAATCATGGACGACAAAGATAACACCAGTAAAGGAATCACTGTAAACGAAATGAGCGCTTAAATGGGTTCACTATTTTACTGAGGGGACTTTTAAATGTCGAAGGCTCTCATTTAAGAGACACAGGGATTTGGATCAGTATAATTTGAGGGTAATGTATTTTGGATGGGGGGTGGGGAAAATTCTTTTCCTAATCGCTGAGGAATTCAATATTTTGTCATGACAATTTTTATGAAATTTCCCTTTTACGAACTTTGTTATTTTTATTAATTGCATTATATTATGGAGGGACCCATTGGTATATATCTCATTATTGGAATATATTTTCGATATTTTGAAGCATAAAAAATCATCGGCTTAAACCTGTCCCATGCAAAAGCTTAGCTCAGTTATAACAATTAAGAAATGCTTAGATACATTTTCCAGTCAAATTGGCTGTTTGGTATTTGGAACTCTATCTAAAACGTATTTTGTCGTTCAGCTTGTAAAACCTCAAAAAAATCACTCGGGGACTCCATAAGGCATGTGTTTTTGAAACATTGGACATACTTTTATATTATACCTGCTGAAAGCTTCCTTATGTCCAAATCCATTTTGGAAGATTTCGTTTCTTTAATGATGTCATAGAGCCCAGCCCAGTTGTTACCCTTAGCCCTTTGACCGGGGCATTTGTCCACTCCGTCGTGTTCTTTGGTATTCAAAACAATTTCACTCGAAAGTTCTGATCCACATTACATCTTAAAAATAATCCAATTGTCATCCAAAATTCTAGACTTCTTCCCCGTCCCTAACTCTTTTATCATCCGTGTCGATAGGTTTTTAATTGTGAGCGACTGTAGAGCGACTGCAAAATCAGGCAAATTTTAATTTTTTGGTCTATTTGAACACCTAAATGCACATCTTCAAAAACAAAAAGCCTTAATTCTGACCTTAACCCTACCTACATGCTAAATTGAAAAAATCGCATGCGATAACAAATATGACTAAAATTTTAAAAATTTAATAAAAAAATATTCATTTTCTTGTATTTTATCCTACTCTGGCAAGAGACCATTACGAATTGATGAGAATTTTGAAAACCAGTCAAGCGGTTCTTGACTTACAAGCAGAATAACCAAGATCTATTTTTTACACATATATTGAACCTATCTAGCTATAAATGTGATGAAAAAACTGCAACCAACTTCAGAATGCTGTCATTTCTTAGCCACTCGTCCGACAGATGTTAAAATTATTCCAGTGACAGCTCATTATATTGTTTACAAGCCCACAAAAGCATTTTGGTGAGAATTTTCCAGAAAAAGAGTTATTCGTGATGGAATTCAAGCGTGATATTGTGATTTATTTATATTTGGCTGAAGACCACAAGTGGCTATCGTTAGAGCACTCCAATATTTAAATGTGAATAAATCGTTTGTGTCTCATAACATCGCTCGTTTCCGTGATACTACGTAGACGTCAAGGAAGTGGACGAAAGAAAACAACAACATCAGCAGAAATGGTTCAAAAAGTAAAGAAGCGATTTGATCGAAACCTGCGTCGCAGTGGCCGAAAAATGGCTCGGGAGCTGAACATATTGCAATATTCCATTCGGCATTTGGAACGAATTTGCAAATTAAAAAAACAATAAAATCCTAAACAAATTCTGTTAAATTTTAAAAATACCGAATATTGCCGTTTTATTGGGGTCTATACGACGTGGACCTACATAAGCATTGTTTGCCATTAGACATTACCATATTCAAATTCGAAACTTGAAATAAACTGTAGGGAGGTACCATTATATCGGAGCTGTGCGAAGACCTGGACCATCATAGACAATTTTTTGTCACAGGCTATAGCATCCATTACTAACGTCAAATACGATATCTCAAACAATTTCGGTGGGTATTGTACCTAAACTCGCCAAAATACCGAATATAGGGAGGTACTGTTATTTGGGGCTATACGAAGACCTGGACCTGCTTAGACATTTTTCTGTCACAGACTGTAGTTCCCATTACGAACTCTAAATACGTAATTTGAAACAATTCTGGTGAATAATGTCGCTAAAATCATCAAAATACCGAATATCGGGAGGTACCGTCATATGGGGGCTATATGAAAACGTGGACCTACATGGCCCATTTACGAACTTAACCTGCCTACTGGAAAAATAAACAGGTGTGCAAAGTTTAAGCCTTCTATCTCAATTCGTGCGTGATTACAACAGAGAGATAGTATATAGACAGACAGACGGACAAATCGACTTAGAATTTTACGCTGATCAAGAATATATATACTTTGTTGCGTCTGACATGAGTATTTCGAGGAATTACAAACGGAATGACAAAGTTAATATACCCTCCATAGTATGGTGGAGGGTATAAAAAGTTCAAGAACTTACACCGCAACAGAAAGAAAATAGACTTAAAAGAACTAAAGATTTGATTCGATTGGCCGAAAGTGGTGAACTGCCGAATTTGGTTTTCTCCGATGAGAAAACATTCGTGGTCCAGCAGTTTGTAAACAAACAAAATGATTGTCTTTACTTTCCAAAGAAATCAGCTGAAAATGTGCACATTCGGTTGGCCACCAGAACTCAAGCGCCGGTCATGGTGATGGTGTGGGCCGTCATAACCGCCAATGATCGCTCTCCGTTCGCATAAATCGACAATGGCATCAAAATAAATGGCGAATATTATCGCGAAAATATTCTGGAGGGTGTATTAAAGCCTTGAGCATGCAAACATTGTGGCAGCAGACCTTGGACATTCCAAGAGGACTCAGCACGCGCCATACAAAAATGGTTACGAAATAAGCTTCCTCACTTGAATTCCAGCGCACAATGGCCACCAAAATTTCCGGATACCAATCCGTTTGACTATTGTGTCGGGAGTATTTTGGAAAGCAAGGTAGGCACTAAAAAATCACAGATCACCTCAAGCAAGCGCTTCCCTTGGATTGGGCCAAAAAACCGCACAGCAACATTCGGGCAGCGTGTGGCGGTTTCATTAACCGTTTGAAGGCCATAATTCGTGCCAAGGGTGGCCCATTCGAACAAATCTAAACTAATTTTAAAATTTGATGCTATTTCCGACATATTTGCTTTCATTCAATAACATTTAAAAAAAAATGTAAAAATTATGGCGTTTAACTTTGTTGCAGTTTTTTATCTCACTTGACTTTTAGCATCACTGTAATGGTTAGAAGTGACCTTTTAATGTATTTGTGATTTGGCTGGGATTAAAAATATTCGTGGTTGAGTGGAAACTTTCGTACTTTTGGCATTAAATTCACAGTTATATTACTTACTAAATATTATCCGATGGCTGTCCAAGTTGTTAGGCTTCTGAATAGCCCTAAACTCTAACTCCATGCAAAATTCCGTGGCGATTGTTTGATAATTGTTGACTGTATAACAAATGCAAAATCAGGAAAATTTTCTGTTTTGGTCCATTACAAGCCTAAATAGCTGCCGATCATCTCCAAAAATAATAGGCTTCTGTTTTTAACCTAACCCCAATTCCATTTTCAATTTCGTGAGGATCGGACCATAATAGCGACTTGTAGCGTGACTACAAATTAACGTGGGCAGACGGACGGAAATACGTAGCTAGATCGACTCAACTCGGCGAGAGAGTCGGGGAGCAATATTGCGAGGTGTTACAAAATTTTTTGTCCAATCAAACTTATAATAACCCCCACTCATAGTGTTGTAGGGTAAAATAAACATGGTGTATGTTGCTCCTTGTTAAGGTATAACTCTTATATATATATTTTCTATAATAATACTCTTTAAATACACATTCGTAAAATCTCTGTTCCAAAACCACTGTGCTTCGTAATCAATAAAAAAAATCGTATGTGGAAAAAAATAAATTGTGCAAAACCTGCGCTGAGGCAGAAAAAAAACTCCTTGCAATTCATTTTAAACGTCACATGGGCGATCGTTATGATCGCAATGCTTGATTGCAAACCTGTTTCGTTGTCATATGGATGCGGGCAATATTTAGGAAGATACACAAGGTGTAGTCGAACTCCACCTCCTACCCGAAAGGTGTTCAATGTGAAAGAGATTTATTAATTGCGCTTATCGATTGCAGCCACATGAGATAATCATCAGCAGTTGAATTGAGGCATGCAACGCAGCATGCAGCAATAACAACAACAACAATCCTGCTAACGCACACGCATTTAAATTGAAGCCAATTTTAATTTTTTTGCAAAGGAATACTCCCCTCAATGCCCAGTAGCATTTTTTTGTGGATTGTTGTTTTATATTTGTGTGTTTCAATGATTGGCTTTTAGTAATGGAATACTTTTACTTTTCTTTTTCATGCAAAAAGAGGAAAATTAATTTTTTTAAATATAATTTGATTTTGGAAAAATGTGAAACATTTAAGGCAAATATTTATGTACATTTTGGCAGCTAAAGTCCCTTACAAAACAGCATACCAACCCCTTATTTTAACATAATGTAAGTAAGTACTACAAAACTTTCATTAAGGTGGGATATATAAAAAACCGTTCAAATGATGAGAGTACAGGTTTAGATGAAAAAAACTGCAACAAACTCAAACGCCATAATTTTTAATTTTATTGAATGAAAGCAAAAATTGCCGGAAATAGCATCACATTTTAGAATAAGTTTAGATTTGTTCGAATTGGTCACCTTTGGCACGAATTATGGCCTTCAAACGGCCAATGAAACCGTCACACGCTGCCCGAATGTTGCTGTGTGGTATTTTGACCAATTCCCGAAACCAAATTCGGCAGTTCACTACTTTCGGCCAAGCGAAGTAACTCTTTAGCTCTTTTGAGTCTATTTTCTTGCTGTTGCGCTGTAAGTGAAATTTCAATGGCTTTACCCCGAGCTCATTTTCCAATATTTGCGGAATGGAATATCGCGATATGTTCAGCTCTCGAGACATTTTTCAGCCACTGCGACGCGGGTTTCGATCAAGTCTCTTCTTTACTTTTCGAACCATTTCTGCTGATGTTGCTGTTTTCTTCCGTCCACGTCCTTGACGTCGGGCTACGCTACCAGAATCACGTTAACGAGCGATGGTACGAGACATAAAAGATTTATTCACATTTAAATGATGGAGTGCTCTAACGATAGCCACTTGTGGTTTTTATGCCAAAAATAAAGAGATCACACCATCATGCTTGAATTTCATCACGTATAACTATTTTTCTGGAAAATTTTCACCAAAATGTTTTTGTGCGCTTGTAGACCATATTATGAGCTGTCACTGGAATACCCTGTATATATCAGTCAAAACAGCGATCGTAATATTATTATCAAACTTAGATTGAGTTCGGAGATGAAAAATATTAGTTCACTCCTTCTGGTACCTCTATCAGAAAAAGTCAACATTTTCAAAGAAAATTATTTACCTCATAGAAAAAGAAAACTCAATTCGAGTTTGTGCAAACTTTGCAAATACCATTATTTTTATCAGTACTAGGTTATGTACGAAAATGGACAATATCAATCCACTCCATCAAGAACATCTCCCAAAAAGGGTTAACATTTGAAATAATTATAACTATTATAAAATGTGAAATAAAACTAGGATAGTGTTCAATATTTGTGCATCCTAATATTTTTATTAGCACAAGATCCGGGTCAATATTTTTAAGATCTGATGTGAAGATGGGATATATCGGTCACCTCCTTCTGGTCCCTCCCTCAAAGGTTTAATATTTAGAATAACCAAAAAGCTCATAAAGTAAGAAATAAGTATCCGATTTCTCTTAAAGTCGCACTTCTCAATATTTCTGTCAACACAAGATCTCTCACGAAGATGGTATATATCCACACACTTCTTCTGATACCTTTCCCACCAAGGGTCAAAAGTTTAAACAAGGTGTTTCCATAAAATGTGAAATAATCATACGATTCTCATAAAATTTTACACATCTCAATATTTTTTTTTTGACACAAGATCAGGTGTTAAGTCTATCGGTGCACTCCTTCTGGTACTTCCACCACATAGGGTCAAAATTTTGAATAACCGAAGTGATTGAAAAATGTGAATTGCCAATCCAATTCCCTTAAAACTTCACATATCCCAATATTTCTAAAAACACAAGATCTGTTGTGAAGATTTTAGATTTCGGACCACTCCTCCTAGTACCTCTCCCACAAAGGGGTCAAAATTTTGAATAACAAAACGCTCACATTACAAATTACACTTATCCAAATATTTTAACTAACGACTGATTCGAACCATTCACCATTTTACTCAAATTTGTGTTTGGTCTGCAGGACTTTTGGTATTAAAATGGGCTATATAGGTCCACGTCTTCGTATAGCCCCCATATAACGGTACCCCCGATTTTCGGTATTTTGATCATTTTAGCAACATTACTTACCAGAATTGTTTCAAATTTCGCATATGAAGTTCGTAATGGATACTACAGCCTATGACGGAAAATGTCTGTGCAGGTCTACGTCTTCGTATAGTCCCCACATAACGGTACAACCGATATTCGGTATTTTGATGATTTTTGCGACATTATTTACCGGAATTGTTTCAAATTTGGTATTCAAAGTTCGTAATAGATACTACAGCATAAAACAGAAAAAGGGCCATGTAGGTCCACGTCTACGTATAGCCTCTATATAACGATACCCCTCGATATTCGATATTTTGATTTTTTTGCAACATTGTTCACCGGAAGTTTTTCAAATTTCATGTTTGAATTTCTTAATTGGTACTACAGTCTATGACAGAAAATTGTGTATGCAGGTCCAGGTCTTCTCTAGCCCCTATATATCGGTACCTCCTTCTATTCGGTATATTGATGATTTTAGCCACATTTTTCAATAGAATTATCTGAACTTCTACACAAGGAGTTTTTTATGAGTACTGTACCCCTGGAAGAGAATTATACAACGTTTCTCCCAATATTCGGTATTTTAATGATTTTAGTAACAGTATTCACCGGAATATTTCAAATGTCTTATTTGAAGTTTGTAATGGGTACTTCAACCTATGACGAAATATTTTGTATGTACATCCCGATATTCGGTATTTTGATGATTTTAGCGACATTGTTAATTGGAATTGTTTTATTTCGTATTTGAAGTTCTTAATAGGTATTACCGTCTATAACTGAAAATTGCTCATGCAGGTATAGCCCCCATAAAACGTATTTTATATAAACGGTATTTTTCGACGACATTTCTTTATCATTTTGCAAGTTCCTTCGGCCCAGCCGAACATAGCTGATTTTTACTTGTTAATAATTATATATCTCCTAATTGCGAGACAAGTCAGAGATTGTTGGAGTATCTAAATATATTTTTTTTTGCCAGAGATCAGATGTGAATCAAAGACATAAAATGGTAAAGACTAGACAAAATGCATTTTGAGCAAATGGTTTGTGTCTATACTATCTAGATAACAGCTCATAAGATAAGATAAGACAAACAAAAATTTGAAAAATCCAAAAATTGGGTTTCAAAATTTTACTCCATAGACTTTCCCAGTTAATTGCATATTGCCTAAGCTGTTTTAATCGCTTAACATTGTTAAGTATCTTGTTACGATATCATAACAACAGAGGTATTTTCACAGGGTTGCCATATCTTGACTCTGTCTTGTCCCATCTTTACACTTCTATGTCTTTGTGTGAATATGAAAATTATCGGTCACTCCTTTTGGCTCCTTCCCCATAAAACGTTAAAATTTCGATTCATAAAAAAAGGAAATTAATCTTCGATTCTATTTAAAATTCTTTTAATATTAGACGTAGTGGAATACATCGGTCCACTATATCTGGAACTACATGAAGCGAAGGAAGTAGTCGATATAGTCCAAATCGGGCACGTTAAAATATTCATATCTGGCTCAGGTCAGATACAAAATGGAAAATATTGGCTCACCCCTTTGTACCATCCCAATAAAGTGTCATCGTTTTAATAATCATAACACACGTCAAAACTTATTTTAATAAAAAGACATTGGGCAGGGTTATACATATGTCGGCAAAACCGACTGATACTCTTCAACTTGTTTACCACAAAATTTATCATTTAAGATAAACCTTTGTCATATTTCAATCGAAAACATTTGATATTTTTGTAAATCATAAAATTTTAGTGTCTCGCATCACTGATGAATTACAAATACTTCGATTATTTCAAGTGCAAATCTCTGTTCAATTTCCAGCGTCCTCTCAACTACAAGTTCAGCCACAAGTTTATCTTTTCAATTTCGTAGATAACACGGAACATGTGCATGCAACTATGCGAACCAGCCACAATCTCATTTAGGAAATCGATTCTATGCACTCATAATCAGATCCACTCTTGTCCTCCGAAATACTACCGACCTCCAACAACCTCCTCCTTCTTCTTTGACATACCATAAATTCACAGCACATTATCCCCGTTGCATTAAATGCGATTCATTTCGATGGATTTCGTTTTGTCTAAGCTAAAGCATTTTTGCGGCATGTGGCATTGCTGAACATGCTTGTTGTTGCCGCCGCACCGTTGATGTTGTTGCATCTGTCTGAAATGTCATAATTACTGACAAATGTTGCTACTTTTGGGATCTGTGCGAATATGTATGCAGGGCTTTTCAAATCAAAGAACACATGTGTTTATATTTGTAATCAATGTTATTAGCTCCTGAAATGTTCAACAGAGAGTGTGTGTGTGTGTGTGCGTGGATGCAACATTGCATTCAACTCAAACGAAATGCCGTCAAGATTATGAGATAAGGGATTTGTCGGTGGCCAATGATGGACAGACGCAGTAAGTGGAAATGTTCTCAAGAGAATAAGTATAAATATGTTTAATAATTTCCAGGAAAGACATTATCAAAAAATTGATTTTTTATTTATTACAAAAAAATTATACAAATATCAGAAAGGATCTTCAAATTTATAGTATTATCAGTTATCCTCTACTGGAAGTATTGACGTATAACTTGAGAGGGCATATTTTATTATAATAGCCAGGATGTATTAATATTTAAAATTTTATGATCAATTTGCCGGGTTCAATTCATAGTTTAGCAATAACAATGCTCTTTTCTAGTCTTGGCCCTTGGGCGAGATTTAACCCCCTACCATGCACCAAAGCAAGTTATAGGCATCTTTAAAATATTCTTCTTCGTTTCGAGACTTACAATTTCCCTGTACTGTACAACAGATATTCAATCGATAAGCCGTTGGGATACATTTTCAATTTTCAGTGGGCTATACCCAAACGTAATCCAATATAGCCCATTTTCAATACCAATCGCATATAATATAAACTTTTGTGCCAAATTTCAAAGTTCTAAATTAAATATTGTGGACTCCATTGTGATTTCAACAAACAGGCGGACATCGTTAAGTCTCCGACGAATATTTCAAGGTGTTGCAAACGGAGTGACTTATTTACCCCCACTGCATGGTGGGTATAGCAATGTATTCAGAGTGTAACAGTTGAGAGAACTACAAATATTTTTAGAATAGATATAAATATTTTTTTCAGCATAGAACACTGAGTCGAATTTGGCATATCCTGCAAAAACGACAATAGAGCTCTCACTTTTAATATTAGGGATTTGAAGTTTTGTGGAGACATTGTGATTATAACAAGGATATTTATTTTTGAAAATATATCGGTCCACGTTCAATTTTATATTACGTCAAATATAATTTGACATTTTGACAAAAAAAATAAATAAATAAAAATAAATAAATTAAAAAAAATATTCAATGCATCTTCACTTTTGGGTATAGCCTAAATGGGGACAAATACACAAATTGCTAGAGAATAGTATGCAGTGAAAAGAAAAAGAAAGATTAAAAATCGGTCAGGCCGTCTATATGATACCCTGCACCACTATGCATATATAGAAAAGCTACGTGTAGCCAAATCAAAGTTTATATCTAAAATGTATGAGCAGAACATCATACCATCTATGAGCTTTTTGTATCCTATACACATATAAAACAAATTTGTGTTAGTTACTACGCCTATAACTCAAGAACCGCCGGTCTGCTTTTAAAGATTCAGACAAATTTTGAATTGTCTCTTGGCAAAAAGGATAAAATCCGTTACTTCGCTTTCAACTCAGGAACAGGTTAACTGATTTTGGCAATTTTTACAATTTCGGCAAAAAAAAAATTGCGTGAAAATATGCCGATAAATATGTGAAAATGCTTTCAATTCCAAGACCTACATCGTGCTTAAGCTGAAAGATTCGGAAAAAGACCGACAAAGCGTTATGGAGCTCATTTCTTTCATGTGACAATATTCCGTCCAACGAGAACTGAAAATGTAAAATTCAATGAAATACCGAGCATAAAGGGGGCGAAATAGTGGAGCGTATTGGAAATTTATTAAGAAAAGGTTTTCAATCCTTCCAGAAATTCTTCCTAAACTAGTTATACCCTACAACACTATGTGTTGGGGGTATTATAAGTTTGATTGGGCCAAAAATTATGTAACACCTCGAAATATTGATTTCCCACATTGGAAAGTATATATGGATCTTCCTATCTCGCCGAGCTGAGTCGATCTAGCTATGTATGTCACTCTACAGGTCGCAATTGTGGTCCGATCCTCACGAAATTGAAAACGGAGGTGGGGTTATGGTCAGAATAGAACCCTATTTCTTTTGGAGATGATCGCATAATATTTAGGGGTTGAAATGGACCAAAAACTGAAAAATTTCCTGATTTTGCAGTTGCTCTACAGGTCGCAATTATGGACCAATCATAGTTAGTTAGCTTGGGGCTAGAGCTTAGAGTTGGCTAGAAGTCTTCCAATTTTGATGGTCATCGTGTAATATTTAGTGGGTGAAATAGACCGTTAAACCGCGATTTTTTTTTTTAATCCCGTCGAAATCACAAATTGACGAACGGGTCAATCTGACCGTTACGTCGATGCCTATAATAAATATATCGGATATATATAGCGAAATATATGCAATGTATATATACAAAGGAAGGGGATGTTAGCTAGAATGCTTATATCTTAAGAATGGCTGCAGCGATTTTGACAAATTTTGTCAATTCAGAAAGCCCTCTTGGCGTAAAAGAATAAAATCTAAAAAAATCGCCTAAAATAATGTCAATAATGACGTTAATATGGATTTTTTGGTATATTGTGACATATTTTCATTTTTTCATATTTTTTTATCGCATGCGATTTTTTCAATTTGACTTAAAATATTGAAGTGTATATTTTGTAATAGTTTTTCACATTACAGCACCGGTTGGGGCTGTTATATACAGATTGCAATTATTATCCGATCCTCACGAAAATTTTCACAAGGGTATGACTCAGAAGGGATAGGCCTATTGGTTTTAAAGATGTCCGCAATATATTTGGGGGTTGAAATGGACTAACAACTAAAAATGTTCCTGATTTTGCAGCCGTTATAAAGGTCACAAATAGAATCCGAAGAACACGAAATCTCGCAAGAAATTAGAGCTTAGGACAGCGAGTAGAATGGACCACTACGTTTATGTGAAAAATGCCAGCATTACAGCAACTAACTGCATGACGGACTGCTTAAATATTGGGCAGATGTCCCTGGTCAGGTCAGTGCTCCGTGACATAATTTCAAAAGCGAAATCTTCAAAAATCGATCTGTATATAAGGGGGCTTCTAACATACGGTAGTGTTGTAGGGTATCACATGGTCGGCCCCGCACGTCTATAATCTTTGCTTACTTGTTTTCATACTAACTTCGGCAAATATTAATAATATGAGATGAAACCATTCTTGCAAAAACTGATTACTGTGCACTTTTGTATGACCATTATATGATTTAATTTCGGTTTATAATTTAAACTTGGACACCCCAAAGTCCTTTACTCTTTTACGAAAAAGCCAGTCATGACTTGTTTTCATATATATTCTTATTATATAGTTAAACAAAGATATGAAAAACCCTTTATCCCATATGAGTTGAAGGAACAAATTTAAAAATTCTAATGTCTCACTCCTAAATTGTCATATTAAAGAGCTGGCATTTTATGTAAAAAGCTGGTACAATTTTCTTCCATCTCAATTGATTTGTGAAACTTTGAAACTTTGATTTGTGAAACTTGGCTAATATTTTCGGATTTTTAAAATATTTGACTACAACTTCGTAGATTTCTATATTGTCTTCAAGTTTTCATTAATTTTTATGAATATTTTTAAAAAGGGGTTTCTAGGCAAAAATATTAGATTTTTCAAGAAATTTCTTTCAAAGACCTAGTGAAGACAAAACTGTAGGTTCTAGTGTCTTTCTAAGATTTCCTGACAAAAACCGTGGATTTGTAGCTAAAAAACTTGAGTTTTAAAAAATATTTCACTTCTTGATAATAAATCGTGTCTGATTTTTTCTTCCTTAAAAAATTGTTGACGAATATAAAGAAAATAAAAACTCTTTATTCATATAGTAAGTTAGTTACTGTTAAACGACAAATATTTATGTGTTTAATTAACAGTGTCTTATTATATAATAGTTTAAGGATTATATTTTCAGAATTTACATTTTTTTTTTTTTTGAAAACTTTGATAATTTTATTGAAAAAGTAATAAATTATTACACACAATTCAATTCTGAAACAGAACTAGAAAATATTTTAAGATTAATAGCAAGACTTTAATGAAGGAATATCTAAAAATAAAATTAATTAATTGCAATTAATCACCTGTCATTGAATCATTTCCTTTCCGTTAATATCTATGAATATGTAATGTGTCTGTATTCACTGCCACACACACATTGATGTATTAGTTTCCTCTTTGGCTTTTCATCGAACGTATGTTGCACATTATCAAAACTTTAAGAAATTAACTTCCCCCTTGTCGGGGTACATTTGTTTCCTGTGTCAGTAGGGTGTAAAAGGTTAAATTAATTGCCACACCCATTTTAATTTCACAAAACTATTCAAGTTCATTGTCTTGATATCAGCATTCCAAAGAAAAACATATTTTTTCATTGTGAGCAGAATTTTTGACTAAGTATTGTCATTAAACCGGTCTTTACAAATTAAAGATAAGATATGTAACAGTACCTTTGAGGGTGTCAAATGAGTGGGGGGATGTTTAACCTTTAACATATAAATGACAAATGACGGACAAAATGTTACAACGGAATTTGTAACGATTGATTACAAACATGGAATGTTAAATGACTTTTCCCACCTACACAAAAGTCAAACAT
This sequence comes from Musca domestica, assembly GCF_030504385.1. NCBI lineage: Eukaryota > Metazoa > Arthropoda > Insecta > Diptera > Muscidae > Musca > Musca domestica. The sequence continues at coordinate 3,400,223 of NW_026712364.1, read as the reverse complement.
CGAACTGCTATGGGATGCCGGAGCATGTGAAGAAAATTAACTTACTGATGCGTATTTTCGCCTTGGGGTGTTAGGTGATTTTGTAAACTTTTCCTTAAATCGGAAAGTTTGTGACCCCTCTCATTAATTACTTTATTTGCCATCAGAAATTAAGCAAAATGAACTACAGAGCAACAATTTACTTGTTACAAATATAGTTAGGTTTACCTGAACCATTTATGGATCATAATGACAACAACCGACCATGCGATACCCTACAACACTATAACAAACGGTAAAGTCCTTGTATATCTGAAACCCTTTGAAGGAAGATCAATATATAACGTCATGGGATTTGGACCAACATTTCGAGGTGTTACAAACTTTTTGGCCCAATCAAAAATATAATACCCCGAACACAAACTGTTTTACTGCAGAAGAACGGATTTTAAGTTAATCAAATATAAACGCTTCATAAACTCAATGTGCTGTTATATGTTTTTTTTCCAAACTCCAAGTTAATTTCCTGTAGCTCCATGGTTTCTATGGATATAGACTTAAAAATTCAATGAAAGATTCATAGACAGAAATATAAATTATTAACGCAAGAAAATCATTTTGATTTGTTAAGTAAATATGGTTAGCGCTCAAAGCCTTATATCAAAAACAAGTAAGCAAAGGCTATAGTCGTGTAATACCCTACAACACAACAAAATGTGAGAAGCCCCCTTATGTTCAAATCCCTCTTAGAAAATGTCGCGGGCAATATCCAATGGTCATCCAAAATGCTAGAATTCTTCTTCTCCTTCGTCTCAGGCGTGACGATTGGCTTCATTTGTATGGTCAGAAAATTGTTTCTGTTCACTTGAACCTCTAAATCTCCTAAATCTCCGTCCGTCCGTCTGTCCATGTTAATTTGCAATCAAGCTACAGGTCGCAATTATGGCCAAATAAATTCAACTTTCAAATTTTCCATTAAACCGCGAATATTTTTAATACCGGCGAAATCACAAATCGACGAACAGGTCAAATCTAACCGTTACGTAGATGCCAATATTAAAATATCGGATATATATAGCGAAATATATACAATGTATGCATACAAAGGGAGGGGATGTTAGCTGGAATGGTTATATCTCAGAAATAGCTGGATCGATTTCGACAAATTTCGTCAACTCAGAATGCCCTCTTGGCATAAAAGAATAAAATCTAAAATAATCGCATAAAGAGATGTCAATAATGATGTTAATATAGATTTTGTTGTTTTTTGTGACATTTTTTTTATTTTTTATCGCATGCGATTTTTTCAATTTGACTTATAATATTGAAGTGTATATTTTGTAATATTTTTCACCTTATAACACAGGCTTGGGATATTATATACAGATTGAAATTATCGTCCGATCCTCACGAAAAGTGAAGGGTTAGGCTCAGAAGCACCAGGCCTATTGTTTTTAAAGATGTCCAAAATGTATTTAGGGGTTGAAATGGACCAACAACTAGAAACGTTCCTGATTTTGCGGTCGTTATAAAGTTCACAAATAGAAACCAAAGAACATAAAATGGACTTTTGTGGGAAAAATAGCAACATTGCCATTCTACCGAAATGCTGAAAATAACTTGAAGGCGAAATCCAAAATACATGAAAGGCGAAATTGAAGAATACAGCCAAATATCGCAAACAATCCACTCATATAAATGAGTCTAATTTTGAAGATAGAGAGTGGCCTCTTGCTATTTGGGATGATCGAACCAAAACAGAAAAAATTTTCAGATCACACAATTGAAGCCAATCGACACGTCTTAGAATAGAGTTAACGACAGGAAAGAATTCTAGCATTTTGGATGACCATTGGACAATATTTAGCTGTAAAATGGATCACAACAACTAGCAGCACGATGAAGAGCCTTAATGTTGGGCGACTGTCCCTGGTCAAAATGCTAAGAGTAATATCTGGGCAGTGCTCCGTGACATAATTTCAAAAGGGAAATCTTCCAAAATGGATTTGGGCATAAGGGGGCTTCTACCACATTGTAGTTTTGTAGGGTATCATATGGTCGGCCCCGCACGACCATAGCCTTTGCTTAATTCTTTAAATTATAGTAGTTTTCAACGTTTTTTTTTTTTTTGCATTTTGGGATTTTTATACCCTCCACCATACATAGTGGTAGGGTATATTAAGTTCGTCATTCCGTTTGTAACTCATCGAAATAATCATTTTATACCCAACAAAGTATATATTCTTGATCAGCGTAAAATTCTAAGAAGATTTAGCCCTATACGTCCGTCTGTCTGTTGTAATCTCGCTACAGTCTAAACGAGTTAAGATAGGAAGCTGACATTTTGCACAGATCTCTCTTTTGTCTGCAGGCAGGTCAAGTTCGAGGATGGGCTATATCGGTCCACGATATCGTATAGCCCCCATATAACGGTACCCCCCGATATTCGGTATTTTGATGATTTTAGCTACATTTTTCAATGGAATTGTCTGAAATTCCACACAAGGTGTTCCTTGTGAGTACTTTATCTCTTGAAAGAGAATTGTCTATATAGGTCCACGATATCGATGGGCCTCCATATAACGGTACCCCCTAATATTCGGTTTTTTTGATGATTTTACCCACATTTTCCAACGGAATTGTCTGATAATCCACACAAGGAGTTCTTTGTGAGCACTTTACCCCCTGAAAGAGAATTGTCTATATTGGCCCGATATTCGGGATTTGGATGACTTTAGCCACATTTTTCAACGGATTTGTCTGAAAATGTACACAATGGGTTCTTTGTGAGCACTTTACCCCCTGACAGAGAATTCTCTATATATCTGACGATATCGTATAGCCCCCATATAACGGTACCCCCCGATATTCGGTATTTTGATGATTTTAGCCACATTTTCCAATGGTATTGTCTTAAAATCCACACAAGGTGTTCCTTGTGAGTATTTTACCCCCAGACATAGGGGGTAAAATATATAGGTCCAAAATATCGCATATCCCCCCAAATATCAGCACCTTTCGATATTTGGTATTTTAAAGATTTTAACAGAATTGTTAATGGATTTTTTTTTTTGAAAATTTTCTAATTCGTTTCAAATTATATTGGTGGAGGGTATTCAAAGTTCGGCCCGGCTGAACCTACTGCTTTTTTACTTGTTTTTTTTTTTTTTTTTAATTGTGGAAGGTATAAAAAGCTTGTCCCTGTCAAACTGCTGCCTTTTAAATGTTAGCTCTACTTTCATAATCTGTTGGGGGTTTTCTATAATTATCGAACAAATTCAATTTTGTCGAACAGTGTAATGGTAATAATTGATTTGGGTATGATATGTATAGAATTTCCAGCTATTGTTCAGTAGCTTTAAAAAAGCAAACCCTTTAATTGACAGAGCCTACCTAGAGTGAATAATATGATTCTTTTTATGATTGAACCCAGGGGCAGCTTACTTTCAAACTTCTACAAGTTATAGATAAGCATAAGGAAGTGTAATATTTATTGCCATTAAAAAATCACAAATATCTTCTTTGAATTAACATTTCTTGTTTATTTCTTCTTAATGGGAGTGGGTCCGTATATAGTATCACAAATAGCCACTAGCATCGTTTCTGCAAAGTACATTTTCTTCAACATCAACTTAAGTAATTCCATATGTGGCCAATGCGACTCATACGCTGTTGATGGTAATGCGGTTGCATACGGATTGACAGGGTTCCATTTTATTTGTTTTTATTTTATATATATTTTTTTTATTTATATTTTCCCTCGTTTTTTTTCTTCTTTGGTTGGTTATAGTTGTAGTTGTTATTGTTGTAAAGCTCATAAATATTTATTGAATTTTAAGAAAATCCCACTACATACATACATTTATAAATGTACATATGTATATGGGGTTCGATGTTCGTTCGTTGCGTCTTTTTTTCTCCTATTTTGTCCCCCTCCGCAAACTGTCTTGGCTTACTGTTGTCGTTGTTATTGTTGTTGTAGTTATTGTGCCAGAGTGTGATTATATTTTTTCCATTTCACATATGAATAAGTTTCTCACATGGCTATCGGAATGATGATGATGGTGATGACTATGTCATTTCTGATGGCCGCCTGAGTATTGGTCAATCGGACATTGTTGCTCTTTCTACGGATTCTTTGAAAAACCATCAATATAAGGCCATAACCCTCAATGATGTTGTATGGGGTTGTATGTGTGTGTGTGTTTTTGTTATGCTGAAGGGCGCTCAGTGAGAAAACCCCAACATGTTGCAGATCAGATTCATATAGCATCGCTAACTCACTCACACACTCACGCTCACATACATATGACAATCTGTATATTAAACCACCCACGCCACGCATCGCCAATGGTTAGATAGGATTTCATTCATTTTTTTGTTATTATTTTACAATTCCTCTGAACGAACAAGCGAAGGAAGACAAAAAAAAAACACAGAAACAAGTTGACCACTGAATTGATATGAATGATATTATTTGTGGGAATATTATCAGATGTTTGTTAATTATAAATAAAAGGTGTGGGAAAACGTTGTTGATATCCACCCGCAAATACACACACACACACACCTTGACAAGGGACATTTCACATGAAATCGACCATTCGTATGCCGATCAGACCGAAATTGACATCTATCTAGTGATTAAGTTTGATGTTATATTTTTTCCGTTTCCGAAGCTTTTCCGTTTTGCTTGATTTCCTCATAATTGTTTGTAGTTTAAATGTCATTTGTGGGAAACGATACAAATGGAATCTTAGAAATATACTTTCGATTTTTTATGGTCTATCTTCAGTGAAAGGTTTAATTGACAGAGACAAGTAACTGATAGGTTTGTGAGTAGATTATTAAGATATTTTATTCAGAAATAAAATTGAGATTGTTTATAGAGTGTTCTAGGGGCATAGTTTTACTTACTTTTTGTATTCCCTATAACAGTACAGGGTGAGACGAAAAAAACTGCAACCAGTTTCAGACTGTTGTCACTTACAAAGCCACTCGTCCGACAGTTGTTAAAATTATTCCAGTGACAGTTCATTATATTGTTTACAAGCGTACAAAAGCATTTTGGTGAGAATTTTCCAAAAAAAAAAAATCATTTGTGATGAATTCAAGCGTGATTTCTTTCTATTTGGCTGGAAAACTACAAGTGGCTATCGTAAGAGCACTCCACCATTTAATTTTGAATAAATCTTTTGTGTCTCGTATCATCGCTCGTTGCCGTGATACTGGTAGCGTAGCCCGACGTCAAGAAAGTGGACGGAAGAAAAGAAGCGACTGGATAGAAACCCGCGTTGCAGTGGCCGAAAAATGGCTCGTGAGCTGAACATATCGCAATATTCCAATCGGCAAATATTTGGAATATCTGGAGTATTTTGGAAAGAAAGGTTGTCACTAAAAAAAACCAAATTTTCGATCACCTCAAGCAAGCGCTTCGCTGGCAATGGGTCAAAATACCGCAGAGCAACTTTGGGCAGCGTGTGATGGTTTCATTGGCCGATTGAAGGCCATATTTCGAGCCAAAGGTGGCCAATTCGAACAAATCTAAACTTATTCTAAAATGTGATGCTATTTTCGACATTTTTTTAATTCATTCAATAAAATTTAAAAAAATGTAAAAATTGCCTTTCAACACAACACAACACTTTTCAACACAACATCGGAGACTCTCATTTCAAATTTCAGATTTCCAGCACTATTCCTTCTCCAAATACCGAAATTAATAGTATATAATATTTTTCATACTTTTTTTGGTACGCATATCCCAATTCCCCCTTCATATATTAACCAAACAGTACAATAGATGATCCTAATAGAAAATTTAAGACTTATAACTAAATGCTTTCCCCAATTACCAAATTTAGTACTATTTAGTACTTTGTAGTACGTATTCCCAAAACCACCTCCAAATCTCAGCTCTACACACTAATAGTAATTCTAATGTCAAATTTCAGATTTCAATTAGTATCCGTACAGCTCCCGTAACAAAAGAATTAATTTGGAGTAGATCATACCACCTATCAACCTTTGGCTTTAGATCAGGTATAATTTGGTTTGATAGGGAACTAATATATAGTAGGCATATCGAATTCTGAATCGACTTTCACCAAATTTGATGGAGACATTTTTACCTTTTATACCAAATAACATTGCTATAGAGTGCATGATATCATTCCGAGAAGGATTATATTTAAAAAATATGTATAGGAGCCGTGTTCCACAAAATGGAAACGTACGTTCACTCCATTTGGGCTGATATAGGTCATTATTTGCACAAATCGGATTAAGAATATATCTGTGAGCTACATATAAATCTTAGCCGTTCTCGATAAAATTTGACAAAGGTATTTCTGAGCTCTATAAGATATGTGGTTGCAAATATCATTGTTGTGGAGTGCATATATGGACTTAAAAACCAAATCGGATGAAGCATATGCATGGGAGCTAATGCTAAATCTTAACCGATTCTCAAAGTTAATGTACTTACTTCTAGACTAAATTTGGTCGGATGTGCCAAAATTAACTCCGAAATCGGTTGAAGATATTTATGAGAGCTATATCTAAATCTGAACCGATCTTGACAGTCATTTCAGAGCTGTATCTGATATCTGGTACCAAATATAATTCCTGTAGAGTGTATATTACGCATGTCAGAGACTTAAAATCTCAAATCGTATGAAACATATATATGAGAGCTGCAGTTTAATCGGAACCGATTTTCTCCAAATTTGAAGTACTTCAGGTTGTTAGAACTTATATTGACAATTTGTGCAAATTCAACCCGAAATCGGTTGAAAATATATGGGAACTATATATAAACCTGATTCTTTTGCCAAACAAATATTGTTTGCAAAATTTCATCACAATCGACCTTTATTTTGTTCTCAAGAATACAAGGACAGACGGACTGACATTCATAAATCGTATCAGAAAGTGATTCCATGAAGATCCTCCAAAGTAACTATGGGTCTATGTCGCTTCCTTCTCCCTGTTACAAAAAAACACACAAACACATAATACCTCCATTACACCGTGAATATTTAAAATTCTAGCGAAATCACAAGAATACGAACCACCTCCATGTCTAATTTCCAGATACCAACAGTGATCTAAATATCAAATTTGAGGATTCTAGACCTATCCTTCATTCAATACCCAATATATATAACAAATTAGTACTTTTCGTACATATACGTATTAAATCCAGACCACTTCCATATCTCAATTCCTGATACCAACAGCGATCGCAATATAAATTTTGAGGATGCCAGTCCCATCCCTTCACCCAATATCAAATATAGTAGCACCAACACCATATATCCAGGTTAAAAATGTACAGCGACTTGAATGCCTGATTTCAGATTTCAAGCACTATATTTGGTGAAAAAATTGTACCGAATATTGTGTTTTGCGCACTTGTTGTACACATTTCCAAAACCACCTCTTTATCACACACCTACCAGCAGAATAATTTGTATTGTGTCTTCGTTGGTTGGTATTAGAAAACGTATACCTCCCGATATTCGGTATTTTGATGATTTTTGCCGCATTTTTCATGGATTTGTCTAAAAGTTGTTATTTGTTGGTCATAATGGATCTAGCTTCGGTGGCGAAACATTGCATGTATAAGTCCACGTTTTGGTATAGCCCCCATATAGCGGTACCTCCCGATATTCGGTATTTTGATTATTTTTGTCACATTTTTTCACGGATTTGTCTAAAAATTGGAATTCGTTGGTCGTAATAGGTTCTAGCTCCGTTGGCGAAATATTGTATGTATAGGTCCACGTTTTTGTATAGCCCTATATAGCGGTACCTCAGAATATTCGGTATTTTGATGATTTTTGCCACATTTTCCCACGAATATGTCTAAAAATTGGTATTTGTGGGTCATAATTTGAGGGTATAAAAAGTTCGACCCAGCCGAACTTAATGTTTTTTTACTTGCTTTTATACTAAATTTTTAGCTCTATTCAATGTCATTTTACCAAATGGTACCATTTTAGAAGTTTAGATGGTACCAGGATAAGAAGACCCATGCAACTCATCCTCACTCTACGTGTGTAGTTGACAGACTAACCCTTAATTTCTGATATCTTTTCGATTCGAATTTCTTCTTTCTATTAAAAATTTATATGTGTAAAAAAATATTAAATGCCTCATAACCGCATATTTTTCGAATACACTTCTTAATCCATTAGCTATTTCATTTCGACTGGCTTTTTATTTTGCTAAGCTTTACTTCGCAAAATCTCTTCAATTTATATTTAATCGCTCATACATCAATATGAGTTTTGTTGCCGCTGATATATTGCCTCCGACCCACTTTACATGTGAGTTGTTATTCAATTTCGTTTTTTATTTGGCACAAGCCAAAGTAACTTTTCTATCGACAATTTTGAACGTTCCGAAAAATTTCATATTCTTCCATGTATTTTTGTGTGACCCTTTTTTGTTGCGTTGAAGGAGAAAACCACTTTCACGAACCGAAAATCAGCCGGGCATAAACACAATTTGGAATTTCATTGGCGAAAAAAAAAACGAACGGATGAGAAATTGGATTAAAAAGTTGAAAATTTAATAATAAAACTCAAACTTTTACATAACACTTGTGTGGCAGTCGTCGTTTTTTTTTTTTTGGGGGGGGGGGGCTTAGTATAGCAGTGAAAATACGAATTACTTTAGTTAAAGTTTTTCGGTTTTTTTTTGTTTGGCTTTTAAGTGGAACAAAATGCAGCAGAAGCAGCTTTCAATAAGAGTTAGCCGAAAATAGTAGATGTAAATTTTAATTGTATTACGAAATCCTTTCGATTTTATTTCGAAAAGTTAATTATACACTATGTGTTGGGGGTATTATAAGTTTGAATTGGGTCAAAAATTATGTAACACCTCGAAATATTGGTTTCCCACATAGGAAAGTATATATGGATCTTCCTATCTCGTCGTTCTGAGCCGATCTATCTATCTATAATTTGTAATCACTCTACAGGTCGCAATTTTGGCCCCATCTTCACGAAATTCAGAATGGACGTGGGGCTAAAGCCAGAATAGATGCCCATTGCTTTTGGAGATGATCGCATAATATTAGGGGTTGTTGAAATGAACCAAAAACTGAAAAATTTCCTGATTTTGCAGTTGCTCTACAGGTCGCAATTATAGACCAATCGAAGCGGAACCTAGCATGACGCTAGAGCTTAGGGCTGAGCAGAAGCCTTTCAATTTTTATGGTCAATGGGTATAATTAAGTGGGTGAAATAGACCGTAACATTTGTGTTAAATAAAAGTCAAGTTTTCCATTAAAACGCGAATATTTTTAATTCCAGCGAAATCACAAAAAGACGAACAAATCACTTCTGCACTGCCCTGATATTCACAGAAATTCAGGGCAGTGCTCCTTGACATAATTTCAAAATCAAAATCTTCCAAAATGGATTTGGACATAAGGGGGCTTTTAACATATTGTAGTGTTGTAGGGTATCACAATGTCGGTCCCGCACGACCATAGCCTTTGCTTACTTGTTTTTGAATATATTTGGCAGCCCTAAGTGAGGTTAGTGGAACCATATATGTGAAGTTCGAGTAAACTTGAGCCATAAATACATAATACGACCAACATTCACAGAAATTCATTTCGGGGTCTTAGATGTCTAAACATAATGCTTTTAAGGCTGGAGTGAGAACTTTCTATTTGGTTAAGAACCGGTAGGATAGCACTAGTTCGGTTCCCAAGGTACAAAATCAGACGCCGATGAAAACTGCCTTTCTAACGGACAGTTGATCCAAATTGTAATTGTGCAACAAATGGCCAATATCAGTCCAAATTACCTTAATTTTTCATTCACATCAGAACAAATTCATTCTAGAAGCAAGTACATAAGAAGCAAGTACATGATATAGCTATAGCTCCCTTATATATGTTTCATCCGATTTGGTCTTTAAGTCCAAATATGCACCCCAAAACAATGATATTTGCTACCAGATCAGAAATACCTATGTCAAATTTTATCGAAATCGGCTCATATTTGGATTTAGTATCCCATATCAGCCCGAATGGAGTGAATTTCGTGACGTACGTTTCCATTTGGTGAAACTCAGCTCCGATACATATCTTTATACCCTTCACCTTGGAAAGGAGGGTATATTAACTTTGTCATTCCGTTTGTAACATCCCTAAATATTGTTGTATATGAAGTTCGTAATGGATGCTACAGCCTATGACAGAAAATTGTCTATGCTGGTGAAATTTTTTGGATGGAAAAAAATCTGCAAGAATTGGGGAGGACCTTTCCCTAGAAAAAATCTTCAAGAACTGAGGAGGGATTTTTATTTTTATAGAAAAAAAAAACAAGTAAAAAAGCTGTAAGTTCGGCTGGGCCGATCTTTGAATACCCTCCACCATTTGGAACGATTTTGGCTATTTTCCAAAAAATAAAATCCGTTAAAAATTCTCTTAAAATCTTAAAAATAGCGAATGTAGGGTCTATACGACGACGTGGACCTGCATCATAGGCCATTACAATATTCGCAATGCGAAAAAAATCGGTAAAGTATGTAGCTAAAATCATCAAACACCGAATATAAGGAGGTACTATTATATGGGGGCTATACCAAAACGTCGACCTGCACAGACTATTTCTTGTCATAGGCTGAAGTATCCATTACGAAATTCAAACACTAAATTTGAAACAATTTCAGTGAATAATGTCGCTAAAATCATCAAAATACCGAATATCGGGGGATACCGTTATATGGGGCTATACGAAGACGTGGACCTGCTGCATACAATTTTCTCTCATAGACTGTAGTACCCATTATGAACTTGAAGTTTCGAATTTGAATATGGTAATGACTTATGGCAAACAAACAAACCTGAAGTAAACCTTTAAAATATTTAAGACCAGAAGTTAGCTTCCAATGGGAGTTATTTAAAAGAGTATTTCGATTTTTCTCGTTTCCAATCACAATCATTGTCTTATCGTTTTTTTTATATTTTTAAATTTTATTCAAGATTTCAGTCTTATAAAACTCCATTAACTGTAACATTCTATGGAGGAAGAAAATCTTGAATATTTATCACCCATTATAACGAGCATTTCAGATAATAAATAAAGCAAATACACAAAAGAAATGAAAGCAATAAAAATGAGAGAATATAGACAGAGTATTTTTTTGTTTGGTTCTCAAATGTCTCCTTTTTCTTTTAACTGCTTCTTAAGGATTCTCCTTGCCTTGCTGAATAAAATAATTCAAAAGAATAGGAATGAAGTTCAGTGGAATAAAACGGCATATAAATACATAAATTTCAATGTATATATGTATGTATACATACAGATACATACACATCCACCGGCATACATATCAACAAACAATTCTCTATCAAATGACATTTTTCTTCGCCATTAATGTCATCGATGAGAGATTTATGACAAGGTGAAACATTATACAATTCATATAAATATATACAACGTTGTAGAAGGGCGATGACATTGCCTCCCCCTCACTCGGGTGTACGTGTGTGTGTGGGGTACACAACTGGAACTCCTGCCATATATATCAGCTGTATTGTCTGTGGTCGTTTTGTCTCGCTGACATTGTTAGAAATAAATGTCTTCATAATGTGAAATTGTTGCAATAATCTCACATGTCACACAATACCGAATAGTACGACAACAACAACAGCGAATGAATGACTTTATAATCGGTGATTTGTATTATCCGTACAGAGTCATAAATATTTAAAACCACAGGCAAATATTAACAAATACTTCCGATGTCATGTGGGAATTTTATAAGGAATTTCCAACATAGATTAAAACTATTCATAATAATAGTTGAAACAATTATTCGATTGATGACAGGGTTCAGACTTAAATATAGTACATAAGTAAATCTACATAGTCTGATATGTTTCATTTGAAAACAGACACTGAAAAAATGTTTATTTACTTCTTATAATAGCGAAATTTAAACTTATGCACAAAGAAGAAAGAAAATACATCAAGGTTCAGAATGCTATACAGGTTGAGATGAAAAACTGCAACCAAATTCAGACTGCTGTCAATTCTAAACCACTCGTCCGACAGCTATTAAAATTATTCCAGTGATAGATCATTATATTCCTTACAAGCGTACATAAGAGAATTTTTTGGAGAGAATTTTCGAGAAAAAGTTATTCGTGATGGAATTCAAGCGTGATAGTGTGATTTATTTATATATGCTGGAAAACCACAAGTGGCTATCGTTAGAGCACTCCAGCATTAAAATGTGAATAAATCTTTTGTATCTCGTACCATCGCTCGTTACCGTGTCACTGGTAGCGTAGCTCGACGTCAAGGATGTGGACTGAAGAAAACAGCAGCAGAAATGGTTCGAAAAGTAAAGAAGAGACTTAATCGAAATCCGCGTCGCTGAGCATATCGTAATATTTCTTTCGGCAAATATAGAAAAATAAGCTCGGGGTTAAGCCATTGAAATTCCAAAAAAAGCAAGAACTTACACCACAACAGAAAGAAAGAAGCCTCAAAAGAGCTAAAGAGTTGCTTCGCTTGACCGATTGTGGTGAACTGACGAATTTGGTTTTCTCCGATGAGAAAACATTCGATGTGCAGCAGTTTGTAAACAAACAAATGATCGTGTTTACTTGCCAAAGAGGTCATCTGAAATGTGCACTCTCGGTTGGCCACCAGAACTGAAGCGCCAGCCATGGTGATGGTGGGGGCCGCCATAACAGCAGATGGTCGCTCTCCGCCCGTATTAATCGACTGTGCCATCAGAATAAATGCCGAAGATAGTCGCGAAAATATTCTGGAGGTTGTATTAAAGCCTTGGACACGCAAACATTTTGCAGACCTGTTGGACATTCCAACAGGACTCAGTACGCGTCACCAAAAATGGTTACAAAATGAGGTTCCTCGCTTCATTTCTAGTGGTGGTCATTGTGCCAACAAAATACCAATCCGTTGGACTATTGTGTCTGGAGTATTTTGGAAAGCAAGGTTAGCACTAAAAATACCAAAGTGTCGACCTCCTCAAACAAGCGCTTCGCCGGGAATGGGCCAAAATACCGCAGAGCAACATTCGGGCAGCATATGACGGTTTCATTGCCCGTTTGAAGGTCATAATGCGTACCAAAGGCGACCAATTCGAACAAATCTAAACTTATTCTAAAATTTGATGCTATTTCCGAAATTTTTTGCTTTCATTCAATAAAGATTAAAAAAAGTAAGAATTATGGCGTTTTTTTTATCTCACCCTGTATAAAAAGTTAGAACATTTCCGGCGGTGTACCCATGGTACAATGCAGACAAAGTTGTATAAAGCACATTTTTTTAGTATTGTAATGTTTGAATATTTATAGTTTTTGTATATGCACCTTCCCCACCTTCTGATACCTTCCTCACAAAAAGTCAAAAAAATTGAATACCTAAAATGTTTATTAGATTTAGACGAAGTGGAATATATAGATCCACTATGGGAACTCACGCACATTTCAACATTTTCCAAAAATTATCACATATCACATAAGTCACGTTTTGATATTTTTATCTGACTAAGGTCAAGTACGAAATGGAAAATATTGGTAAAAGATCAACATTTTAGTAATATCAAAATTCATTTTTATAAACGAACATTGGAGGAGGATATACAACAGGCGGTGAAATCGACTGAAAATTTTTACAACAAAAAATTGTGGTCGATTTCGTCAGGAAAATATTATCCGATGATCATTCAAAATTCTAAGCTTCAGCGCTGTCCCAAACTCTAATCTTATAAAAATTACATGTCTGTTAGTCCTTAATTTAGAACTGTGGGCCGATTGCAAAATCTGAAAAATTCTTCGGTTTGGGTTCATTTCATACCCTAAATATTCTGCGAACATTTTTTAAAATAGACTTCTATTCTGAACCTAACTCTACCCCCATGCAAAATTTCATGAAGATCGCATTATATTTGAGACCTGAATATAATTTCCCAGAAGTGACATTTTCGGGTAAACGTGATTACTGTGAAATTTAAAAATATTCTCTGTTTAATGAAAGAAGTTATGGCCTATTTCACCCTCAAGATATTACTCGAAAAGCATCCAAATTGGTGCGCTTCTGTACATCAGTAAACTCTTGCCCCATGCTAATTTCCGAGTCGATTGGTCTAAAATTGTGACCCGTAGAGCAACTGCAAATCAATATTTATACCCTACACCACAAGGTGGTCAGGGTATTATGTCTTTGTGCATTTGTTTGTAACAGGCAGAAGGAAACGAGATAGACCCATAGTTCCTTTTGATGATCTGCATAGAATCACATTCTGAGTCGATTTATGCATGTCCGTCCGTCCGTCTGTCCGTCCGTCCGTCTGTCCATGTATTTTTGTAAACAAAGTACAGGTCGCATTTATTGTCTGATCCAAATGAAATTTTGCACAAATTATTTGTTTGGGCCAAGGACGAACCCTATTGAAATTGGAAATAATCGGTCAAAATTTAGATATAGCTCCCATATATATCTTCGTCCGATTTGCCTTGTATTGTGCACCAAACGTGTAATATCAGCCCGAATTGTATGGAATTTTGAATATACACCCAAATTAGGTCTAAAAATATGTATGCCAAATTTGATCGAAATCGGTTCAGATATAGATATAGCTCCCATAAATATTGTTCATCCGATTTGTTATTTTTGTCCACCGCCGCCGTAATATGCACTCTGCAACAACAATATTTAGTGAAATATATCAAATACAGCTCAGAAATACATTTGCTAAATTTTATCGAGATCGGTTCTGATTTGGATATAGCTCCCATATATAACTTCGTCCGATTTACCTTTTACTGTGCAGCAAACGTCTAATATTTGTCCAAATGGAAGGGAATTTGGCACTTACGACCGAATTGGGTCTAGAAGCTAGTATGTCAAATTTGGTGAAGATCGGTTCAGATATAGCTATTGCTCCCATATATATTGTTCATCCGATTTGTCATATTTGTTACCCACAGCCGTAGTATGCACTCCGTAACAACGATATTCAGGGAAATATATGAAATACAGCTCAGAAATATATTTGCCAAATTTTATCGAGATCGGTTCAGATTTGGATATAGCTCCCATATATATCTTTATCCGATTTCTAATTAATTGTGCACCAAATGGGCAATACAATTCCGAATTTAAAAGATACAAATGCTTCGGCATATTTAGTCCTTTGAACGTTAAATTATAATTAAATCATAGCTTGTATGATGGAATTCTACCATAAAAACTTTTAATTGTTATGTGGAGCTCTACTAAATTAGAAAAGTGGTGTAGGGTATCATAAAGTCGGCCCCGCCCGACTTTAAGACTTTCTTTACTGTTTTTTTTTTTTTTTGTTTTTTGTCCATTTCAACCCCAAAATATTTTGCTATCATCTCCCCTAAGTAATAATAGGCTTCTATTCCGCCCGTCGGTCCATGTATTCTTGTGATCGCATTTATTATCCGATTGTGGTAAAATTTTCAAACAATATTTGTTTCGCCCAAGCACAAAACCTATTGAAATTGGGTTAATCGGTTCAAATTTAGATATAGCTCTGATTGATATCTTCAACCGATTTCCGGTTAATTGTGCACCAAATGGCCAACATCAGTCCCAATGACTTGAATTTCGGACATTCGGCCGAATTCAGCCTAGAAATAAGTACTTCAAATTTGGTAAAAATCGGTTCAGATATAGCTATAGCTATCATATACATGTTTCATCCGATTTGGTGTTTAAGTCCCTCACATCGTACTATGTACTCCACAAGAATGATATTTGGTGAAAGATATCAGATACAGCTCAAAAATAAGTGTCACAAATAGTTGTCGAGTGCCAAGTTTTATTGAAATCGGTTTTTAAAGCTTCGATATACATCCCCATCCGATTTTACGGTTATTGTTCTCTATATATGTAATATCAGCCCAAGTTGGATAGATTTCTTTCATATTCAACCGCATTTTTCCATTTGCTGAACCTCGGTCCAAGCAACATATTGTTCATTGAAGGACGTTTGATGGTCGCATTGGATTGTCTATTTTCTAATTGGGAGGGCTAAGCTTTTATCCGCGTTATCACTTACGTGGAAGGTACTACTGACAGCATTTTGGACAGGTTTTGAATTATCTGCCAGCAACATTATAATAAGTTCACTACAGACTTATTTTAAAATAGAAACAAGTAAGCAAAGGCTACAGTCGTTCGGGGTAGTGGTCCATTCTACCCGCTGTCCTAACTCTAACTTCATGCGAGATTTCGTGGTTTCAATTTCGGCTGCAAAATCAGGAACATTTTTAGTTGTTGGTCCATTTAAAACTAAAGGCCTAGCCCTTTAGTGCCTAACCCTACCCTTGCGAAAATTTTCGTGAGGATCGGACGATAATTGCATCTGTATATAAAAACCCCAACCTGAGTTGTAAGAATAAAAAATATTACAAAATATACACTTCAATATTTTAAGACAAATTGAAAAAAATCGCATGCGATAAAAAAATATGAACAAATAAAAAAATTTCACAAAATACAACAAAATCTATATTAACATCATTATTGGCATCTTTTTTATGCGATTTGTTTAGATTTTATACTTTTATGCCAAGAGGGTATTATGAATTGACAAAATTTGTAAAAATCGGTCCAGCCATCCTTGAGATATAAGCATTTTAGCTAACATCCCCTTCCTTTCCGGCATCTATGTAACGGCCAGAATTGACCTGTTCGTCTATTTGTGGTTTCGCCGGGATTAAAAATATTCGCGGTTTAATGGAAAATTGGATTTCAATTTAACACAAATGTTATGGTCTATTTCACCCACTAAATATTATCCGATGACCATCAAAATTGGAAGGCTTCTGGCCAGCCCTAAGTTCTAACCCCATTCTAACTTCCGATTCGTATAATTGCGACCTGTAGAGCAGCTGATCCATTTCAACCCCTAAGTGTTATGCGATCATCTCCAAAAGTAATAGACCTCAATTCTGGCTCTAGCCCCACCTCCATTCTAAATTTTGTGAAGATCGGGATGGACGGACGTGCATAGGAAGATCCATATATAATTTTTCTATGTGGGAAACCAATATTTCGATGTGTTACATAATTATTGGCCCAATCAAACTTATAATACCCCTAACACATAGTGTTGTAGGGTATAATTAACATTGAATTCGAATAACTTATGATGTATGTAGAAAACTCAACTCAAAATAATTTCAACATTCTAGTTGTAAGCAATTTAATAAGCCCATATACCCAGCATTCATGTGTTTGCATGAACTTCAAGCTGGTATGATTATCACCGAATGTTACCATTGTGTATTTTGGTAAATATTGATTTTATTGTCAGAACCGTTTTCTAAATTTCGTGGGTGTTTTAATGGCATGGATTTGTATTGGAAGATATACCCACACACTCTTATTTAGATCGACTATTTGGCAACGGTTGGTTGTAGACGTCAAGAATACATTGCCTTGTATGTAGTTGTTGCCGCTACTGAATTGTGTCGCTGTGTTAGGATTGAATGTAAATATTTGTCTGGTCGTCGTTTGTCAATATGTCGTAACATTGAAGATATTATCTTGACTTTGTCGTTGTTTGGTCTCACATCGATTTTAATGGGTTTTTATTTCTGTTTGATATAAGTACCTCCAATGGCACCAATACAACATTGGCCAACACAATAATCGACGTCACACTTCCTCGTATACACACGCACACAACCACCCATTTTTCATTGCTATAGACTATGTTGTTGTTGCAGATGCTATTTGCATCGTCTCCCTTTCTAAATACCAGGAAAATGACACAATATCTTCCTCTCCCACACACACACAGACACACACTGGTATATAAAAGAAAATACAATACATGCAAAGAACATGGCATTAAATGTGACATGATAAACAAAATTGTAAACTTGACAGGATTAGTAGCTGTTTACAAGTGACACAGTATTATGTGGTACTGAGAGAGAAAGAAGAAAAAAGGATTTTGAATATATTTCCTTAGAAAAAAAATATATATATGCTAAACATATTCACACAATTTATATGTAAATTTTGTTATAAAATTCGTATTGAAAAAAAAAAGTAAACATATTGATGGAAACAATAACTTTAAAAATGTTATGCATGCCTAGTGGAAGCAAAAGAGAACATTTAGAGCTTGAGATTAATAACCACAACTCTATCTTGGATAAAACGTTTTTAGTAATTCGATTTTTTGGGAGTTCACAATTTAGAGAACCTATACGATATAGTATTGCTTGACATAATATTGAGTAGAGTGTGTTTTACCCAGAGATTTGCTAGTTTTCATTCGGGAGTGAAACTTGCGTAATTGTTTATGCACTCCTAAGTCACTCCACTTTAAAAAATTAGAGTGAGAGCCAAATCGATGGGAATATATTAAGAGATTTCGTTATATTAAAATTTTAAACTCATCTAAATAATAATTTAAAATCCAACAAAGTAAAATTCTAAGATGATGGTAAGCACCCCAAATTTTGATTGATGTCTCAAATGATTTATATCGTTCCTTCGTATAGCCCCCAAAAAGGTACCATACGATGCTCGGTGTTTTGATGAGTGTATCCACATTTTCCAATAGCATGACCAAAAATGCTTAATATTTCTTCAGGCAGAAAAATTCTTTTAAGTCTATTTATACCCTACAACACTATGTGTTGGGGGTATTTTAAGTTTGATTGGGTCAAAAATATTGGTTTCACACATAGGAAAGTATATATGGATCTTTCTATCTCGCCGAGCTGAGTCGATCTAGCTATGTATGTCCGTCCGTCCGTCTGTCAGTCTGTCCATGTTAATATGTAACCACTCTACAGGTCTCAATTATGGCCCGATCTTCACGAAATTTAGAATGGAGGTGGGTTAAAGGTCAGAATAGAACCCTATTTCTTTTGGAGATGATGGAATAATATTTAGGGGTCAAAATGGACCAAAAACTGAAAAATTTCCTGATTTTTCAGTTGCTCTACAGGTCGCAATTATGGACCAATCGAAGCGGAAATTAGCATGGGGCTAGAACTTAGGGCTAAGCCTTCCAATTTTGATGATCATCGGGTAATATTTAGTGGGTGATATAGACTATAACATTTGTGTTAAATAAAAGTCAAATTTTCCATTAAACCGCGAATACTTTTAGTAACGGCGAAATCACAAATAGACGAACAGGTCAATTCTGACCGTTACGTAGATGCTGATAGTGTGTATATCGGATATATATAGCGAAATATATACAATGTATATAAACAAAGGAAGGGGATGTTAGCTAAAATGCTTATATCTGGGCCGATTTTGACAAATCTTGTCAAATCTGAATGCCGTCCTGGCGTAAAAGAATAAAAATCTAAAATTCGCGTAAAAAGATGCCAATAATGATGTTAATATGGATTTTGTAGTACTTTTTGACATATTTTTATTTTTTGTTGTTGCAAAATCGTCAGGCAAAATCCCATTATTGTTGAGTGGAGAACGATGGTAATGTTTACCAGGTGGTAAATTTTTTATTCGCTATTTTTTATCGCATGCGATTTTTTCAATTTGACTTATACTATTGAGGTGTACATTTTGTAATATTTTTTCACCTTACAACACATGTTGGGGCTATTATATACATATTGCAATTATCGTAGGGTAAGGCTCAGAAGGGCTAGGGCTATTGTTTCCAAAGATGCCCGCAATATATTTAGGGGTTGAAATGGAGCACCAACTAAAAATGTTCCTGATTTTGCATCCACCATAAAGGTCACAAATGGAGACCAAAGGACACGAAATCTCGCATGAAGTTGGGACGGCGGGTGGAATGGACCACTATTTTTGTGTGAAAAAATACCAACATTACTTACAGGCGATATCCGAAGTACACAAAATGCGAACTTCTGGCTTTTAATGCTGATTTCGTTGACGAATATATCCAAATATCGTAGACAAGCAAATCATATAGATTATTGTAAATTTGGAATACAGATAGGACTCTTACTTTTGGAGATGATGCAAAATATTTAGGGGTTCAAATTAACCATTTCCTGATCAAACAATTGAAGCCAATAATCACGCCTGAGAAGAGAGTTAAGGACAGGGAAGAAGTCTAGCATTTTGGATGACCATTGGATTAAATTTAGCTGTAAAATGGACCACAACAACGAACAGAACGACGGAGCGCCTGAATATTGGTCAAATGTTCCTGGTCAAAATGCTAAGGGTAATATCTGGGCAGTGCTTCGTGACATAATTTCAAAAGCGAAATCTTTCAAAATGGATTTGGACATAAGGTGGCTTCTAATATATTTTAGTGTTGTAGGGTATTACATATCGGCCCCGTACGACTATAGCCTTTGCTTATATGTTTTTCAATAGCTCTTTCAAATATTTCAAATTTTGTAATTTTGGCCACATTATCCAACGGAGTTGTTTCATGATTGGTGTATGCAACAGACACTTTCACCAGTACCAAAACCGATAATAGGCATTTTTATGTAATTGGAAATTTGGTATTTTGACTTCCTTTTTATACCCTACAACACTATATGCTGGGGATTTTATAAGTTTTATTGAGCCAAATGTTATGTAACACCTCGAAACATTAGTCCGAGAGATAGGAAACTTTTTTGGGATCTTCCTTTCTTGCCGAGCTGAGTCGATCTAGCTATCTATGCCCGGCCTTCTGTTCATGTTTAATTGTAATCACACAACAAATCGCAATTATGGCCCGATCCTCACGAATCGTGGTGAGATTGGAATCAGAATAGAAGCTTATTCCAAAATATTTAGGGTGGAAATGGATCAAAACCCGAAAATTTTCTTTATTTTGCAGTTACTCTTAAGATCACAATTATAGATCACAATGTATGGCTGGACAGAAGACTATTTCTATTAATTTCTATAGTATTTTTTAATTTCAATAGAATCAAAAATACACGAAAAGGTTACTTCTGACGTTTACATTGATGCTGATATCTAAGATATCGCATATATAGCCAAAAATATACAATTTCAAGTATCAAAGATGGGGATGTTAGTTAGACCGCTTATATGTCATGAACGACTCGGCGGATTTTGAAAATTCACAACATTTTAGGCAACAAGTTTGACAGAAAAGGATAAAATCGAGAAATTGCATAACAATTGCATAACAATTATAACGAAAATGGGAATATTCATAACCTACACCACACTGTTGTGCAGGGTATTATATGTTTGTGTATTTTATTTGTAACATGGAGAAGAAAGTAAGATAGACACATACATATCTCCTTTTGATGAACTTCAAAGGCCCAAAGGCGAACGTTATTGATTGGTGGTAATCGGATCAGATTGGGATATAGCTCCCATATATAGAGTCATCCGATTTTAAATTATATTGTGCGCCAAATGCGTAATATCAATCTGAATCAAATACATTTTAGCACACACAGCCAGGTTCAATCCAGAAGTATGTCTGCTAATTTTGGTGAATATCGGTTCAGATTTAGATATATGTTTAGCTCCCATATATATTATTGTTCGATTTAAATGTTATTGTGCAACACATGTGTAATACTGCATATCTGGAATTCAGCCCAGAAGCAAGTAATTCTAATTTCGGGAAATTCGACTCAGATATAGCTCTGTAGATATGCATAGCTATGTTTGGGGTTCAAGTCCCTCACATTCGTAATATGCACTCAATAACAATCATATTTCGAACCTGATATCAGATGCAGCTCAGAAATACCTCTGCCAAATTTGTATCGATATCGGTTCTGATTTGGATATAGCTTCCAAATAAATCTTCATCCGATTTGACTGTTATTTTGAACCAAATATGTAATATTTGCCCCAAGTATATGCATTTTTTGTACATTTAACTAAATTTATCCTGGAAGTGAATACGACATTTAGTGAAACTCAATTTCCATACAACTATTGATCCGATATATGTTTTTTTAAATATAATAAGTATATGTAGGGTATCATAAAGACGGACACGTCCGACCTCACCTAAAATTTCGCTTGTTTCTTCATTTCTCCTAGGATTATCACAACGAAACATCCTTTAACCTAATGTTATTGTCTATTTAGGTTTTCAACGTCTTTGGTAGATATATTCGGACATGCCAAGTTTGGAGAGAATCAAAAAATCAATTCGCATTCTACGAAGGTTATGATTAAGCAAAATAATTACCCTTCGTGGTTGAGCTACAAGATTTAATGTTGGTAAATTTGGAGGCATAAAATTTGGAGGAAATTGTGATATCATTTCGATTTTAGTGAGAAAATTGTTTCTTTGTGGTAGAGATACCACATAAGAAGTGGTAGTATATTCTTCATTTTCGCATCTGACCTGATAGGAATATTGTCCTCTACGGAGTTTGAACGAAATCGATTATTTCATTAGCTTCCTATCAAATATATGACTTTAATGTTCTATTCCAGGACTTGCAAGAATCGATTAGTTTTGTATTTTTTACGATTTCATACAGGAAAAATCGGTTATCGTATTAGAAAATTTTACACACTTGTCGTTCTGGAAAAGAGCATTGTTTTAAAATGAAAGGACATTGCCAGAGGGATTTGACCGATATTGCTTTTCTCCTAATTCCATGGTAGTTTAAAACAAGTAAGCAAAGGCTATCGTCGTGCGGGGCCGATACCCTACAACACTACAATATGTTCGAAGTTTCGTTATATCCAAATCCATTTTTGAAGGTTTCGTTTCGAAATGATGTCAAGGAGCTCTGCCCAGACTCGTAGAATTTGGCCAATATTCACGTACTCCGTCGTGTTGTATTCAAAACAATTTCACACGAAATGGTCATCCAACATGTTAGACTCCTTCCCTGTCCTTAACTCTCTTCTGATGCGAAATTCGGTGTCGATTAATTTTCAATTTGTGGCGACTACAAATTAGAAAAATTTAATTTTTTTAGTCCATTTGAACCCCTATAGAAGAATAATAGAAGAACACGAGGCTTTAATTCTGACCCTAACGCTACCCCCATGCAAACTTTCGTGAGGATTGGACGATAAATGCAATATACATATAATACCCTCAAAGCGTAGTGTAAAAATTTAGAAAATTTTCAATTCAAAATTGTACGTCAAATAGGGGTTCAAATTAACCATTTCCTGATCAAACAATTGAAGCCAATAATCACGCCTGAGAAGAGAGTTAAGGACAGGGAAGAAGTCTAGCATTTTGGATGACCATTGGATTAAATTTAGCTGTAAAATGGACCACAACAACGAACAGAACGACGGAGCGCCTGAATATTGGTCAAATGTTCCTGGTCAAAATGCTAAGGGTAATATCTGGGCAGTGCTTCGTGACATAATTTCAAAAGCGAAATCTTTCAAAATGGATTTGGACATAAGGTGGCTTCTAATATATTTTAGTGTTGTAGGGTATTACATATCGGCCCCGTACGACTATAGCCTTTGCTTATATGTTTTTCAATAGCTCTTTCAAATATTTCAAATTTTGTAATTTTGGCCACATTATCCAACGGAGTTGTTTCATGATTGGTGTATGCAACAGACACTTTCACCAGTACCAAAACCGATAATAGGCATTTTTATGTAATTGGAAATTTGGTATTTTGACTTCCTTTTTATACCCTACAACACTATATGCTGGGGATTTTATAAGTTTTATTGAGCCAAATGTTATGTAACACCTCGAAACATTAGTCCGAGAGATAGGAAACTTTTTTGGGATCTTCCTTTCTTGCCGAGCTGAGTCGATCTAGCTATCTATGCCCGGCCTTCTGTTCATGTTTAATTGTAATCACACAACAAATCGCAATTATGGCCCGATCCTCACGAATCGGTTGAGATTAGGATCAGAATAGAAGTCTATTGTTTTTGGAGGTGATTCCAAAATATTTAGGGTTGAAATGGACCAAAAACCGAAAATTTTCTTTATTTTGCAGTTACTCTTATGATCACAATTATAGACCACAATGTATTGCTGGACAGAAGACTATTTCTATTAATTTCTATTATAGAGGGAGTATTTTTTAATTTCAACAGAATCAAAAATACACGAAAAGGTTACTTCTGAAGGTTACATTGATGCTGATATCTAAGATATCGCATATATAGCAAAAAATATACAATTTCAAGTATCAAAGATGGGGATGTTAGTTAGACCGCTTATAAATCACGAACGACTCGGCGGATTTTAAAAATTCTCAAAATAAAATAGACAAAAATTGCATAAAAAATTATAATAAAAATGGGAATACTTATACCCGACACCACACTGTGTTGCATGGTATTATGTCTTTGTGCATTTCCTTGCAACATACAGAAGGATAGGAAATAAACCCATAGTTCCCTTTGGTGATCTTCATAGAATCACATTCTGAGTTGATTTATGCATTTTCATCCGTCTGCCCGATCTCGATAAAATTTTAGC
The DNA here is from genome assembly GCF_030504385.1 of Musca domestica. Lineage (NCBI taxonomy): Eukaryota > Metazoa > Arthropoda > Insecta > Diptera > Muscidae > Musca > Musca domestica. Next base: position 3,375,818 of record NW_026712364.1, on the reverse strand, counting down.
AAAGATATTTCTGAGCTGTATATTATATATATCCCTGAATATAGTTTTTACGGAGTGCATATTACGGCTGTGGGTTACAAATATAACAATTGAAAAATAACGAGGAAATCCTTGTGTAGAATATCAGAAAATTTTAATTCAAAAATATGGTTAAAATCAACAAAATATCCAATATCGCTGGTACAATATCGACCTATATAGAAAATTATCTTTCAGGGGATAAAGTACTAATAGAGAACTCCTTGTGTAGAATTTCAGACAATGCCATTGAAAAATGTGACTAAAATCATCGAAATACCGAATATCGGGAGGTACCGTTATATAGGGGATATACGATGTCGTGGACCTATATAGAAAACTCTCTTCCATGGAGTAAAGTACCCAAAGAGAACTCCTTGTGTAGAATTTCAAACAATTCCATTTAAAAATGAGCCTAAAATCTTCAAAGTACCGAATAAGGCGGGGGGGTGGGGGGGTTGGGGTACCGTTATATGGGTGCCATAAGATATCGTCGACCGATATAGCCTGCCTTCGAACTTGACCCTCCTGTACGTAAAAGACTGATCTGTTAGATTTTTAGCTTCCTATCTTAATTTGTTTGGACTCTAGCGTGACTACAACAGATGGACAGGGCTTAATTGTCGTAGAATTTTAAGCTGATCAAGAATATATTTACTCTGTTGGTTCTTAAATTATTATTTCGATGAGTTACAAACGAAATGACAAAATTAATATACTCTGCATACTATTATGGTGGAGGGTATAAAAACATTTACCAAATCTGTAAGTAAATGTCCAAATGTCTGGTAATACTAAACTCATTTATAAACTTCCGCTATTGCATCTTTCACATCACCCCAATATTAAAGCTTCATCATTCAATTTGAGATTGATGCAACACATGTGGTTTTCCGAGTAATCTTTCAATATCGCTTCATTGTTAAAATAAATATTTTTTTCGTGAGATTCCCCAAAAGTTTGACACCATCTATTGATAATTTTTCCACTCTATTTAGTTTTTTGTTGTTCTGCAAGAACAGAGGCGAGTGGTAGTGTGAGTAAACAAAATAAAGAAGAACCAAACTGTCGTTAAAATAAATAGTTGAAATCTCCAACACACATGTGACTTGGTTCTGACTAAACACAGTCACTTTAACTCTTCTTCAGTTTATCATTAAATCCAGCCATTTATCAATGTACTTCGACGACTGAGTGGCTGGCTGACTGACTATTCGTTCAGTCAAAGGTTCTGGTGCTGGTGGGGTTGTACTTGCAGCATCCAAAAGAGAGGGAGCATCCATATGTATGAATATGTGTATGTGCAAATGTGTAGGTGGAGCATACGCAGGACAACCATAATAACATTAGCAAGTGCTATTTACTGGTGGCTTTCTTTCATCCGAGAATGTAGAACATTAGCGGTTTTACCATTAACACACATTCCGCCAGGAAAGTTCATTAGAGTTGTAAAAGTGATGGCAGTAACATTACTTTCGTGCTATTAGTCAAATATAAGAAAATTCTTTGAAAAGATGTCGGAAAACCTTTTTGAGAAAACTTAAGATAGTTTCATTCAATTTTAGGTTAATTACTGCCTTAATCTGAATTCAAGTGAAATAGTGGGGTAATTTCGATGAAGGGGATTTGTTTCATTAAAACTGAAATAAAGTATTTGTAGTCGTAGAGAATAGTCGAGTATTGATCGAAAAGTGTTTGCAAACAAATAATAATAATAATAATAATAATAATAATAATAATAATAATAATAATAATAATAATAATAATAATAATAATAATAATAATAATAATAATAATAATAATAATAATAATATTATTAATAATAATAATAATAATAATAATAATAATAATAATAATAATAATAATAATAATAATAATAATAATAATAATAATAATAATAATAATAATAAACAAAAAAAGTGTTAGTTCGGCAGGACGGAACTTTGAATACCCTCCACCATGTGGTACAAATTTGGCAATAATCCAAAAAAAATTTCCGTAAAAAATTTTGCTAAAATCTCAAAAATACCGAACGTGGCCGTATATTAGGGTCTATATGACGACGTGGACCTGCACAGGCAACTTTTGCAAAAGCTATTACAATATTCAAATCCGAAACTTGAAAAAAATCTGTTTATAATGTAGCTAAAATCATCAAAATACCGAAGAGTGGTACCATGGGGGATTATAAAACGTGGACCTGCACAGACATTTTTCTGGCATAGGCTGTAGTATCCATTACGAACTTCAAATACAAAATCTCAAATAATTCCGGTAAATAATATCGCTAAAATCATAAAAATACCGAATATCGGGGGTTCCATTATATGGGGCTATTCTAAGACGTGGACCTGCACACACAATTTCCGTCTTAGGCTGTAGTATTCATTACGAAATTCAAATACCAAATGTGAAATAGTTCCGGTAAATAATGTATCTAAATCATCAAAATACCCAATATCGGGAGGTACCGTATATGTGGGCTATACGAAGACGTAGACCTACATGACGTGGACCCACATGGCCCATTTTCAATACCAAAAGTTCTGCAGACATAATACACATTCGAGTAAAATTTTATCAATCTATTTCATTTCGTTCGGAAGCTAGAGTGATTTTCACAGACGGACAGACTGATAGACGGGCGGACGTTGCTAAATCGACATAGAATTTTAAGCTGATCAAGAATATATATACTTTGTGGGGTCTAAAATGTATATTTCGAAGTGTTACAAACGGAATGACAAACTTGATATACCCTCCATACTATAGTGGAGGGTATAAAAAGTCAGGGTCAACCAACTGTTTGAACAAAATTTTAAATTCATATTTTTTAAAGAACATTCTTTTAATATTGTATATCGCATATCGCAATATTTTTACCGACTTGAGGTCGAGCTCAATTCGATATTCGGTATTTTGATAATCCTATTCACATTTACCCACGAAATGGTTTTAAATTTGTTGTTTTAGAAGATAATTCTTGAAGAATATATTTTTTTTATAAAGGTTCCCGTTTGGTTATTGCCCCATATAACGGTCTAACCCACTTTTTTAAATTTAACAGCATTATCCAGATGGTCTTACTGGTATTTGTAGTTAAAATGGAACACGTTTGAATTCAGATACTTTTTCTTTACCCATTGGTGGAGGGTATTAGGAGTTTGGACGGCCGAACTTAATGTAAATTGTTTCAAAGACTTTCTGCCAAAAGATGGATTTTTGACGCATTATCCCTATTATGAGTGTATTAATGTTTCATAATTATCGTTAATTATTCTTTGTAGAAGCACATTGTAGATTTCGATTTCATAACAAGCAACTAATTTGATTGTTCATGCCCAAGTGTCATCAATGTCGAGACGACACACTTAATTGATGTGAAAAGCAAACACCGAATAACTATTACCATTTTATACGAGGTACAATTAAATGTGGAAAGAATTCCAAATAAAAAAGCAAAAATCTGTAAGTTCGGCCGGGCCGAACTTTGAATACCCTCCACCATTTGGAAGGAATTTGGCAATTCTCAAAACAATAAAAGTTACAATTTCTGTTAAAAATACTGAATGTAGATGTTTTATTAAGGTCTATAGAACTGCATAGGTAGCATTTGTCATTAGCTATTACAATACTCAAATGCGAAACTTAAAAAACATCGGGAGGTACCGTTATATGGGGGCTGTAAGAAGGCGTGGACCTGCACACACAATTTTCTGTCTAAGGCTGTAGCATACATTACGAAATTTGAAACAATTCCGGTGAATAATGTCGCTAAAATCATCAAAATACCAAATGTCGGGAGCTGCCGTTATACGGGGCCTATACGAAAACATGGACCTGCACAGACAATTTTCTGTCTTAGGCTGCAGCATCCATTGCGAACTTCAAATGCCAAATTTGAAACAATTCAGGTGAATAATGTCGCTAAAATCATCAAAATACCAAACGTCGGGAGCTGCCGTTATACGGGGCCCAAACGAAAACATGGACCTGCACAAACAATTTTCTGTCATAGACTGTAGTATTCATTACGAACTTCAAATACCAAATTTGAAACAATTCCGGTGAATAATGTCGCTTAAACCATCAAAATACCGAATATAGGGAGGTACCGTTATATGGGGGCTATACGAAGACGTGGACCTGCACAAACATAGACTGTAGTATTCATTACGAACTTCAAATACCAAATTTGAAGTAGTTCCGGTAAATAATGTCGCTATAATCATCTAAATACCCAATATCGGGAGGTACCGTTATATGGGGGCTATACGAAGACGTGGACCAACATGGCCTATTTTCAATACCAAAAGTCCTGCAGACTAATACACATTTGAGTAAAATCTTATCAGCCTACTTCATTTCGTTCGGAAGCTAGAGCGATTTCCACAGACGGGCAGACGGACGTTGCTAAATCGAATTTTATGGTGATCAAGAATATATATACTTTGTGGAGTCTAAAATGCATATTTCGAGGTGTTACAAACGGAATGACAAACTTAATATACCCTTCATGCTGTGGTGTAGGGTATAAAAAACAACAAAGTACATCCATAAATATAGTTTTGTGATATTTGCAAGTATTTTTTCAAAAATTGTGGATTATAGAACTCTCGGTTTAAAAAAAATCACAATAATCTCTTGGTCCTTAAAAAGTTCTTTAAAAATAAAACATGAAAACAGCTCCTTCGAACTACGACAAAGTCTGTTAAATATAAAGATAGCCCATGAAAATATTTTAAAAAGATGAGCATATGTCAAGAACCGCTGGACTGATTTTCATAATTCTAATCAATTTCAAATGGTCTCTTGTCAGAAAATGATAAAATCTAATAAAATCGATTAAAAATGTGACAAAAAAAAATTAATATATATATATATATATATATATATATATATATATATATATATATATATATATATATATATATATATATATATATATATATATATATATATATATATATATATATATATATATATATATATATATTTTTTTTTTTTTTAATTTCTTGTCATATTTTTATCGCATGCGATTAATTCAATTTGACTTACGATTTAGACTTGTACATTTTCTAAAGTTTTTCTACACGCTGCAACACTATGTGTAGAGGGTATTATATCCAGGTCGCAATTATCGTTCCAACTTCATGAAATTTTGTATGGGGTAGGGTTAGGGTAAAAATTAAAACCTATTGTGTTTGAAGATGGATTTTTCAAATAGACCAAAATAATTAAAATTTTTCTGATTTTGCAGTCGTTCTGCTGGTTACAATTGAATACCAATCGATATTTGAATTTGGCACGAGAAGAGAGCTTTTATGGAAAATTTGCGAGAATTAAATCATACCAACTATGATTATAGTTATAATTTTAAGTCCAAAGGACTGCACATGCATTTATGTCTTTTCAATTCAGACTTGTATTACACATTTTAAATCAGATAAAGATATATATGGGAGCTATATCCACATTTGAACCGATCTCAATAAAATTTGGCAAAGGTATTTCTGAACTGATTTTAATATATTTCACTGAATATTATTGTTACGGAGTGCATATTACGGCTGTGGAGAACTAATATAACAAACGGATGAACAGTATATATGGGAGCTACAGATATATCTGAACCGATTTTCACCCAATTTGACATACTAGTTTCTAGACTTAATTTGGTCGTAAGTGCCAAATCCAATCACATATAGATGGGAGCTATATCCAAAACTGAACCGATCTCGATGAAATTTAGCAAAGGTATTTCTGAGCTGTATTTGATTTTATTCCCTAAATATCGTTGTCACAGAGTGCATATAACGGCTGCGGAGGGCAAAAATAACAAATCGGATGAACAATATATATGGGAGCTATAACTATGTCTGAACCGATATCGATCAAATTTGGCGTACTTATTTCCAGGCCTAATTTGGTCGTATGTACAAAATTGCATGCTATGTGGACTCATATTACACGCTTGGTGCACAATATTTGGTGTAAATCGGACAATAAAATATATATGGGAGCTATATCTAAATTTTGGCCTATTATCTCCAATTTCAATAGGGTTCGTCCCTGGGTCAAACAAACGACTTGTGCAAAATTTCATCTGGATCGTGCTAAAAATGTTTACAAAAATACATGGACGGACGGACATGCATGAATCGACTCAAAATATGGGTATATGCAGATCATCAAAATGAACTATGGGTCTATCTCGTTTCCAAATGCACAAAGACACAATACACCACCTCGTAGTATAGGGTATAAAAATCACGATTAGAATTATGTTATTGTTGGTAAAATATTCGCAAAAACTCCGTGAAGTTAATTGGAAGTTGGTTCTTAATAAATATTTTTGATAAATAGCTTTGGTGGTTCTGGAAAAAATATTCTCTAACAGAATCGAAGAAAATACCTATTTAGGGCCTCGGTAAAGTGCTCTAATATCTATATAAATGAAAAAGCTATGTTTATCTATGCTGATACTTTGTTGCTTTTAAAAATTTGAATCGAAATTTAAATCAAAAAACATTACAATTTGCAGTATCCCATTAATACTTTTGCAGCCATTTCTAAACCTCTCTAAGAAAATATTTCATCATTATATTGATATACCGAAAAAGTTCCATATATGTCAAAATTTCCCCCCAGAAACTTTTTCACACACCGCTTAACACTATTCCTCATTTCAATTTTTGTTTCTTTTTTTTTTTTTTCTTATTCGAAATTAGAAAGTTGCTCTTCACAACAATTATTACTTAATTAAATGCACAAAGATTAACTTCGATGAGATTATGGAACGTGCTGCCAAAGTGTTGTCTATTCAATTTCATTTCAATTCAAACAAACAAACGTTTTCGTACTCATGGCAAATGTATGCACACGCAATGGTGCAACATCAAGGATTCTTTGATGCTGAGGATGGTGCTGATGATGATGATACTTCTGGTTATGGTTATGCTGAGTGTGTGTTTGTGTGCGCGTGGTTCTGATGACGACGGTGAGTATAAAGTGCGTTGTAGTGAAGGAAATCATTAGAATACACAGAAGTGGTTTATGTCTGGTGCCACAGCAACACTGTTATCGAAAGAATCAAGTATCAACCACAACGCAGCAGCAACAACAACAACACCAACAATACATTCACAATAACAATATTCTCAACTATAACTACTCTCGATGAAATGTATGCAATATTAATTGCATAACACTACTAAACTGGCGCACAACAAACACAAACAGGGAGGGGGGACGCATACACCGGAGAACGTTTCGTATTTATGCGAGTTCAACAAACAGCAATTCAGAGTAGAAATGCATCGATACGCACCGAATTAAGTCACAATCAAATGTACGAACATCCATATATACATACATATGAAACAACTACAAACATTTGTTGTTTGTCGGCATGTATTATGATTATGCACACACATATGTACTACATGAACACTGGTATCGTATTCATTTCACTTTGGTCGTACAAACTCACCAACGAATTGTGCAAGATACAAAGTTGTTACAGTTATTAAAAATAAATGCTAAATTTATTAAATTGAAAAAAATTGTCATTTCGTTTATAATATATGCAATATAAAATTATATCATAATTTATATGTTGTTAATTAAATTATTAAAATTTTTTCACAAATTTAAGAGAAATAAGATAAATACAAGGAAAAACTCAAAAACTAAGAGATTAGTAATACCCAACCCCATATGAAGACTTAAATTATTTTCAAATCCGGTATCTAAGGATCCATAAAATTTGGGACTTGGGGCAATATGTCAAAATCTGTAAAAATACTAATTTTTAGTCCATTTAGTAAAAATGTGTTTATGACCTTCAAAATATCCATAAATGGGGGGTCTACTTTGAGCATTTACTTCGATTATGTTTTCCAACCATAACGATTTCAAAATACCAAATTTCAGCTACTTCGGCTGGAAAATTGATCAGGACCCTCAAAATTTATAACAAATTAAAAGGACGGTAAGTCCGGCTTGCACCATGCATAAACGAGGCTTTTGGGTATATGGGTTTTCTTCTAAATGAACCGAAATACTTCATTTCCATAAACTTTATGTGGTCTCGCATTAAAACTGCGAGGAATGTATATGAAATGAATAATGTTGGTATTTTTTCACACAAATTAGTGGTCTATTCTACCCGCTTTCCTAAACTCTAATTTCATGCGAGATTTCGTGCCGTGGTTTCTATTTGTGACCTTTATAACAGCTGCAAAATTAGGGACATTTCTTTGTTGGTCCATTTCGGCCCTAAATATAATGCGGACATCTTTGAAAACACTATGCCTACCACTTCTGAGCCTAACCCTACCTTTGTGAAAATTTTCGTGAGGATCGGACGATAATTGCAATGTACACTTCAATATTATAAGTCCAAATAAAACAATCGCATGCGATAAAAAATATGAAAAAAAAAAAACAAAAATATGTCACAAAATACTACAAAATCTATATTAACATTATTATTGGCATCTTGTTATGCGATTTTTTAGATTTTATACTTTTATGCCAAGTGGGTTTTGTCAAAATCGTTCCAGCCGTGCTTGAGACATAAGCATTCTATCTAGCATCCCCTTAATTTGTATATATTGTATATATTTCGCTATATATATCCAAAATATTTACTATCGGCATCTACGTAACGGTCTGTATTGACCTATGCGTCTATTTGTGATTTCGCCGGCATTAAAAATATTCGCGGGTTAATGGAAAATTTGACTTTTATTTAACCCAAATGCTATGGTATATTTGACCCACTAAATATTACCCGATGACCATCAAAATTGGAAGGCTTCTGCCCAGCCCGAAGCTCTAGTCGCATCCTATATTTAGAGCATATATATTTAGAGCAACTGCAAAATCAGACAATTTTTCAGTTTTTAGTCCATTTCAACCCTAAATATTATGCGATCATCTCCAAAAGCAATAGGCTTCTATTCTGGCCCTAGCCCCACCTCCATTCCAAATTTCGTGAGGACATACATAGCTAGATCGGAAGGAAGATAGGAAGATCCATATATACTTTCTCATGTGGGAAACCGATACTTCGAGGTGTTACATAATTTTTGGCCCAATCAAACTTATAATACCCCCAACACATAGTGTTGTAGGGTATAAAAAATGCTGATAGCTAGATATTTATGTCAATACTCTCCTCAACTTTTATGAAAATTGAAACTACCTCAAGTATTTTATGAACTTTATTATATGAACTTCGAAATATTGATCCCCGCCATAGGAATCTATGTATGGTTCTTAGTATCTCGCTGAGCTGTGCGTCTGTCCATATATGTCGCAATTATGATCCGATCCACAAGAAATTTTGCATGGAGTTACGGTTAAGATCAGAATAAAAGCCTATTGCTTTGGAATATGATCGGTTTTAATTTTTAGTGGTTGAAACATTTCCTGATTTTAGAGCTATCAGAAGCCTACTATTTTGATGGCCATCAGACATTATTTAGAGGGTGAAATCTACTATAACTTTTATGTAAAAAAATAATAAAATATCCATTAAACCGAGAATATTTTTAATCGAAAATCACAAATACACGAAAGGTCACTTCTGACAGTTAGATTTATACTGATATCCATGATATCGGATATATATCAAAACATATGCAATATCATATATCAAAGAAGTCGATGTGATTTAGACCGTTTATAACTCGAGAACGGCTTAATTTCAATGTGACTTCCCATGTTGATTTTTGTAATATTTTTCCACCTAGGGGGCATCATATCCAGGTTGGGTTGGGGTCCGACTAAAAGCCTATTAGTTTTGAATATATATACAAAATAATAAGGGGTTGATATGTACAAAAATCTGAAAAAATTTCTCGATTTTGCAGTCAAAATACAGATTGCAATCAACGACCAATTGACACGGAATTTCGTATGAGACTAGAATTTAGGACAGGTCAAAAGCCATCGGATAATATTAACCGGGTGAAATGGTCAACAACGTTTGTGTATTTTTTTTTTTTTTTTTTTTTTTGTTTGAATATCAGCACTGCAGAAGGCGTAAATATAGGGCAAATGCCATCGGCGGAAAGGCAGAGGTATCGTTTTTGCAGGACTGTATTATATTATTTAAACAAATCGAGCAAAGTGCATTCGGGCCTAAGGGGGTTTCCCAATATACTATAGTGTTCTAGGGTATCACATGGTCGCGCCCTGAACCACTATAGCCTTTGCATAACACTTAATGAAAGAAATGGTCATTGAATACAAAGAGGTAAGGATATTATTCCTAGGAATACTTTAAAACAACTCTACTTAAGAAACTTTTGTCTGTCTGGAGGGTATAGAAAAATGGTTGAAAATGCTGGACTTTTGTGGTGGAGGTACCAGAAAGAGAGCACCGACGTATCCTTAAATAACATAGATTAAAATATTGAGATACACGATGTTGGTCAAAGTATAGTAAATTTGAATCGTTGACATAGTTTTCATGTTATGAGTGTTATAATTATAAAAAAAATGTTAAGCTTTGTGGGAAGAAGTAGACCAATTTATACCTCGTCAGTAGATCTTGTGATAATAGAGCTATTAGTTTGTGCCAAGTTTGAAAAGATGTGGATCGTCAATCTCCGTTTTATAAGCATCAGGTTCATTAAAAATTTTGACACGTTGTGGGGAAATGCCAGAAGAACTGGTCTGTTCTATCAGTTCGTCATCATGATCATGTGTTTGGTAGAAGTATTGGGATGTGCAAACTTTTTAAACAATGGGACTTCACATTTTATAAGAGGCTTGCAAATTCCCGGTACTTCGTATGTGGAATAAGGAATTTATTTTAAGTGAATTTATGTTAAGCGAATTTTCTACCCCACATAGAATATATTTAATAAAATTATTAATATCAAGTTATAAATTGGATAACTAATTTCAGTACACATTCATTTTAGATTTCTAACTTTATCCCTACCACTTTTTAGCACTTTTTAGTATGTATTTCCAAATCAAACTTCATACATCAAACCTACCACACTAAAAGTGATCCAAACAACAAATATTTCATTTTCAGCTCTATTTCTACCACAAATACCAAATTTAGTACTATGTAGTACTTTTCGTTCTTTTTTAGTACGAATTTCCAAGAACACTTCTCAACTCTAAATCAACCTTAAATGTAAAATTTCAGATTTAAAGAACTATCCTACTGAATTTACGAACACTTAGTTACATACTTTTGGTACAAATATTATCAGAATTTCGAAAATTTTTGGAATTACTGTCTTACACAGCAGCAAGGACTTTCACTCCTAATTTCAGATTTCCAACTCTATTTCCTCCCGCAATACCAATGCTAATATTGTTTTGTACTTTTCCAACTTTTTAGTAAGTATTTCCAGGTCCCCCGCCAACTAAATCCTTTGCCTTAGTACCAAATTTATTACCATTTAGTATTTTTAAGTATATATCTCAAATCAGTGATACTGATGCTGATTTGGATCCAGACAGACGAACGGAGAGATTTTATCAAAGGCTATATAGGACCATAAACTGTTATTTCGAGGAGGCATGTTTTGAACGTATCAGATGTATATATACATCTGTAGCCATATTACTGAGAATATAAAAATATCAAAAGGACCGAAATATTTTTTCTCACTAATATTCCTTGACTTATGTTGTTATATTCACCGAATAAATATTTCACAGCAAACGAATGTTTTTATTTATGGAAAATTTTGTTTTTTATTCGTTGTACACTTTCGTATTCAATAATCAATAATTAATTTGTCAATAGCCAATAGCGCACAAACTGACCTAAGAGCAAAAAAGTCATAAAAACATAATTTTTAATTCCGAAAATCCTTTGCTGTCAAACCGCTGATGAAATTTAATCAATTCCTTGTTTTAATGAATGCATAAATCCGATTAGAGCTGATGATTGACATTCACTCGTGACTGATTGGATGAGTGGTGGAACGCCTGCTGCGCCTACCTAATCCATTGCCCACTCCGCACGGTGATTGACCATTACTGACATTACTGGCGTACAGTGTAATTTGTCCAATTGTCCACCAAAAACCCAATATGCAAAATCAAATGTTCTTTCCGCTTTTACCACACACACAAGCACACACACTGAAACGCACACAACGTTGTTTTTGAGTGTGGGCAATCATTATGCTGTCGCGATGTAAATTTTCATCATCTCATATCAATATTGCATGAATAATTATGTCCGAGTTTGGGTTGCTGTGCGTTTGGCAAATTTATAAAGTTGATCAGGTTTGGAAAGCATTTACATAAGTTCATCATGTTTGACCGCAAAGCCTATAGCCGCCGATATGCGAGTGTATATAAATGACTTTATAGGGATCATTGGACATCCACAATGCACGTATGTATGTGTATATGTTTGGGTGTGATTTTTGCCTGTCCCCCTGCCATTTGGCCTGGCTGCCTGTCTCTCTGTACATCGGTCAGCCTGTCTGTCAGTCTGATTGACTATGAGTTTATTGATGATGTTTATTCATCATCAACACATTATCATCAACCTTATAACGGTAAAATACGTGTAAATTATGCAATTATAATCTAAACATAATGCAGCGCTGCCGCAACATATGCACAACACAACATACATTTACTTTTCTCTAGGGGGCGTGGGGAGATCCATTTCACCATGGGATATAATGGAAATATTATTGGAAAATTTTTGAATTTGATATTAAATAGAAATACCATTTATTGAACATTTTATGATTAAATTACCCACCGATGGTTGAATTAAGAAGGTTAAGTCGTGAAATCATAAGTTTGCAATTTTTTTCTAAATTATTTATTTGACAACACCTCATTGTAAAAAAGTGTATTTAAAAATCCATAATATATATTTATAAATCAAATATGGGAGCCTGTTTTAGATGCAGTGAAATTTGAGAAACTAAATTACAGAAAATGCAGAGATGGGAATGCTTTGAAAGTTTTGAAATGAAGTTACCTTCATAAAATGACTTTACCATGGCAAATGAACGTTTATATTGGGAATCATATCAAAATTGGAGTCTTTTTTAATGCGTATTAGGCTTTGGGACACTTTTAATTTTGAATCAGAAGAAAATAATACATTTGAGGTATACCCAACTCTGAATCGAGCATACTTACCTCCCGTGTCTTCGCGAAGGATTATATTGAAACAAGTAAAAAAGCTGTAAGTTCGGCCGGGCCGAACTTTGAATACCCTCCACCATTTGGTACAAATTTAACAATTTTCAAAAACAATAAAATCCCTTAAAAATCTGTTAAAATCGAGAAAATACCTAATGTAGCCGTATATTAGAGTCTATACGACGATGTGGACCTGCATGAGCAACTTTTGTCACAAGCTATTACAATTTTCAAATGCGAAACTTGAAAAAAATCTGTTTATAATGTACAGACAATTTTCTGTCATAGGCTGTAATGTCGGACTTCACGAACTTCAAATGCCAAATTTGAAACAATTCCGGTAAATAATGTCGCTAAAATCATCAAAATACCGAATATCGGGGGTACCGTTTTATGGGGGCTATATGAAGACGTGGACCTGCACAGACAATTTTACGTCATAGGCTGTAGTATTCATTACGAACTTCAAATGCGAAATTTGAAACAATTCCGATAAATAATGTCGCTGAAATCATCAAAATACCGAAGATCGGGGGGTACTGTTATATGGGGGCTATACGAAGGCGTGGACCTGTACAGACAACTTTCTGTGATAGGCTGTAACATCCATTATGAACTTCAAATGCAAAATGTGAAACAATTCCAATAAATAATGCCGCTAAAATCAGCAAAATACCGAATATCGGGAGGTATCATTATATGGGGGCTATACGAAGACGTGGACCTAAATGGCTCATTTTTTGTCTTAGGATTTAGTATTCATTACGAACTTCAAATACTAAAACTGAAACAATCCCGGTAAATAATATCGCCAAAATGATCAAAATACCGAATATCGGGAGGTACCGTTATATGGGGGCTATACGAAGACGTGGACTTACATGGCCCATTTTCATTGCCAAAAGTCCTGCAGGCATAGTACACATTTGAGTAAAATTTTATCAACCTACTTCATTTCTTTCGGAAGCTAGAGTGATTTCCACAGACGGACAGACGGATAGACGGACAGACGGACTGACATTGATAAATCGACATAGAATTTTATGCTGATCAAGAATATATATACTTTGTGGGGTCTAAAATGTATATTTTGAGGTGTTACAAACGGAATGACAAACCTAATATACCCTCCATACTATCGTGGAGGGTATAACAAGAAAGCAAAGGCTATAGTCAGCCGGGACCGACCACATAATATCCTACAAAAATGCAATATGTTAGAAGCCACCTTATGTCCAAAAACATATTGGAAGATTTCACTTTTGCCAATATTTACGCATTCCGTCGTGCTGTTAGTTTTTGTGGTTCATTTTACAGCTAAATATAATCCATTGGTCATTCAAAATGCTAGACTTCTTCCCTGCCCTTAATTCTCTTCTCATGCTAAATTCCGTGTCAATTGCTCTCAATTTTGTGATCAGGAAAATTTTTCTGTTTTTGGTTCATTTAAACACCTAAAAATGTTGCGTCCATCTCCAAAAGCAAGAGGCCCCTCCTTATCTCAAAATTTTAGACTCGTCTATATGATTTGCTAGTCTACAATATTTGGCTATATTCGTCAAAGAAATCAGCATAAAAAAGTCAGAATTTAGCCTTTTGTGTATTTTTGATTTCACCTGTATGTTATCTTCAGCGTTTCGTAAGAACGAAAAGGTTGGATTTTTTTCATACGCACTATCCTAAACTCTAACTTCATTCGAGATTTCGTGTCCTTTGTTTTATATTTGTGACCTTAATAACGGCTGCAAAATCAGGAACATTTTTAGTTGTTGGTCCATTTAAACCCCTAAATATATTTCGGACATCTTTAAAAAAAATAGTCCTAACTCTTCTGTGCGTAACCCTACCCTTATGAAAATTTTCGTGAGGATCGGACGATAATTGCAGTGCAGGACCAAAATGAAAGAAGCGCTCGATGATTTTTGATAATAAAAATCATTGATTTGCAAGCTTTGTTCGTTTGTAAGACGACTCATGGTTAAATAGCCCCCATATAAGGGCATGTCCCAATTTCAAGTGTTTCTTACATTTTAGACATATTTTTATACCCTCAGCCATATGGCTACAGAGGGTATATATCATTTGATACGGCCAAAACGTGCCTAGTCGAAATAACGGTTTTAGACCCTAGGTCTCTTTGGACCAAATCCGTTTCAGAACATTTGGAGTCGATCTAGCGATGTCCGTCCGTCCGTCTGTCTGTCTGTCTGTCTGGCTGGCTGGTGCGCACGATAACTCTCGAAGGGAGTATCCGATTTGGTCCAAATTGGCTACATCGTAATATTTTTGTCAAACTTAGATCGAGTTCGGAGATGGGCAATATCGGTCCACTCCTTCTGGTACCTCCCCCACAAAAGGTCGAAATTTTCAAAAAATATATTTTTTGCACAGGAAAAGAAAGGATAATCCGAATTTGCTCCAACTTTGCAAATCCTAATATTTGCGTCAGTGCTAGGTCAGGTGTGAAAATGGGAAATATCGGTCCACTCCATCGAGTACCTCCCCCACAAATGGTCAAAATTTTGAATAATTACAACTCTCCTAAAATGTTATGTAAGAGTCCGATTGTCTTCAAATTTCACACATCCCAATATTTATAATAACCCAAGGTCTGGTGTTAAGATGAACAATATCGGTCCACTCCTTCTGGTACCTCCCCCACAAAAGGTCGAAATGTTCAAAAAATATATTCTTTGCACAGAAAGAGAAAGGATAATCCGATTTTGTTCCAACTTTGCAAATCCTAATATTTGCATGAGTTCTACGTTAGGTGTAAAAATGGACAATGTTGGTTCACTCCTTCAAGTACCTCCCCACAAATGGTCAACATTTTGAAGAGTTACAACTCTCATAAAATGTGATGTAAGAGTCCGATTGTCTTCAAATGTCGGACATCCCAATATTTATATTAACCCAAGCTCTGGTGTTAAGATGGAATATATCCGTCCACTCCTTCTGGTACCTCCCCCACAAATGGTCGAAATTTTCAAAATTTTTCGTACTAGCCATTTTCGACCATTGCGACGAGCAGTCGAGAAATAACAGCAGTCTGAAGTTGGTTGCAGTTTTTTTTACAGTGTTTTATACCGCAGCAAAAAGAAAATAGACTCAACACAACTTAAGAGTTGCTTCGCTTGGCCGGAACTTGGTTATATCCGATGAGAAAATATTTGTTGCCCAGCAGTTTGTAAACAAATAAAACTATCGTGTTTACTTGCCAAAGAGGTCAGCTGAAATTGTGCACCTTCTGTTGGCCACTAGAACTCAAGCGCCTGCCATCACCTCAAGCAAGCGCTTGAGAAATGTGCCAAAATGCCGAAGAGCAACATTCGGGCAGCATGTGACGGTTTCATTGGCCGTTTGAAGGCCATAATTCGTGCCAAAGGTGACCAATTCGAACAAATCTAAACTTATTCTAAAATTAAATGCTATTTCCGATATTTTTTGCTTTCATTCAATAAAATTAAAAAAAAATGTAGATATTATGGCGTTTGACTTTGTTGCAGATTTCTATCTCACCCTGTATTTTCTTTAGTTCACACTCTACGTAAGCGTGTTGGTGCGGAATTTAGTCACAATAGCCTGAATAGCAGTTTCGATGGATCGATTAAACTGAGTACTAAATGAAAGAAAAGAGCGATAATTTTTGATAGTAATTGATATGCAAGCTTTGTTCGTTTGTAAGACGATACATGGTTAAATAGCCCCCATATTAGGGCATGCCCCAATTTCAAGTATTTTTTACATTTTAGTATCGGCAAATTTTGGTAATTTAAATTCTTAGTGAGATAAAACTATCCATGTAAAAAGTATGGGTGTAGGCCCAAGTTATCGTAGAACCCTCATATGAAGGTATTCCCTGATTTCAGTAATTTCCCGGGTCTTGGTCACATTTTCAACTGGTTTGGCTCTAATTTGGCATCTTGGTTTCTATGGGGTAGAAAACATTATTAAGCTGTCATTGGAATAATTTTAAAGATGTCTGGCGAGTGGCTTAGAAATGACAGCAGTCTAAAGTTGGTTGCATTTTTTCATCTCACCCTGTAAATCTTCCAAATGAACTGAATTTTGGCACATCCGACAGAATTCAGTCTGGAAGAAAGTACATCAAATTTGCCGAAAATCGGCTCTGATGTAGCTATAGCTCCTATATATATGCTTCATCCGATTTGGGGTTTACAAAGTCCCTCACAAGTGTAAAATGCACTCCACAACAATGATATTTGGTGCTGGGCATCAGATACTGCTTAAGATACTGCTTGACCCCACCCGAAGGTCAAAATCTTTAATTACTTGTTTTGAAATTTTTTTAATGTTGGAATCTACCATATTTTACCATCAAGGCCCTATTCACCCTACTTCGGTAAAATGTCACCTGCTCGACCATGTGCGCACATCCAATCAAATATGTATGTATGACACGATATTGAGTTTACATTCACACAACCCGACATAGATATTTTACCTATTTCGAGGGTCTTGACTGCATTTTCCAAACGATTTGGTAATTAGGCTACTTTTTGGGGAAGAGGCTTATATTTTGGTATAGTCCGTATAAAACGGTACCTCCCAGGTCCACGTGGGGGTGGCAAAATTGAAATGAAAATTTTCGAACATTGTTGTAGACCAAACGGAAAGAGCTTGACATGAAACAAATCGCACCACTGGCGTGAGGTGTCAAAATCTTATCAAAAATATAATGGTTAAAAAAATTCGCCTTTATTTTCCTCGATGTAGCCCATATATATAAACTTGATGACATTTTAACCCATTGTTACCACCGAAAATTTCGTGATGAATCCGCTCATTAAAATCGAACTTTTTCCTATCGCATGTGTTCACCATAATTAGCATTTATTTAGTATAATCATAATTGTATTCAATACAAATGAAAATCAAATATCTTGTCGGGTTGTGTGAATGTAAGCTCAATATCGTGTCATATATACATATTAAATTGGATGTGCGCACATGGTCAGGCAGGTGACATTTCACCGAAGTAGGGTGAATAGGGCCCTGTGGTAAAATATGGTAAATTCCAACATTTAAACATTTTAAAACCTGTAAGGAATGACCAAAATTCGGGCGGGGCCTACTATATGATACCCTACACCACTAGGTGTATTTAGTGGTGTATGTATAGAGCATGATACGACTTTGATAAGGTTTATATTAAACAAAATTATTGGACCAATAGATATACAGGACCCAAATTCTCCAAATGGTAAAATTTGGATGAATATGAACAAATCTATTCAATTTGGACAAATATTACATATATGGTGAGTAATAACCGAAAAATCGGATGAAGATGTCAATCGAAGCCATATACAAATCTGAACTGATTTCGATAAAATTTGGAATATGTATTTTCGATCTGTATCTGATGTCCGGTATCAAATATCATCCGGTTAAAGAGTGCATATAACGCATGTGAGGAACATTATCACCAAATCGGATAAAACATATATATGGGAGCTATAGCTATTTCTGAACCGATTTCCACCAAAATGTTAAGCCCTTGCTTTTAGGCTAAATTCCATTGGAAATGCCAAAATGCAGTCCCATTTGGTGCAAAATAAAAAATTCCTGGTACCAACGATTATTGTTGTGAAGTACATGTTACGCATATGAGGAACTTAATCACCAAATCGGATAAGACATATATATGGGAGCTATATAGCTATATCTGAACCGACTTTCACCAAATGTGAAATACTTGTTTCTAGGATGAATTCAGTCGGAATTGTCAATCTTCAGTCCATTTGGGCTTGTATTAGCCATTTGGTGCACAATAAAGATATCGGATAAAGATATATGAATATGTGAATTATATCCTAATCTGATCCGATGTCGATAAAATTTAACAGAGGTATTTTTGAGCTCCATTGCATATTTTGAGTGGATTGCATATTACGCATGTGAGGGATTTAAAACCCCTAATCGGATGAAATCTGATTCTTAACCAATCTGAATATCTGAACCAATTTTCATTGGAGCTATATCTAATTTTGAACCGACTAATTCAATTGGGCTCTTCCTTGTGCAAAATAAATATTGGTTGAAAAATTTCATCTCAATTGGATAATAAATGCAATCTGTATATTGTGTGGAGTATAAAAATATTCCTCTCTCAATGGTTTCGAAAGGAATTTCTGCATTTTATAGACATAATTTTACCGAAAATACATATGACTGAAAGTACCATATAGAACCGATTTGTTATACCCTCAGCCATATGGCTAGAGAGGGTATATATCATTTGATACGGTCAAAACGTGCCTAGTCGAAATAACGGTTTTAGACCCTAGGTCTCTTTGGACCAAATCCGTTTCAGAACATATGTCGATCTATTTAGTCGATCTAACGATGTCCGTCCGTCCGTCTGTCTGTCTGGCTGGTGCGCACGATAACTCTCGAAGGGAGTATCCGATTTGGTTCAAACTTGGTATATCGTAATTTCTTTGTCAAACTTAGATCGAGTTCGGAGATGGGCAATATCGGTCCACTCCTTCTGGTACCTCCCCCACAAAAGGTTGGAATTTGCAAAAAAAAAAATATTCTTTGCACAGAAAGAGAAAGGATAATCCGATTTTGCTCCAACTTTGCAAATCCCCATATTTGCGTCAGTACTCGGTCAGGTGTGAAAATAGACAATATCGGTCCACTCCATCAAGTACCTCCCTCACAAATGGTCAAAATTTTGAATAATTACAACTCTCATTAAATGTGATGTAGGAGTCCGATTGTCTTCAAATTTCACACATCCCAATATTTATATTAACCCAAGGTCTGGTGTTAAGATGAGCAATATCGGTCTATTCCTTCTGGTACATCCCCACAAAAGGCCGAAATTTGCAAAAAATATATTTTTTGCACAGAAAGAGAAAGGATAATCCGATTTTGTTCCAACTTTGCAAATCCTAATATTTGCATGAGTTCTACGTTAGGTGTAAAAATGGACAATGTTGGTTCACTCCTTCAAGTACCTCCCCACAAATGGTCAAAATTTTGAAGAGTTACAACTCTCATAAAATGTGATGTAAGAGTCCGATTGTCTTCAAATGTCGGACATCCCAATATTTATATTAACCCAAGCTCTGGTGTTAAGATGGAATATATCCGTCCACTCCTTCTGGTACCTCCCCCACAAATGGTCGAAATTTTCAAAAAAATACATATTTTTTGCACTGAAAGAGGAACGATGATCCGATTTTGCGCACCAGTGCTACGTCTGGTGCGAAAATGGACAACATTGGTTCACTCCTTCAAACACCTCCCCCACAAATGAACAAAATTTTGAATAAATACAACTCTCATAATATGTGATGTAAGAGTCCGATTGTTTTCAAATTTCACACATCCCAATCATTTTATTAGGTCTGGTGTAAAGATGGAGTGTATCGGTCCACTTCTTCTGATACCTCCCCTACAAATGGTGGAAATTTTAAAAATATATATTTTCTGCGCAGAGTAGTAGCAGTAATCTAATTTTGAAAAACATAACGCTCAAAGAAAACGAAATAAGGATCCAACTCTCTTCAAATTTCACACATACAAGCATTTTTGCTAACACCAGATCTGCTGGTAACTCACCCACAAAGGGACACAATTTTCAATATTTTTATCTGTCATAAATTGCGAAACAACTCAGCGATTCTTTACAATTGATTTATCCATCTGCTATAATTATATTTATATCATATTTATTTAGGTCCGATACGAAATGAACAATATTGACTCATTCTTTCAAAACCCACTCCATAGAGGGTGAATAGGGCTGAGGGTATACATCTGTCGGCAAAACCGACCGATACTTTTTTACTTGTTTATAGACTATTTCAGTCGTATTTGTTGTTCGAAGTGTATGGCTTTCACAAGTTTTCTTCGATCCTAACAAAAATGTCTCTCTCGAATACCGAATTTTGTTATTATCCTTACTGAGGTATTATATTAAAGATTACATCATTTCCAAACAGTGATTTGGTTGAATAGAAGGCCACATTGACGAAGTGTCCCTAACCGAGAACCTTCAATTGTCACATAAATACATTTGCACGCAAATGTAAAATGCCTATGTGCATTTTAAAAACGGCATTGAAGTCTATCAACCATCAAACGGTCACGTTTTTAATGCCATTGATTATAACTCTGAACAGATAATTTAATTAAAGTTTAAAAGCAAAACTGCACATTGCCATCCAACAGGGCTGGGTATCGGTGGCAAACGTATTTTCCTCTGCAAAGCGTTAATGAAATGTCATGCGAGTATTCGCAGCAAGTGCACACAAATTTTTATCAATATATATGTATGTGTGTGTGTGAGTTGATACACATAAATCGATACGTAATTATGTTAAGTAATATTTATGCAATGTTATAGGCTTAAGAGCTTAATTGGGCAACCTTTAATTTTTCGGAAACATTAACTGTATTTAATTAACTGTATGATGGGGGAATTTATAGATCTGAAATATGCTTTTCTGGTAAGTTTGGAAGATGCAACTAAAAATAAAACAAATAAATAAATAATAACAAATATAACAAAATCTAGAATATGAACAACGTATTTATTTTATGTTTTGGGATATACATTTTTTTTGTTCTTCCGTCAGGAGCTTAAACAAAAAATCGGTCTATCAGCGCATAAACATGCCAGATACAGCTGACCATGGGAAAAACGGGAACAAGCCAAATTTGCGCATACACGAAGAGTTTGTTCGTGAAATTCCAACAAGGAAACATAGAAAACTGCATTCTTTTGAAGCTGAACGGAATTACTGTTACTCTTAGAGGGATTCGAGGTAGCAATGCAACTGTACCTACATACTCATACCCAAATAATCGTAACCTCAATTAAATGATTCTGAATTTTTGTTATTGTTAGCCTAATACCATTGTCCTGGGTCTATGTTTCTTAATAAATCTGAACTGAAATTTTACATATAGTAAAATATTGTTAAATACATCAAATCGACCCAAAATGTATACTGGAGTTATATCCATATCTGAACCGATTTTAATATAATTTGACGAATTTATTTGTAGCACAAATTCAGTCATACATTCAAAATTTCATTTAAATTAGATATACATATCATGTACGAATATACGAAATCGAATTCATATTTGTGCAAATTTGCTTTACACATTCAAAATTTCATTGAAATTGGAGATACTGGTAACCAATATAGCGGATATATAGCAAAATAGCAATTTGACATATAATTTCGAATTTTATATTTTCTAAAGTTTTTCTACAACCTGCAACACTATGTGTTGAGGGTATTATATACAGGTCATATCCTCAAGAAATTTCACATGGGGTAGGGTTTGGGTCAAAACTGAAGAATGGGCCAGAACAAATTTTCCATATCTTGCACTTGCTATAGGTCACAATTAAAAACCAAAGGGTAAAGTAAAGAGTTAGAGACAGGACAGAAGTCTTAAATTTTAGATGACCATTGGATTATATTTAGCTGTAGAAGGGACCACAATTTTCGTGTGAAATTGTTTTGAATACCTAACAACACGATGGAGTGCGTAAATATTGTAAAAATTGCCCACGTCAAAAAAGTTAAAGGTAACATCTGGGCAGGGCTTTATAACATAATTTCAAAAGCGAAATCTTCCCAAAATCTTCGATTTTGACATAAGGGGGCTTTTATCATATTTTAGTGCTGTAGGGCATCACACCATCGGCCCCGCACGACCATAGCCTTTGCTATAATAAATTTTGGACTTTACTTTTCGATAAAGGAAAACATTGAATATTAATAAAGTATTATCGAGCAGGTTAAGTTGAAAAGTTAGTACGATGTGTGAAGTTTTGCTTGGCATTTTTTATACCCTGTTGGGGGTATTATAAGTTTGATTGGGCCAAAAATTATGTAACACCTCGAAATATTGGTTTCCCACATTGGAAAGTATATATGGATCTTCCTATCCCGCTGAGCTTAGTCGATCTAGCTATGGATGTTCGTCTGTCCGTCTGTCTGTATGTCCATGTTAATTTGTATCCTCTGTTGGGGCTAGGGCCAGAATAGAAGCCTATTTCTTTTGGAGATGATCGCATAATATTTAGGGGTTGATAAGGACCAACAACTAAAAATGTTCCTGAATTACAAACCAATAGAAGCGGCAGTTAGCATGGGGCTAGAGGTTAAGGCTGGGCAGAAGCCTACCAATTTTGATGTTCATCGGATAATATTTAGTGGGTGAAATAGTCCATAACATTTGTATTAAATAAAAGTCAAATTTTCCAATAAAACGCGAATATTTTTAATCCCGGCGAAATCGCAAATAGCGAAATATATGCGATGTATATATACAAAGGAAGGGATGTTAGCTAGAATGCTTATATCGCAATAATGGCTGGACCGATGTTGACAAATTTTTTTAATCTAGAATGCCCTTATAGCATAAAAGAATAAAATCTAAAAAAATCGAATAAAGAGATGCCAATATTGCATGCAATTTTTTCAATTTGACTTATAATATCTATATATATAAAAATCAATTGTTGTTTTGTCGTTTTCAGTTGAAAACGGCTGGACCGATTTGCATAATTTTTTGTACAAACGTTTGTCATACCCCGAGTTAGGTTTTTAAAGAAAAAAATATTGACCACGCCTCCTTTTTCGCCCACTATTTCGATTTATCTAAAAACCTTATTTTTCCCAAATAAACAAGATATTGGTTTAAAAATTTTTACACGAGATACTGTTGACCTTCCCTCCAACCCTAAGTATTTGTTTGGGGGCTGAGGAACTGACCACGCATACTTTTTAATCTATCTATACATCTATATATATAAATGAAAGTTGTGTTAGTTACTACACTTATAACTTAAGAACCGCTGAACTGATTTTAATGATTCATACAAATTCGGAATTGTCTCTTATCCGAAAAGGATAATATCCAAAAAAATCGCGTAAAAATTTGATATGTTAACATTTTCATTTTGACTTTTGAAATTTACAATAGTAATGTTTTATTTTGCATTATTTTTTCCATGTACATTTGTAGCGATTTTTTATATTTTATTTTTGAATTCGAATATTAATACCAATTTATTTAATTGACTTGATTTCTTGAGAATTGAAATTGATGGCAGGTTACATGGAAGTATAGTACCGAATTATGTGGTGGCGAAACGGAGTAGATGATACCGAAATAATTTAATGCGGTCACACCAAAGTTAAAAGATAATTACTTTTTCAAAATCGTTAAAAAAATCCCGAAAAAAGAGATATCATTGCAACAATTCTCAAAACGGGAAAATATCGAAAAAAAAAAAAATTCCAATGGAATTGAATTTTAAAACAAAAGTACATTCTATTGACAAACTTTGTAAGGATCTTTAAACAGTTGCTGTAAAAAATCAGTGAACAAGTTGAAGATTTTTTCAATTTGTTTTCTTTTTTTGTCATTTTTTTTTTTTTTTTCTATTTGTAATATCATATTGAATTCAGTGGATTTTTTGTGAACAAAATAAAGAATAATTTTTCACTATATACAATTTTTCACCAAAAAAAATGAAATAAGTGCGAAATACGATGGTAACTGACATCTACCTTTCAACTCCAGGGCCTACATCGTGCTTCAGCTGGAAGATGCGCAGACATTTAAACAAATAAAAATGACTGAAAAAGACTGATGGGGCTTATTTCAAAGCGTGGCCCTACTTCTTTCATGTGACAATAATCCGTCCAATGAGAGCTCAAAATGCAAAAATTTTTGGGAGTACAATCAGTAAAATACCAAATATAAAGGGTGCAAAATAGTAGAGCGAATGGGACTTTTACTAAGAAAAGGATTTCTATTCTTCCAAAAATTCTTCCTGAACATTTTAGATACCTTAAATCGCTTTTGCAGGTCATGATATCGATCATAAATAACCATCGTTTGATTTAAGCCATTTTTGGAGTCTTCGCCACTTTCTTCTATTTTTGGCCCTTATTTGGCATCTTTGTTTCTAAGGGGGTAGAGAACCTCTTCGCATAAGATTTTCGGAGTAGGGCCCATATTGCTCTTGACCACTAAAAAATTGTATTTATGCTACCCTGGGGTAAAGAACCATCGTACAGATAATTGCCACATATAAATTTATTCATGTAAAGTCCCCACATTGGAGTATCCCCAAGTCCACTTTCACATCTAATGTGTGGTCAGAAAAGAAAAATTTGTATTCTATTGAATTTGTAACCCCTAAAAGAATATTGGTTGGGAACGTAGATTTGGGATATACATCTATATGAAATAAATGGTGAAAACATGAACAAATTACAAATATAAGAAAGTAGCACGGGACCGAATATTTGTTGAATCGTCATTGAATTATACTATGATGTAAAATATTGACTTTATGGGGTCTCCAATTTGCAATTTAAATGACAAATAAAATTAGTTCCCATATTACGGTAATGGGTGTAAAATAGTAATTACATTTGACTGTTCTGAAATCAGTCTGACCTCAATTATGAGGTGGATAAAACTATTTTTACTTATTTAAATAACGTGATTTTTTTCAGTTTGACATGCTATGTTGTTCTGCTATATTTTCGATTTGGCCTCTATTTGTCGTCTTGGATTATAAGTGGTGAAGAAAGTTTTCAATGTAGGTCGATGTTTCGCATTTTACCATATTTCAAAGGATTTGGCTAAAAATGTGTATTTAGGGGTGAAAATCTTACACAAAAATTTCAACATATCTACAAATTTTTGAATTTTCTCCATGTAATAGTACCCCCTCAAGTCCACCTTTTGGCGGACAAACAGACCGACATAGTTAGGGCGACTTATGATGACTCTAATGCACAATCTGAGGTGCTATTGGGTTTAAAAAAGTAATAAACTTTGCCTATTCTTAAATAAATTAACCCTCAATTATGAGTTGTACAAAGTACAGTAAATTCCAAATTACTGCTCATTTGACTAAAAATTAAAAACTAATCGACCAGTACGTGAACATTTATAACATTCATATCTTTGAATAATTATGCTTTGACAAATATGCATAATAGACAAAAACAACGGTCCGGCAACGCGGACCGGGCCAGCTAGTTAATGTATATTTCAATATTATATGTCAAATTGAAATATTTTTTCACCTTGTAATATTTTTTCACCTTACAGCACAGGTTGGGGATATTATGTACAGACTGCAATTTTCGTCCGATCCTCACGAATATTTGCAAATGGGTAGAGTTAGGCTCATAAGGGCTGGTCCAATTATTTTTAAAGATGTCCGCAATATATTTAGGGGTTGATAAGGACCAACAACTAAAAATGTTCCTGATTTTGCAGCCGTTATAAAGGTCACAAATAGAAACTAAATGACACGAAATCTCGCATAAAGTTAGAGTTTAGGACAGCGAGTAGTATGGACCACTACTTTTGTGTGAAAAAAATACCAACATTTCCATTTAACCCAAACGCTGAAAATAACTTACAGGCGATATCCAAAATACACAAAAGTGGCGAACTTCTGGCTTTTAATGCTGATTTCGTTGATGAATACAGCCAAATATCGTACACAAGGAAATCTTATAGATGAGTCTAAATTTAGAGATCCAGAGGGACCTCTTGCATTTGGACATGATTGCAAAACATTTATGGGTTCAAATGAACCAAAAATAGGAAAAGTTCATGATCACACAAATGAAGTAAATCGACACGATTGTTAAGAGAGTTAAGGACAGGAATGAATTCTAGCATTTTGGGTGACCGTTAGATTATATTTAGCTGTCAAATGGATCTCAACCACTAACATCACGACGGAGTGTGTAAATATTGTCCCTGTTCAAAATGCTAAGGGTAATATCTGGTCAGTGCTCCGTGACATAATTTTTTAAACGAAATCTTTCAAAATGGATTTATACATAAAGAGCTTCTAACATATTGTAGTGTTTTATGGTATCACATGGTCGGCCCCGCACGACTATAGCCTTTGCTTACCTGCTATAAGATATAATGATTAAATTCTAATTTTCGAGCACTAAAATTAACCGGTGAAACGAGTATAGTATTTTAAATTACTCTTTGCTGACGAAATAACAGGCACTTCATAGCATATGTAAAGGGTGATTTTTTTGAGGTTAGGATTTTCATGCATTAGTATTTGACAGATCATTTGGGATTTCAGACATGGTGTCAAAGAGAAAGATGCTCAGTATGCTTTGACATTTCATCATGAATAGACTTACTAACGAGCAACGCTTGCAAATCATTGAATTTTATTACCAAAATCAGTGTTCGGTTCGAAATGTGTTTCGCGCTTTACGTCCGATTTATGGTCTACATAATCGACCAAGTGAGCAAACAATTAATGCGATTGTGACCAAGTTTCGCACTCAGTTTACTTTATTGGACATTAAACCAACCACACGAATGCGTACAGTGCGTACAGAAGAGAATATTGCGTCTGTTTCTGAGAGTGTTGCTGAAGACCGTGAAATGTCGATTTGTCGCCGTTCGCAGCAATTGGGTTTGTGTTATTCGACCACATGGAAGATTTTACGCAAAGATCTTGGTGTAAACCCGTATAAAATACAGCTCGTGCAAGAACTGAAGCCGAACGATCTGCCACAACGTCGAATTTTCGGTGAATGGGCCCTAGAAAAGTTGACAGAAAATCCGCTTTTTTATCAACAAATTTTGTTCAGCGATGAGGCTCATTTCTGGTTGAATGGCTACGTAAATAAGCAAAATTGCCGCATTTGGAGTGAAGAGCAACCAGACGCCGTTCAAGAACTGCCCATGCATCCCGAAAAATGCACTGTTTGGTGTGGTTTGTACGCTGGTGGAATCATTGGACCGTATTTTTTCAAAGATGCTGTTGGACGCAACGTTACGGTGAATGGCGATCGCTATCGTTCGATGCTAACAAACTTTTTGTTGCTGGAAGAACTGAAATTGGTTGACATGTGGTTTCAACAAGATGGCGCTACATGCCACACAGCTCGCGATTCTATGGCCATTTTGAGGGAAAACTTCGGAGAACAATTCATCTCAAGAAATGGACCGGTAAGTTGGCCACCAAGATCATGCGATTTGACGCCTTTAGACTATTTTTTGTGGGGCTACGTCAAGTCTAAAGTCTACAGAAATAAGCCAGCAACTATTCCAGCTTTGGAAGACAACATTTCCGAGGAAATTCGGGCTATTCCGGCCGAAATGCTCGAAAAAGTTTCCCAAAATTGGACTTTCCGAATGGACCACCTAAGACGCAGCCGAGGTCAACATTTAAATGAAATTATCTTCAAAAAGTAAATGTCATGGACCAATCTAACGTTTCAAATAAAGAACCGATGAGATTTTGCAAATTTTATGCATTAAAAAAAAGTTATCAAGCTCTTAACAAATCACTCTTTATATATATGTTACTATATATATATATATATATATATATATATATATATATATATATATATATATATATATATATATATATATATATATATATTATATATATATATATATATATATATATATATATATATATATATATATATATATATATATATATATATATATATATATATATATATATATATATATATATTGCGATTGCGCACCAAAAGGTCAATATCAGTCCAAATGGAGTGGACGAACGAATACATCCTAGAAGCAAATACTTTAAAGTTGGTGAAAATCGGTTAAGATATAGCCATGGCTCCAAAATCTACGTTTCATTCGACTTGTTGTTTAAGTCCCTCACATATAATATAGTATAAACTTCACAACAATGATATATTGTACATCAGACATCAGATACAACTCAGAAATACCCCTGCCAAATTTTATCAATATCTGTTCGGATTTGGATACAGCTTCCATATATATCTTCATCCGATTTGACGGTTATTGTGCACAAAACTTATTATATTAGCCCACTTCATGTTAATTCCTTATAACGTTTATTTGTAGTAAAATAGGGTATCATAAAGTCGGCCCCGCCCGACTGAAATGATATAATAAATATTATGAAGTAGATGGTATTAAAAATAATTCAGATTAATCCATAGTATGAAAAAAGTAATTTATAAAAAGTATTTATTTTTAATTTTTTTTTTTCATTTATTTATTTATATGTTACGATGAAAAAGCCATTAGGCCAATAAGTATCACAACTATCAAAAAACATAACATTTATAACATTTAAGATAATGTAACACTAATGTAACATTACAGTCTGAACATAACTCTTCAAATTTCTTCCACAATTCATTTCTATTTTATTGCAACTTGTTCCATAACATATAACTCAAAACTTATTGAACAACATTATGGCAGATAATGGAATTGTCCTTATGTCCATTTTCGACCAAAACTCCAAAGAGTTTCATATGAATACTCTTTGATTTTAACATTCCATTAATGTTAGTAAACGAATATGCGCATTACAAAATAAAGAGAATTATGAAACTGTTATACCGAAGGAAATTTACTTACAACATTAAGAGAAATATAGATAACATGTATCTGAATCCTTTCAATTTACATTTAGCTATATGCAAATGTTATGTTATTCTCTTTTATCTTTTGGTTATCTTTTTACACGCAAGAGGACTGCAAAATGTAGATAATTGCGAATAACACGAATCTCAAGGTTTACAGAATCTCTTTTCGCGCTCTCAAATATTTGTGCTATGTCAAACAGCAGAGAAACACATCCACTTTTGCTGTACACAAATAAATCGATTTTGTTTTACATTGAGTTTCATGTTCAAGGATATTCGGATACTCACACCAACAGTAGATTGATATGCACTCGGGTTTATCTTTACTTTGGCAAAAGGACACAGTTTGCACAATCACCCCTGCATACCCCTACAAAATACTTACTTCTGTTGCGAGGGGTTAGATAGGTGGGAATGGTATCGGGGTGGTCCAGTGTTCCGTCTAAATACTGATACTCGCACAAACACACACACACACGCAAGTTTAAATACATCAACGACTATGCAAGGAATTTGTGTTCGCTGTCGTCGAAGAAACCATGCAGTTGTTGTTGTTGTAGTCAGCAATCGGATGATAGAGAACGGACGACTTATAGATAGGAATGCTGTTGTTTGTAACTGCTTATATTTTGGTTCGTGCACTTGTTGTTGTAGTCGTAGTTTCTGTTGTTGATTTTGCATTTTGTTTGTATCGCAAGGATTGTCATTTATTTGACACTTGTGTAAATAATTGCATATGCATGCATGCATCCATTTATAACATACATTTTAATCTGTACCCACTCGAACATGAAACAAAAGCAAAACTCCAAAAATGCATTTGCATTTAAGGTGTTGTGCACCCACAAGACATTGGAGAAATTTGCAAATATACAGTGGATTCAAATGGGGAATAGGGTTTTGGCAGTTTTTGCTTCTTAAAAGTTCGAAAATTTTTATATCTTAAAAATATTTGTAAAAATGTAATCATAATAGGTTGTATTATGATATTATAAGAGCGTGTTAATAGTAAACCACACTAGCTCGCATTTTGGCACATTTTGAATCTTTTTCTACCCACCACCTTGAAAAGGAGGGTATATAAACTTTGTCATTCTGTTCGTAACATCACTAAATATTCGTCGTAGACCCCATACAGTATATATACAGGGTGAGATAAAAACTGCAACAAAGTCAAACGTCATAATGTCTACTTTTTTATTTTTTTAATTTTATTGAATGAAAGGAACAAATGTCGGAAATAACATCAAATTTTAAAATAAGTTTAGATTTATTCGAATTGGTCACCCTTGGCACGAACTATGGCCTTCAAACGGACAATGAAACCGTCACACGCTACCAGAATGTTGCTCTGCGGTATTTAGGACCATTCCCGGAGAAGCGCTTGTTTGAGGTTATCAACATTATGGAAAAAATGGAGGGAGGGAGAGAGGAAGATGGAGGGTGAGAAAGAGGAAGGGAGGGAGAAATGGAGAGAAAGAGGGAGGAGTAGGGAGAGAGAGTGGGAGGGAGGGAGAGAGGTCAATGACCTTTTGATAAGGGGTCAATGACCTCTTGAGAAGAGAGAGGCAGAGAGAGAGAGAAGAGGGAGAAGGATGGAGAGAAGAAGAGATAGAAGGGGAGAGAAAGAGGTCATTGTCCCCATGTCAAGATGTCATTGACCCCATGTCAAAAAGTCATTGACCCATGTCAAGAGTCCATTGACCTCTCTCCCCTTCTCTCTCTCCCCCTCTCAATGACATGCCAATCGTTATCATTCAACTCTTTTCCTAGAATGAGAGAGGAAGGAGAGATAAGAGAAGAGAGCGAAGAAGAGAAAAAAGAAGAGGGAGAAATAAGAAAGAGAGAAGGGAGGAGAGAGAGGTCAATGATCCCATGTCAAGAGGTCATTGACCTCTCACTCTTCTCTCTATCTCCCTCCCCCTTTCACTCTCCCCCTCTCTCTCATCTTAAGAGGTCATTGATCCCATGTCAAGAGGTCATTGACCTCTTGACCTTTCCCCGCTTCTCTCTCTCCTTCTCTATCTCCCTCTTCTTCTCTCTCTCTCTCCTTCTCGATCTATCCTTTTTTCTCCCTCTCTCTTCTTAAGGAGTCAATGACCCCATGCCAATAGGTCATTGACCTTATTTCAGGAGGTCCTCCTCTTTCTCTCTCATACTCCCTCTTTATCTGCCCCCCGATCCCCTCTCCCCCCTCTTCTCAAGGGTCATTGACCTCTTTCTCTCTCTTTCCCACTCTCTTCCCAAGAAGTCATTGACCTCTCTCCCTATCCTTCTCTCTCCCGGATGCGTTTGTATAGTTTTTAGTAATTAAAGATTACCTGTTTAGTCCTTTTAGTACACTTTTAGATAAAGTTTGCATCAACCCAGTCTCAACCAACCCCTATACAAAACAATGACCAACAATGGTCAGCCAATGAAATATTCTCAAAATACATGTTTCGAAATAAACGCAGGTATTGACAGAAATAAAATGGGTTCACGCAATCTAGATAGGAAGCAATTACTAACAGAATGTAACTTATTTTTTAATTTTCATTTTTTTTTTTGTGGGGGAGGTACCAGATGTAGTGGACTAATATATTCCGTCTTACTGCCAGATCTTGGGTTCATAAAAATAGTAGGATGTGTGAAATTTAAAGACAATCGGTCGTTTTACATCATATTTTTAATATTAATAATTATTAAAAATTTTGACCCAGACCTTGGGTTAATATAAATATTGGGATGTGTAAAATTTTAAGACAATCGGACTCTTACATCACATTTTATGAGAGTTGTAATTATTCAAACTTTATGGGGGAGGTACTTGATGGGGTGGACCGATATTGACCATTTTCACAACTTACCTAGCACTAACGCAAATATTAGGATATGCAAAGTTTGAGAAAATCGGATTATCCTTTCTCTTTCTGTGCAAAAAATATGTATTTTTTGAAAATTTCGTCCTTTTGTGTGGGAGGTACCAGAAGGAGTGGACCAATATTGTCCATCTCCGAACTAAGTTTGACAAAAATAATTCAATATACTCAGTTTGGACCAAATCGGATACTCCCTTCGAGAGTTATCGTGCGCACCAGCCAGACAGACGGACGGACATCGCTAGATCGACGCCAAATGTTCAAATAGACCTAGTGTCTAAAACCGTTATTTCGACTAGGCATGTATTTAAACTTTTAGAAAGCAATTATTATTTAAAAATCAAGATCGATCATAGCTATATCGACTCCAAATAACCTGAAACGGATTTCGCCCAAAAACGGCATCAAATAATCACATGCAATATGACGCAAAACGGCAGCAATACTGAAACTAATAACATAACAAGCTCTTGTGAGGTATTCTTTCGGATAATCATTCTCCTAGTATCTTCAGACTCATAGAGTCTAAATTACATTTCAATTTTACCATCACACCCACTGTCCTGGTGAACAAGAAATCAAACATATTTCCCATATAGATACCAAAACGAATACATTTCTAGACATAAACAACAAACAATCAAAAGATGAGTATGGGCTTTGTGAGTGTCTTCGGGTGCATGTCATATAAGTTTACGTTTTTTATCACTCTCTTTGCCATCTGCATCAGGTTATCAAAGAGATGCTTTGTTCCAACGAAAATTTTTGAAAAACGAAGCAAACTTGATTATAACAGATGAGTTAGCACTCACATTTAAATATTTACACACCAACACGAACACACACACACACACACCTACACCAACTTACTAACAACTATCATTCGCACTTGCAATCTTCGAAATGCTTTTTGTCTACAGACACACAATTATGCTGTACGTTTTGCGTGTGTACGTGTGCGCGTGTGTGTGTTCGTAAAGGTTTAATTCTTTGCATATCCTTAGTTGGTGAATTACACAAACGTCGCTATAGACTCACACCCATCCATCCACCCAACTCCATTATTCTATGATTTATTCTTGTTGTGGTTGTTGCTGCTGTTGTTGTTCCTGCTGTTATTTGGGTTGTTATCGGTAGTGTTTCTTTTAAATGTTTTTGCTTCAGTTCGTGAATGTCTGCATTTCGGCATTTTCATGCAGATGTGGAACTCTCTGGCTTCCCTTTTGCGAACGGATGCGTTGTAAAAGTGTGAGTGCGACTTGTTGAATATGCATTACTTTAATTTGAATATATTGAGGCAAAGAGTTTTGTGGTTAAACAAAATTAGTTATGACTTTTAAATAGTTTATACATTTATGGTTTTATATTGTACGAGGGTTGGGTTTATAAGTCAAGTAATAACTTTATTAAGAGGTAAAATTTGGATTTTTATTTAATTTTTGACAAATGTCTTTATGTGATATTATGTGGAAGTTAGAAAGTATCAGTTATTTGGCCGACGCATATATACCCAGCGGATATGGCCATTATTGTATGCAAGCGGCCTAAAATGTCATTTGTATTAATTTCAAGAATCAAAACAGTTTCCACAGACTGACATATTGAAATCAAACGATCTTTTATAATATAGGGGTATATTTTTGTCATTCCATTTGTAACTTCTCGAAAATGCCATAGTACATATATTCTTGATCAGAATAAGATTATATGTCCATTTAGCTATGTAAAACGACTTTTACTTCCGTTCCATACATTTTTGGCATTCAAAATGGATTACTATGTTCTGGTGTACAAATAATAGTAGTTTCCAATGTTAGTTATTTTTGAGGTTTTAACCATATTTTAAACTGAAGTTGGTGTTAATCAGCAGTTTGTATTCCAGGTGGGCCGAACACCACCCCAATATTCGGTATTTTGATGATGTAAGCCTCATTTCTATGTAATTGTAAAAAAATGGTTTTGTGCAGGGTGAGAAAAAAACTGCAACAAACTTCAGACTGCTGTCATTTCTAAGCCACTCGTCTGACAGCTATTAAAATTATTCCAGTGACAGCCCATTACATTGTTTACAAGCGTACTAAAGCATTTCGGTGAACATTTGCCAGAAAAAAAGTTATTCGTTGTGTAATTCAAGCGTGATAGTGCGATTTATATATATTTGGCTGGAAAACCACAAGTATTATTAAAGCCAAACATCTTGGTCGCAGACCTTGGACATTCCAACAGGACTCAGCACTATCGCACTCAGCACGCGCCACCAAAATAATGGTTACAAAATGAGGTTCCTCGCTTTCCAACGCACAATGGCCATCAAAATCTCCGAATACTAATCTGTTGGACTATTGTATTTTGGAAAGCTAGGTTGGCACTAAAAAATACAAAAGTGTCGATCACCTCAAGCAAGCGGTTCGTCGGGAATGGGCCAAATTACCGCAGAACGCGTAACGATTTCATTATCTGTTTGAAGACCATAATTCGTGTCAAAGGTGACCAATTCGAACGAAGCTAAACTTATTCTAAAATTTGATGCTGTTTCCGACATTTTTTTCTTTCATTCAATAAAATTAAAAAAATAAGTAAGCAAGGACTATAGTCGTGCGGGGCCGACCATGTGATACCCTACAAAACTACAATATGTGAGAAACCATTTCGAAACATTTCGCTTTTGAAATTATATCACACTCCATCATGCTCTCTCCTCAGGTGTGTCGATTGGCTTCAATTGTGTGATTAAAAATTTTTCCTGTTTTTGGTTCATTTGAGTCCCTAAATATTTTGCGATCATCTCCAAGAACAAGAGGCCCTCTCAATGTCCAAATTTAGGTTCATCTATATGATTTACTTGACTTTGATATCAACGAAATCGGCATAAAAAGACAGAAGCTCGTCTTTTGTGTATTTCGGATATCGCATGTAAATAATGCAGGTATTTTTTACACAAAATCAGTGGTCCATTCTTCCCGCTGTCCTAAACTCTAACTTCCTGCGAGATTTCGTGTCCTGTGGTTTCTATTTGTGACCTTTATAAAGGCTGCAAAATCACGAACATTTTAAGTTGTTGGTTCATTTCAACCCCTAAATATATTGCGGACATCCTTGAAAACAATAGGCCTAGCCCATCTGACCCTAACGCTACCCTTGTGAAATTGCAATCTGTATATAATAACCCCAACCTGTGTTGTAAGGTGAAAAAATTTTACAAAACAAACTCTTTAATATTATTAGTCAAATTAAAAAAATTGCATGCGATAAAAAAATATGAAAAAATAAAAAAATGTCACAAAATACTACAAAATCTATATTAACATCATTATTAGCATCTTTTTATGCGATTTTTTCAAATTTTATTCTTTTATGCCAAGACGGCATTTTGAATTGACAAAATTTGCCAAAATCGGTCCAGCCATTCTTGAGATATAAACATTCTAGCTTTCCTTTGTATATCCGATATATTTACTATCGGCATCTACGTAACGCTCAGGATTGACCTGTTCGTCTATATGTAATTTTGCCGGGATTAAAAATATAAGCTCCAGCAACATGCTAACTTTTGCGTCGATTGGTCTATAATTGCGACCTGTAGAGCAACTGCAAAATCAGGATTTTTTTCAGTTTTGGTCCATTTCGACCCCTAAATATTATGCGATCATCTCCAAAAGCAATAGGGTTCTATTCTGGTTCTAGCCCCACCTCCATTATAAATTTCGTGAAGATCGGACCATAATTGCGATCTGTAGAGTGATTACAAATTAACATGGACAGACGGACAGACGGGCGGACGGACATACATGGCTTGATAGAATCAGCTCGGCGAGATAGGAAGATCCATATATACTTTCCTATATGGGAAACCAATATTTCGAGTTGTTACATAAATTCTGGCCCAATCAAACTTATAATACCCCCAACACATAGTGTTGTAGGGTACAAAAATACCAAAGCGCTTCGTCGGGAATGGCCCAAAATACCGCAAAGCGTGTAACGATTTCATTATCCGTTTGAAGAGCATAATTCGTGTCAAAGGTGACCAATTCGAACGAATCTAAACATATTCTACAATTTCATGCTCTTAACAATTAAGAGTTTTTATCTTATTGGTCTAGCCGAATTTTTACAGATTACACGATATGAAGATTAAATTATTGTCATATTGGTCTTCAAAATTCCAATATTTGAGGTATATGGTATTTTGAGGCCTTTATAAAATATAGGTCCACATTAAAAAATTTTGCGAAAATAGATTCTAAATTTTTATGTATTTCCAAGAAAAAAAAATAGCAGTAACCTCCACTAATTGGAACGAATTTGGAAATTTTCAAAAAATAAAATCCTTAACAAATTCTGTTAAAATCTTAAAAATAGCGAATATAAACGTTATATTGGGGTCTATACGAAGTGGACCTACATAGGCCATTACCATATTAAAATTGAAATAAACGGTGAATAATGTAGCTAAAATCTTCAAAATATCGTATATAGGGAGGTACCGTTATATCGGAGCTGTGCGAAGTCCTAGACCAGACCGAAAAATTTCGGTGGGTATTGTACCTAAAATCGTCAGAATACCGAATATTATATTATGGGGGCTATACGAAGACGTGGACCTGCAGAGACAATTTTCTGTAATAGGCTGTGGTATACATTACGAACTTCAAATACCAAATTTGAGACAATTCCGGTTAATAATGTCGCTAAAATCATCAAATTACCGAATATCGAAAGTACCGTTATATGGGGGCTATACGAAGACGTGGACCTGCACAAACAATTTTTTGTCATAGGCTAAAGTATCCATTACTTACTTCAAATACCAACTTTGAAATAATTCCAGTTAATAATGTCGCTAAAATCAATGTCGGGTGATACAGTTATATGGGGGCTATATGAAAACGTGGACCTACATGGCCCATTTACAAACTAAACCTGCCTAGTAGAAAAATAAACATGTATACAAAATTTTAGCCTTCTATCTCAATTCGTTCGAAAGATAGCGTGATTACAATAGACAGAGAGATGGACAGACAGACGGACAGACAGGCAGACGGACATCGCTAAATCGACTTAGAATTTTATATATGGGACCGATATAGCCCATTTCCAATAACAAACAACTGAGAAGTACCACAAACGTCGGTGCAAATTTCGTTAATTTATCTTAATTATTGCGATATTTAAAGAGGCGGTAGTCCTATTATTTTTTAGGGTATAATAGGATGGCCATAAAAGAAAGAACTTAGAGTTATTCATCTCAATACCATTCAGTCTAATCAAAATTGTTTTGAAAGATAGGTAGGTAGAATATTACTATTATTTGACATTTTATAAAATTTATATTTATTGTGTGTGGGGAAGTGACCGGAATGAGCGATATTGTCCATATTCGGAAATAGGGCTATTAATATTATAATGTGTCGAGTTCGAATAAAATCATTTAGGGAGAAAGATTTGTAATATTTATAATTTTTGAAATTTTTACAATTTGTAAGAGTACCGGTAAGAGATTGACCAACTTAATATTACCCATCTTCAAAAATAGATAATTTCTATTTTAAAGTGCCGAGTCAGGAAAAATCTATCTGAATAGTTTTGGTTTGTTACCCTCTTAAGTATTGGTCAGATCTTGGAGATATCCGTTCGGAAATTTATTATACCCTACAACACTTTGGGTAGGGGGTATTATAAGTTTGATTGGGCCAAAAATTATGTAAAACCACGAAGTATTGGTTTCCCATATAGGAAAGTACATATGGATCTTCCTAGCTCGCCGAGCTGAGTCGATCTAGCTATGTATGTCCGTCCGTCCGTCTGTCCATGTTAATTTGTAATCACTCTACAGGTCGCAATTATGGCCCGATCTTCACGAAATTTAGAATGGAAGTGGGGATAGGGCCAGAATAGAAGCCTATGGGAGATGATCGCATAATATTTAGGGGTTAAATGGACCAAAAACTGAAAAAATTCCAGTTACTCTGCAGGACACAATTATAGACCAATTGAAGCGAAAGTTAGCATGGGGCTAGAGCTTTGGGCTGGGCAGAAGCCTTCCAATTTTGATGGCCATCGGGTAACATTTAGTGGTTGAAATAGACCATAGAATTTATGATAAATAAAAGTCAAATTTTCCATTCCGAATATTTATAATGGCGGCGAAATCACAAATAGTCGAACAGGTCAATTTTTACAGTTACGTAGATGCCGATAGTAAAAATATCGGACATATATAGCGAAATATATACAATGTATATATACAAAGGAAGGAGATGTAAGCTAGAATGCTTATATCTCCAGAATGGCTGGAGCGATTTTGACAAATTTTGTAAAATTAGAATGCCCTATTGGCATAAAAGTATAAAATCTAAAAAAATCGTATAAAAAGATACCAATATTTAGGTGTTGAAATGGACCAACAACTCAAAATGTTCCTGATTTTGCAGCCGTTATAAAGGTCACAAATAGAAACCAAAGGAGCGGTAGAATGAAGACAGAATTTAAGACAGCTGGTAGAATGGACCACTACTTTTGTGTGAAAAATACCAACATTACTTACATGTGATATCCGAAACACACAATAGGCGAACTCCTAGCTTTTTATACCCTACAACACTATGTGTTTGATTGGGCCAGAATTTATGTAACACCTCGAAATATTGGTTTCCCATATAGGAAAGTATATATGGATCTTCCTAGCTCGCCGAGCTGAGTCGATCTAGCTATGTATGTCCGTCCGTCCGTCTGTCCGTCTGTCCATGTTAATTTGTAATCAATCTACAGGTCGCAATTATTGCCCGATCTTCACGAAATTCAGAATGGAGGTGGGGCTTAGGTCAGAATAGAACCCTATTTCTTTTGGAGATGATCGCATAATATTTAGGGGTTGAAATGGACCAAATACTGAAAAAATGTCGGATTTTGCAGTAGCTATACAGGTCGGAATTATAGACCAATCGACGCGGAATTTCACATGTAGCTAGAGTTTAGGTCGGGGAAGAAGCCTACCAATTTGGGTGATCATCGGATAATATTTAGCGGGTAAAATAGACCATATCTTTTGTGTTGAAAAAATTAAAAATTTTTCTATTAAACCGCGATTTTTTTAAATACCGGCGAAATCAGAAAGCCATGACAAGGTTACTTCTGATCTTTACATTGATGTTAACATCCAACAAATTGGATATATAGCGAAATATGTGCGATATATATGTCTATCAAAGAAGATATGCTTGAAAGATCTCTTATATGTCGAGAACGGCTGAACTGATTTCGACAGTTCTCATCAATTCAGAATGGCCTCTTGGCAGGAAAGGAAAAACGTCTAAAAAAATGGCATAAAAATATCTCTATGAAGATGAAAATATTGATTTTTTAAAATTTTCTCATATTTTTTCAATTTTGTCATATTTTTGGCATATTTTCATTTTGAATAAAACATTTGGTAATATTTCTACAGCTAACAAAACTAAGTAGTTAGGATATCAGGATATCATATACAGACCACATTTATGGCCCGATCCTTACGAAAATTTGCATGGGGATAAGATGAGGGTCAGAATAGAAGCCTACTCTTTTTGGAGATGATCGCCATATATTTAGGGGTTGAAATGGACCAAAAAACTGCAAAATTGTCAGCAGGTCGTAATTATCAACCGATCCTCACGCACATTTGAATGGGGGTTACCGGACATTGCAAAAGCCAAGCAGTTTTGGATGGCCATCCAAAAATATTCAATGTGGGAAATAGTTTGCCAACTTTTGTAGACAAAATACGAAAATGTCCATTCCAGTGACTTTTTGGAGAATTCACAGATACAGGAAAGACGCACTTCTGACTATTTCGTTAACGCTGATTTCGTTGATGAATATAGTCAAATGGCTGTATATCATATAGATGCGTTTCAGTCAAAAAGCAATAATAAATGTTAATCTTTTGCCACTTCTGAGAGATTATAGGTCTTTGGGAAATATTGGTTCCAGATCTAGGAAGACCATTTACGTGCAACATCTACCAATAAATTAGAAATGAGCAAATTACTTAAAGTTGCTATTATTCGAAAATTAGAGAACGAAACCTGATGGTTTTCTTTATTATTTGGCACAATATCTTGTGGAATTCTTTCGAGTATCTCGCCTATATAAACTGTATCATTTATTATAGTGTTGTAGGGTATTTAACGGTCGGCCCCGCTCGACTGTAGCCTTTGCTTACTTGTTTATGCTGATTTGGTTGACGAATATAGCCAAATTGCTTTTGGAGATGATCGCAAAATATTTAGGGGTTCAAATGAACCAAAAACAGAAAAAAATCCTGATCATACAATTGAAGCCAATCGACACGCCTGAGAAGCGCTTTAAGCACAGTGAAGAGTTCTAGCATTTTGGATGACCATTGGATTATATTTAGCCGTAAAATGGACCACAAAAACTAAAAGCACGACGGAGTGCATAAATATCGGGAAAATGTCCCTGGTCAAAATGCTAAGGGTAATATCTGGGCAGTGCTCCGTGACATAATTTCAAAACGAAATCTTCCAAAATGGATTTGGAGATGAGGGGGCTTCTCACATATTGTAGTGTTGTAGGGTATCACATGGTCGGCCCCGCACGACTATAGCCTTTGCTTACTTGTTTTTATATTATTTATTGACAAAACTGTTTTCAAACAACATTTTCAATAACCATTCTTTCAACTCAATCTGGAATTAATACTTTTAAATTTTTAAGACGTCTGATCAAGATTAGTGGTATGATTCCGTAGTCTTGTAATGCAAATAATACAATTTCCCCCAAGAAGAATACAATTTCACCATTCAATTTTAATTTTGTCAGCCACCAAAATTCTTTAAACTCTACATATTCTACTTATTGTGCAGAGACTCATCATTAATTACTTTTCCACAGCATTTTACGAACATAAACTCCGTATGAAAACATAGCAATAAAAAAGCTAATTGCTTTCAATAAACATTTTTCTCTGCTGTTGCCAAATCAAATAAATCAATTTTGTTTGCAAATTCATAATTCCCGTCCGTCCATACCGCCAAACAGCAACAACAACGACAGCTTCATATGTATGCATAT
Organism: Musca domestica; assembly: GCF_030504385.1. NCBI lineage: Eukaryota > Metazoa > Arthropoda > Insecta > Diptera > Muscidae > Musca > Musca domestica. The sequence goes on along the minus strand of NW_026712364.1, from coordinate 3,334,246 downwards.
TCAGGCATGCATGCATCCCGGACACTGTCTTTTTTCAATAATAATTTATTATTATTATATCACGACATGTTTCAAAGCTCTAAACAAAAAAACGAGAAGAGATTTTCACTAAAATTGATATTTTTCAGTTGCACTTGTTACAGCTACAGCAATGGCAATAAAACAAATACGATACGTGATATATTGCCCAATGTACAGAACTGTGGAAGTTTGACACAACTAAAACTAAACCTAAAGAGCGCCTGATGGCGAGAGGGGCAAAGAACTCATCCACAGATGACCACCATATGTTGACACATGCACTTTGGCCGCGTTAAAAGTCAAAATAAGAACAAATGACAGTTTGAACATTTTTCAGCTCTACACAGGGTTGTTATTACTTGGTAAGTGGTGCAAAAAGTGGGATGCGCCTCATGCTGCAGCCTAAATGGTTGTCAATTTGCAAAAAAATGCATTGGGAAAGTAAGAGTGTTGTTTTTTTTACCCTACACCACATAGTGGTAAGGAGAAGGAAGCTAGATAGACCCATAGTTACTTTTGAGGATATCCATAGAATCATTTCTGAGTTGATTTATGCATGTCAGTCCGTCTGTCCGTCCGTCCGTATGTCAATGTATTCTTGTGAACAAAATGCAGGTCGCATTTATTATCCGATTGAGATGAAATTTTGCACATATCATTTGTTTGACTCAAGGACGAACCCTATTGAAATTGGAAATAATAGGTCAAAATTTAGATATAGCTCCCATATATATGTTCGTCCGATTTGCCTTTTATGTGCACCAAACGTGTAATATCAGGCCGAAAATTGTGGAATTTTGCACATACAACCAAATTAGGTTTTAAAATAAGTATGCCAAATTTGATCGAAATCGGTTGAGATATAGCTATAGCTCCCATATATATTGTTCATCCGATTTGTTATTTTTGTCCTCCGCAGCCGTAATATGCACACTGTAACAACAAAATTTGGGCAAATATATCAAATGCAGCTCAGAAATACATTTGCTAAATTTTATCGAGATCGGTTCCGATTTGGATATATATCCCATATAAAACTTCGTCCGATTTACCTTTTATTGTGCACCAAACGTCTAATATTTGCCCAAATGGGATGACATTTGGCACTTACGACCGAATTGAGTCTAGAAGCTAGTATGCCAAATTTGATGAAGATCTGTTGAGATATAGCTATAGCTCCCATATATATTGTTCATCCGAATTGTAGTATTTGTTACCCACAGCCGTAATATGCAATCCGTAACAACAATATTCAGAGAATTATATCAAATTAGGCCAGAAAATAAGTATGCCAAATTTGATATCGGTTCGAGATCGGTTCAGATTTGGATGTAGCTCCCATACATATCTTTATCCGATTTCAAATTAATTGTGCACCAAATGGGCAATACAAGTCCGAATTTAAAAGATACAAATGCTTCGGTATATTTACTCATTTGAACTTTAAATTATAATTATAATCATAGCGTGTATGATTGAATTCTCCCATAAAAACTTTTAATTGTTATGTGGAGCTCGACTAAATTATCAAAGTGGTGTAGGGTATCAAAAAGTCGGCCTCGCCCGACTTTAGGACTTTCTTTACTGGTTACTACTGCAAAAAAAGTCAACAACAAAATTGTAACAGACATTTAGTGAATGTGTATTTGTTGTTACTATTTTCAGCACAATCTCTTCAAATGACTGTAACCACTATTTCATCTTTACGCTGCGTAGTTGCGTAGATTTTATTACCACAGTTTTCTGTAGTAGAAAAAATTTGACTTACATGTTAGTGCATTTCCTTGTTTTTGTGGTCGACGCAAGATTAGGGTTGAATATTGACATTTAGGCCTAAGTGTTAAATCCACCCCAAATTTATGGATGAAAACATGCAGGTTTTAGAGGACATTGTTGACACAATGCAATGATTTAGTATTCCTGTGGTTGGATGTTTGTACTTGAAGTATCATTCTTTTTTGTCTGTACGCATTTCGTCTGGATATATTCTGCTTTTCTTGGCGACGGCGCATGCAAACGAAAGCAAGTTACAAAGTATTGAATTGCCGGCAGATATATAGCCATAGTCCTTGACCATAGTTACATTTACCAAAATGTATGGTTCATATGATTTGCAAAATACAGTGAAAATTTCTAAAAATCCGTAATGTCAAATCAATTTTGTCAAAGCCAAAACTTTATTTAACAGAAAATGTTCTTCACGACTTTTTGGCATAAAGTCATTGGAAAATCCATAAGAAAGTCGTTATATTCTCCAAAAATACAAATTTAATTATTATACCCTACACTACAAGGTGGTCAGGCAAATGGGAACGAGATAGACTCAAGTTCCCATAGAATCACATTCTGAGTGGATTTATGCATGTCCGTCCGCCCGTCTGTCCATGTATTTTTGTAAACAAACTGCAGGTCGCATTCAGATAAAATTTTGCAGAAATAATTTTTTTGAACCAAGGACGAACAATATTGAAATTGGAGAAAATCCGTCAAAATTTAGATAAAGCTCCCATATCTATCTTCGTCCGATTTGCCTTTTATTGTGCACCAAATGTGTAATATTAGCCCAAATATTATGGAATTCTGCGCATACGACCTGAAGATATAGATTTGACACTTACGATGAAATTGAGTCTAGAAACAAGGATGTCAAATTTGGTGAAAATCGGTCAGATATAGCTATAGCTCCCATATATATTGTTCATCCGATTTGTTGAATTTGTCCTGCACAGCCGCAATATGCACTCCGTAGTAACGATATTCGGAGAAATATATCAAATACAACTCAGAAATACATTCGCCAAAGTTGATCGAGATCGGTTAAAATTTAAATATAGCTCTCATATTTATCTTTATCCGATTTGAAGTTAATTGTGCACCAAATTGGTAATACAAGCCCGAATTGTAAAGTCACAAATGCCTCGGAAAATTTAGTCGAAATTCTGTAATTGTCACAAATTCCCCATAAAAAATTTTATTTGATATGTGAAGCTCTACTAAATATGCAAAGTGGTGTAGGGTATCATAAAGTCGGTCCCGTCCTACTTTAAGACTTAAGTTACTGTTTTTTTTACTAGGTAGTCCTCATAAATCCATAGAAAAATCATGGTTTTGGCAAAGAAATCATAACTAATTCTTAAACAAACCCACGATTTTCCATCAGGAGGCATCATGCTTTCGAAAAAATTCCATGATATTTGTTCAGGAAACCCCTTCGAATTATTTTCTAGAATTCTGCAGTTCTATGGCAGAAAGCCCACGAAAATTATTTCGAAAAATCCAAGATTTTTGGCCCAGAAAATTAATAACTAATAACTTTTTATATAAAACTCAATTCACGCCCAAGAATTTAGTAAAGATCCTCGATATTTGGTCAGGACGTTTTTAAAGATATTCAAAAAAACAAGTTTGCAAAGGCTACAGTCGCGCGGGGCCAACCATGTGATACCCTACAACACTACAATATGTTGGAAGCCCCCTCATGTCCAAATCCATTTTGAAAGATTTCGCTTTTGAATTTATGTCACGAAGCACTGCCTAGATATTACCGTTAGCATTTTGACCATAGACATTTGTCCAATATTTACGCACTCCGTCGTGTTATTAGTTGTTGTGGTTCATTTTACAGCTAAATATAATCCAATGGTCAACAGAAATGCTAGACTTCTTCGCTGTCCTAAACTCTTTTTACGATTGGCTTCAATTGTGTGATCGGAAAAACATTTCTGTTTTTGGTCAATTTGAACCCTAAACTAAATATTTTACAATCACCTCCAAAAGCAAGAAGCCCCTCCGTATCTCCAAATTTAGACTCATTTATATATTCGTCACCGAAATCTGAATAAAATAGCCAGAAGTTCGCCTTTTGTGTATTTCGGATATCGCCTGTAAGTAATGCTGCTATTTTTCACACAAAATTAGTGGTCCATTGTACCCGCTGTCCTAAACTCTAACTTTATGCGAGATTTCGTGTCCTTTGATTTCTATTTGTGACCTTTATTACGACTGCAAAATCAAGAAAATATTTAGTTGTTGGTCCATTTCAACCACTTTTATATTGCGGATATCTTTGAAATCAACAGGCCTAGCCCTTCTGAGCCCAACCCGACCCTTGTGAAAATTTTCGTGAGGATCGGACGATATTGGCAATACTTATATAATATCCCCAACCTGTGTTGTAAGGTGAAAAAATATTACAATATATTAAAAGTCAAATTTAAAAAATCGCATGCGATAAAATATATGAAAAAAAATTTCGCAAAATACTAAAAATCTATATTAGCATCTTTTTCAGCGATTTTTTAGATTTAATACTTCTATGTTAAGAGGGCATTCTGAACTGACAAAATTTGTCAAAATCGGTCCAACCATTCTTGAGATATAAGCATTCTAACTAATATCCCCTTCCTTTGTATATGTACATTGTATATATTTCTCTATATATAACCGATATATTTACTATCGACATCTACATAACGGTCAAAATTGACCTGTTCGTCTATTTTTGATTTCGCCGATATTAAACATATTCGCGGTTTAATGGAAAATTTGACTTTCATTTAAAACAAATGCTATGGTCTATTTCACCCACTAAATTCTACCCGATGACCATCAAAATTGGAAGGCTTCTGCCCAGCCATAAGCTCTAGCCCCATGTTAACTTCCGCTTGATTGGTGTAAAATTGCGACCTGTAGAGCAACTGCAAAACCAGGAATTTTTTCAGTTTTTGGTCCATTTCAACCCCTAAATATTATGCGATCATCTTTAAAAGCAATAGGGTTCTATTCTAACCATAATCCCACCTCAATTTTCAATTTCGTGTGGATCGAACCATAATTGCGACCTGTAGAGTGATTACAAATTAACATGGACAGACGGGCAGACGGACGTACGGACATACATAGCTAGATCGACTCAGCTCGGCGAGATAGGAAGATCCATATATACTTTCCTATGTGGGAAACCAATATTTCGTGGTGTTACATAATTTTTGTCCCAATCAAACTTATAATACCCCCAACACATAGTGTTGTAGGATATAATCATGGTTTTTGGTAAAAAAATCTAAACTAATTCTTAAACAAACCCACAATTTTCCATCAGGAGGCATCATGCTTTCGAAACAATTCCACGATTTTTGTTCAGGAAAAAATTTTTAGAATTATTTTCAAGAATTCTACAGTTCTTTGGAGGAAATCCACGAAAATTATTGCTTAAAATCCACGGTTTTTAGTCCAGAAAATTAATAACTAATAACAATTTATATAAAAACCAATTATCGACCAAGAATTTGGAAAAGATCCTCGATAATTGGTCAGGACTTTTTAAAATTATTCATAAAAATCAAAAGCCAAAGTTTTAATTTTTTTTAATTGTGCAACAATCGGACAGATTGTGGACATAGATTGAAACATAAAAGATTCATTTGCAGAAAGGAAAGAAATAGACCCATAGTTCCTCTTGATTACTCAGAATAGTCAATTTATGCGTGTCCGTCCGTCTGTCCATGTAATTTTGAGAACAAATAACAGGTCGCATTCATTATCCGATTGAGATGATATTGTCCATACATCATTATTGAAACTGGTGATAATCGGTCCAATTTTAGTTATAGCTCCCATATATACGGGGTGATATAAAAAGAACTACAACCAAGTCAAACGCCATAATTTTTAAATTTTTTTTATATTTTATTGAATGAAGGCGAAAAATGTCAGAAATAGCATCAAATTTTAGAATAAGCTTGGATTTGTTCGAATTGGTCACCTTTGACACGAATTATAGCCTTAAAAGGCCAATGAAACCGTTACACGCTGCCCGAATGTTGCTCTGCGGTATTTTGACCCAATCCTGGCGAAGCGCTTGTTTGAGGTGATCGGCATTTTAGTATTTTTTAGTGCCAACCTTGCTTTTCAAAATACTCCAGACACAATTGTCCAACGGATTGGTATCCGGCCATTGTGCGCTGGAAATGAAGGAAGGAACCTTATTTTGCAACCATTCTTGGGTGGCACGTGCTGAGTACGATGGTGCTGAGTTCTGTTGAATGTCCAAGGTCTGCGGCCAAAATGTTTGCGTACCCAAGGCTTTAATTCGATTAATACGAGCGGATAGCGACCATAGGCTGTTATGGCGGCACACACCATCACCATGGCCGGCACTTGAGTTCTGGTGGCCGAAGGTGCACATTTTCAGCTGACCTCTTTGGCAAGTAAAACCGATCATTTTGATGTTTACAAACTGCTGGACAACGAATGTTTTCTCATCGGAGAAAACCAAATTCGGCAGTTCACCACTTTCGGCCAAGCGAAACAACTATTTAGCTCTTTTGAGTCAATTTTCTTTCTGTTGCAAAGTAAGTTCTTGCATTTTTTGGAATTGCAATGATTTACCCCGAGCTCATTTTTCAATATTTGCCGAATGCAATATTGCGATATGTTCAGCACACGAGCAATTTTTCGGACACTGCGACGCTGGTCAACCAAGTCGCTTCTTTACTTTTCGCACCATTTCTGCTGATTTTGTGGACGGAAAAAACAGTCCACTTCCTTGACGTCGAGCTACGCTACCAGTATCACGGTAACAAGCGATGGTACGAGACACGATAGATGTATTCACAATTAAATTCTGGATTGCAATAGCCACTTGTTGTTTTCCAGCCAAATATAAATAAAGCAGCTTGAATTCCATCATAAATAACTTTTTTTCTGGAAAATTTTTACCAAAATGCTTTAGTACGCTTGTAAACAATATATTGAGCTGTCACTGGAATAACTTTAACAGCTGTCGGACGAGTGGCTTATAAATGACAGCAGTCCGAAATTTGTTGCAGTTTTTTCATCTCACCTTCCTATGGGGTTGACCAATATTTAGGTTGCATAATTTTTTTACCCTTTCATAGTCGATTATATTTATATATATTAATTGTTCGGTTAAGACAAGACTATGCAAAGTCCACTTATGTGGTCCAAGGACTAACTCTTATTTAACTTGTGGCAACTATGATTGCTATATCTTCATATATTTCTCGTTTATATTACACCAAGTGTGTAGTATCAAATCATTTCGCCAACTTTAATATTATCCGATCATTTACTAAACATTATGGGTTTCTTTTCCATAATAAATTCTAGCTTCTTGCACCGTGCCGCATTGACCGGAACGAAATATATTTTACAAATACAGTTTGTAATAAAATCATAAAGTAAACTAAATTGCGGACACTTATAAGAAGGTACTTATATCGTGTCTTCGGTAAAGGATATTTATTCCAAAATACAAATTCAAAATCGATTCAAAGAAGTGGTGTTTCATTTTTTCTAAAAAGGGATAACATCAATTTTCTTTAGGCTTTCCTTAATGTGTGTACGCTTTTGTGGAGATTTTGTTTTCTTGTCTCAGTTCTACCTCTTTGTAGTTTGATCCTATGGTAAATTCGTGTGTGTGTTTATTTGACAGTATGGTGTGTCTGTAATTATTTGTGTGTTTTGATACTTCGGGGCCAGTGTACTAAGGCAATTAGTGACAAATGTTTCTATATTTTTTTTGCATTGCAAAGTCATGCTCATAATTGTGTATGTGTTTTCTTTTTTTCGAAATTCTACTTAGGGTGTAATGATTTTCTGTTTAAAAAAATAAAATTAAATTTTGCAAGGAATATACAAATTTCATACAGAACGATATAATTATACGCTACAACACTATGTGTTGGGGATATTATAATTATGAGGCAAATATTATGTAACACTTGGAAATATTGGTCCGAAACATAGGAAACTATATGAGGATCTTCTTATCTCGCCGAGCTTAGTCGATCTAAATTTGTAATCACGCTACAAGTCGCAATTATGGCCGGATCCACACGAAATTGAAAACGGAAGTGGGGTTGTAGTCACAATAAAAACCTATTGTTTTTTGGACATTAAATATTTAGGGCTTAAATGGAAACAGAAAAAATGTGATTTTACTGTTGCTCTACAGGTCGCAATTATAGAAAAATCGACGCGGAATTTATCATGGAGTCAGAGTTTCGGGCTGGGCGGAAGCCTATCATTTTGATAGGCCATCTGACAACATATAGCGGGTAAAATAAACATAAATTTTATGACAAAAATTTCCACTAAACCGCAAATATTTTTAATACCGTGTAAGTCACAAATACATTACAAGCTCACTTCTCACAATCACAGTGATTTTGATAGGCTAGATTTCGGATATATAGCAAAATATGTACGCTATGTATGTAAAAGATATAGATCTTAGTTATTCCGCTTAGATGTCAGGAACCGCTTCGCTGATTTTCACGATTCTCATCAATTCGGAATGGTCTCTTGTTAGAAGAGGATAAAATCTAAGATATCGCGTAAAAATAATCCAATAAAATGTGAATATTTTTTGTTACATTTTCTCAATTTTTGACATTATTTCAAAAAATTAATCTTCCAAAATGGATTTGGACATAAGGGGGATTCCAAAAAAATTTAGTGTTGTAGGGTATCATATGGTCGGCCCCGCACGGCTTAATCCTTTGGTTACTTGTTTCTTGAGAAGACTTTGGTCAGGTGCGGAAATTGGTTAAAATTTGGAATTTAAATTTAAGAAATAAATTCGGCCACTCTTTATTATTTAATATGTTTCAACTATTTTGTAATATGGGAGACAATACACCACCATCGACTAATGATCGTTGGAACCTAATACACATTCATATGCATGTATTCTCATAGCTACATACATATATGCTTTGGTCATTTACCGTGCTATTGTTGTCAAACATCTGAAAGGACACATAAATTTTGTCATTGCTATTGTTTTTTTTTTTTTTTGGTTTCTCTGTTCACAATACCCCCTACATTCAGAGGACATGAATAAACACACTTACACTCCAATACAAAAGGGTCATGCATTAGAGATGTGTGCTTGTTCCCTCACTCCTGCATTTTCCATTTGTTGGTTCAAACAGTAGTGAGATTGTGTTCGTGCATTGTACCGACCATTTGTTGTTTGTTCAATCAATGGACATTTGTTGTGTTTTGTTATGAAATAGATATGACCAGCAACAAAACGCATTCCGGCATATTTTTGCCAATGTTATTCCTGGTGTCCTTCTCATTGTTGTTGTTGGTGCTGCTGTCGTTGTTGTTGTTGTTTTAGAGAAGACATGCATCCCTTGGTTTTGTTGGTCCATTTGTGTTAGGTGTCAAACGTTCGCCTGCTATCATTTGTTTTGTAAAGCATGCGGTTAACTACAAATGTTCCATAACGAAAATTTAATTTCCATTTGATGTTTTTCCATTGTTGTCACAATTGTTGTTGTTTTGTTTTGAATAGTCTGTCGGTCGGTCAGATTGTTGTGGTTTTTATAATTTTGATCTAATGAATTCTATTGGAGATGTGTGGTGGTTTGTGTGTTCAAAAATCATTTTATATCGCAATCGCAATGTGCCATCAAAGGCCATCATTGTTGCATTTGCATGACACCTTTTTAGTATGGGGTTTAACAGAACGTACTGAATTTCTTTGAAAGTCAAACGAGCTAAGTCGATCTAGCTATGTATGTCCGTCTGTCCATGTAAATTTGTAATTACTCTAGAAGTCGCAATTATGGCCCGATCTTTACGAAATTTAGAATGGTGGTGGAGCCAGAATAGGAGCCAATTGCTTTTCGAGATGATCGGAAAATATTTAGGGGTTGAAATGGACCAACAACTGAAAAAATTCCTCATATTGGAGTTGCTCTACAGGTCGCAATTATAGACCAATCGAAGCGGAAGTTAACATGCGGCTAGAGCTTAGGGCTGGGCAGAAGCCTTCCAATTTTGATGGTCATCGGGTAATATTTTGTGGGTGAAATAGACCATGACATTTGTGTTAAATAAAACTCAAATTTTCCAATAAACCGCGAATATTTTTAATCCCGACGAAATCACAAATAGACGAACAGGTTAATTCTGACCGTTACGTAGATGCCGATAGTAAATATATCGGTTATATATATAGCGAAATATATACAATGTATACATACAAAGGAAGGGTATGTTACCTAGAATGCTTATATCTCATGAATGGCTGGACCGATTTTGACCAATTTTGTCGATTCAGAGTGACCTCTTGCAATAAGAGAATAAAGTCTAAAAAAACGCATAAAAATATACCAATAATGATGTTAGTATAGATTTTATAGTTTTTTGTGACATTTTTTTTATTTTTTTCATATTTTTTATCGCATGCGAATTTTTCAATTTGACTTATAATATTGAAGTGTATGTTTTGTAATATCTTTTCACCTTACAACACAGGTTGTTGTAGATTGTAATTATCGTTCGATCCTCACGAAAATTTTCACAAGGATAGGGTTAGGTTCAGAAGGGATAGGCCTATTGTTTTCAAAGATGTCCGCAATATATTTAGTGGTTGAAATAGAAGGTCACAAAATAGAAACCAACGGACAAGAAATCTCAAATGGAGTACAGGACAGCGGGTAGAATGGACCAATACCTTTGTGTAAAAAAATGCCAACATTAAAGATGCAGATGCTTTTGATCACACAATTGAAGCCAATCGACACGCCTGAGAAGAAAGTTAAGGACAGGGAAGAAGTCTAGCATTATGTATGGCCATTGGATTATATTTAGCTGTAAAATTGACCACAACAACTAACAGCACGTGCGTGGTCAAAATGTTAAAGGTAATATCTGGGCAGTACTCCGTGACATAATTTCAAAAGCGAAATCTTCCATAATGGATTTGGATATAAGGGTGCTTCTAACATATTGTAGTGTTGTAGGGTATCACATGGTCGGCCCCGCACGACTACAGCCTTTGCTTACTTGTTTTTTAATTTAATTGAATGAAAGCGGAAAATTACGGAAAAAAGCATCAAACTTTGGAATAAGTTTAGATTTGTTCGAATGAAATTAAATAGTAACACGCTGCCCGAATGTTGCTCTGCGGTATTTTGGTCCATTTCCCGCAAAGCGCTTGCTTGAGGTGATTTGGTATTTTTTAGTGCCAACATTGCTTTCCAAAATACCTCAGACACAATAGTCCAACGGATTGGTATCCGGAGTTTTTGGTGGCCAATGTGCGCTGGAAATGAAGCGAGGAACCTCATTTTGTAACCACACTTGGGAGGCGCGTGCTGAGTGCGATGGTGTTGAGTCCTATTGGAATGTCCAAGGTATGGGGACAATATTTTTGCGTGTCCAAGGCTTTAATACGCCCTCCAGAATATTTTCGCGATAATATTCGGCATTTATTCTAATGTCATGGTCGATTAATTCGTACAGAGGGCGACCATAGGCTGTTATGGCGGTCCACACCATCACTATAGCCGGCGCTTGAGTTCTGGTGGCCAACCGAAGGTGCACATTTTCAGCTGACCTCTTTGGCAAGTAAACACGATCATTTTGTTTGTTTACAAACTGCTGGACAACAAATGTTTTCTCATCGGAAAAACCCAAATTCGGCAGTTTACCTCTTTCGGCCAAGCGAAGCAACTCTTTAAGTCTATTGATTCTTTTTCTTTCTGTTGCAGTGCAATTTCTTGCATATTTTGGAATTTCAATGGCTTTACACCGAGCTCATTTTTCAATATTTGCCGAATGGAATATAGCGATATGCTCAGCTCACGAGCCATTTTTCGGCCTCTGCGACGCGGGTTTCGATAAAGTCGATTCTTTACTTTTCGAACCATTTCTGCTGATATTGCTGTTTTCTTTCGTCCACTTGACGTCGAGCTACGCTAGCTACGAGCGATGGTACGAGACACAAAAGATTTATTCACATTTAAATGCTTGAGTGCTCTAACGATAGCCACTTGTGCTTTTCAACCAAATATAAAGAAATCACGCTTGAATTCCATTACGAATATTTTTTTTCTGGAGAATTCTCACCAAAATGCTTTTGTGCGCTTGTAAACAATATAATAGGTATCACTGGAATAATTTTAACAGCTATCGGACGAGTGGCTTAGAAATGAGAGTAGTCTGAAGTTGGTTGCAGTTTTTTCATCTCACCCTGTAGTAATATGAAAACTACTACCGAAATTTAATTTTAATACCAAATGTCAAGATTTTAGCTGTATCCATTCACAACCAAAAGGTACGAAATTTAGTGATTTTTTGTAATTTTAGTCCGAATTTTCCAAATCCCAGTCTAACTTCACCCCTACTTACTTACACACATGCAAAATTTTAAGACTCTTGCTTCAGCCGTTCTATTATATAAAACGATTATTTATTTGTTTATTATTGTTATTATTATTATTATTATTATTATTATTACTATTACTATTATTATTATTATTATTATTATTATTTTTTTTTTTTTTTTTTGGAAAATGGGCCATTGTTGATCGAAATCAAAAGTTTACCTCATATATATATATTTATATATATATATATATATATATATATATATATATATATATATGTATATATATATATTTTGTGCGCTTGTAAACAATATAATAGGTATCACTGGAATAATTTTAACAGCTATCGGACGAGTGGCTTAGAAATGAGAGTAGTCTGAAGTTGGTTGCAGTTTTTTCATCTCACCCTGTAGTAATATGAAAACTACTACCGAAATTTAATTTTAATACCAAATGTCAAGATTTTAGCTGTATCCATTCACAACCAAAAGGTACGAAATTTAGTGATTTTTTGTAATTTTAGTCCGAATTTTCCAAATCCCAGTCTAACTTCACCCCTACTTACTTACACACATGCAAAATTTTAAGACTCTTGCTTCAGCCGTTCTATTATATAAAACGATTATTTATTTGTTTATTATTGTTATTATTATTATTATTATTATTATTATTATTATTACTATTACTATTATTATTATTATTATTATGTTTATTTTTTTTTTTTGGAAAATGGGCCATTGTTGATCGAAATCAAAAGTTTACCTCATATATATATATATATATTTATATATATATATATATATATATATATATATATATATATATATATATATATATATATATATATATATATATATATATATATATATTTCATTTCCATTTATATATATATTTTTCATTTCCCAATGTTTATTTTATTTTGGCACCATTGCAAATCTAACATGTGTGTGTTATTATGGTAATAAATCTACTGATTAGCATTACGACTTTTGTCCATAATCTTTATGGGCTGCAATTGAATTCATAGCATTTCGATATTATGACGCTGATGACGATTTCATGACCCAACAACAACAGTAAATGTCATTTTATGTTGTTGCCCTTTTGTGATAAGTAAAGCCAGTGTTTGACATTTCATTACGGTTTTAGAGATTATGTCATACAAAGTCATTAATTGAAAAGTCATTAAATTCAACACTTAAATTTTGAAAAAAAAAAATATAAAAATCAACCCTCAAATATGGCAGGACACTTGTCCACATTACACAAGCAAATGTCGTCAACCACTGTAATAGCGCAAATGTTCGACATGGGCAAATATCTGCACAAATGTTTTCGCCACTAATAAAATGCCATAATATCAGCTGGTATTTGCTAAAAGCATTTGAACTGTAAACAGGATGTGAATGACAATGACAAAAACTATTTGTATCCGATTTTAATTAGTTCACATTATGGCACGCCTCTATGTCATGTTTTTTTCAATGCAGACCACAACTTACGGGTAGATGATGATGATGATCCAGATGTATGTCTGGCATTAAACGAGAATGCCCAAAGACAGCATTTCATTATTTGTATAATTTAATGGATATTTTTCAGATTTGATATCCCGGTTGGAGTGTTTGTTATGTAAGAAAATAATTTAACGCTGATCACCCCTCACAATACAGGATGAGCAATGTATAGGCAAGAGAGTACATTTGATTGCGTTCCATGACCCTTTTTGAAATAATACTGTGTTTGTCTAATCCGTAAACAAAAGGAAACTAAATCGGAAATGTTTTAATTGATTTCCGATGTTTATTCTGAGTTTGTTAAAGTGCCAATTTAGAAATATGTATTTTTAATTAAAGTCTATAAACAATTTTTACGGCTCATTGTCAATTAAGAATTGTGTTGATGAAATTGAAATTGTAGGTTATATTCAGAGGAATAACTAATTAGTTTACATAAATTCAAAATTAGGCTGAATTAAGTTTAATGTTAACTTTTTAATAAAATAATGCGACAAATGACTTATTGGAAATTTTAGAATGGCCATAACTCCTTAAATATTGAGTTTTCGGAGTTTTCAGCTATTATTTGTGATCACTTTTTAAGGCATAAATTATTGGAAATCTTAAAATGGCCATAACTCCTTAAATATTGAGTTTACGGCGTTTTTAGCTATTATTTGTGATCACTTTTTAAGGCATGATTAATTGAAAATTTTAAAATGGCCATAACTCCTTAAATATTGAGTTTTCGGCGTTTTCAGCTATTATTTGTGATCACTTTTTAAGGCATGATTAATTGGAAATTTTAAAATTGCCATAACTCCTTAAATTTTGAGTTTATGGCGTTTTTAGCTATTATTTGTGATCACTTTTTAAGGCATGATTAATTGGAAATTTTAGAATGGCCATAACACCTTAAAGATTGAGTTTTCGGCGTTTTTAGCTATTATTTGTGATCACTTTTTAAGGCATGAATTATTGGAAATCTTAAAATGGCCATAACTCCTTAAATATTGAGCTTTCGGCGTTTTTAGCTATTATTTGTGATCACTTTTTAAGGCATGAATTATTGGAAATTTTAAAATGGTGATAACTCCTTAAATATTGAGTTTTCGGCGTTTTTAGCTATTATTTGTGATCATTTTTTAAGGCATGAATTATTGGAAATCTTAAAATGGCCACAATTCCTTAAATATTGAGTTTTCGGCGTTATTAGCTATTATTTGTGATCACTTTTTAAGGCATGAATTATTGGAACTCTTAAAATGGCCATAACTCCTTAAATATTGAGTTTTCGGCATTTTTATCTATTATTTGTGATCACTTTTTAAGGCATGAATTATAGGAAATCTTAAAATGGCCATAACTCCTTAAATATTGAGTTTTCGGCGTTTTTAGCTATTATTTGTTATCACTTTTAAAGGCGCGAACTATTGGAAATCTTAAAATGGCCATATCTCCTTAAATATTGAGTTTTCGGCGTTTTAAGCTATTATTTGTGATCACTTTTTAAGGCATGAATTATTGGAGATCTTCAAATGGCCATAACTCCTTAAATATTGAGTTTTCGGCGTTTTTAGCTATTATTTGTGATCACATTTTAAGGCATGAATTATTGGAAATCTTAAAATGGCCATAACTCCTTAAATATTGAGTTTTTTAGCGTTTTTAGCTATTATTTGTGATCACTTTTTAAGGCATGAATTATTGGAAATCTTAAAATGGCCATAACTCCTTAAATATTGAGTTTTCGGCGTTTTTAGCTATTATTTGTGATCACTTTTTAAGGCATGATTTATTGAATTATTTAAAATGGCCATAACTCCTTAAATATTGATATGAGGAATGAATTATTGGAAATTTTAAAATGGCCATGACTCCTTAAATATTGAGTTTTCGGTATATCTTGCTATTAATTGTGATCACTTTTTAAGACGTGAACTATTGGAAATCTTTAAATGGCCATAAATATTGAGTTTTCGGCGTTTTTCGCTATTATTTGTGATCACTTTTTTGGCGTAAACTATTGGAAATCTTAAAATGGCCATTACTCTCTAAATATTGAGTTTTCGGCATTTTTAGCCATTATTTGTGATCACTTTTGAAGGCATGAATTATTGGAAATCTTAAAATGGCCATAACTCCTTAAATATTGAGTTTTCGGCGTTTTTAGCTATTATTTGTGATCACTTTTTAAGGCATGAATTATTGGAAATCTTAAAATGGCCATAACTCCTTAAATATTGAGTTTTCGGCGTTTTTAGCTATTATTTGTGATCACTTTTTAAGGCATGAATTATTGGAAATCTTAAAATGGCCATAACTCCTTAAATATTGAGTTTTCGGCGGTATTAGCTATTATTTGTGATCACTTTTTAAGGCATGAATTATTGGAAATCTTAAAATGGCCATAACTCCTTAAATATTGAGTCTTCAGCGTTTTTAGCCATTATTTGTGATCACTTTTTAAGGCATGAACTATTGGAAATTTTAAAATGGCCATAACTCCTTAAATATTGAGTTTTCGGCGTTTTTAGCTATTATTTGTGATCAGTTTTTAAGGCATGAATTATTGGAAATCTTATAATGGCCATAACTCCTTAAATATTGAGTTTTCGGCGTTTTTAGCTATTATTTGTGATCACTTTTTAAGGCATGAATTATTGGAAATCTTAAAATGGCCATAACTCCTTAAATATTGAGCTTTCGGCGTTTTTAGCTATTATTTGTGATCACTTTTTAAGGCATATATTATTGGAAATCTTAAAATGGCCATAACTCCTTAAATATTGAGTTTTCGGCGTTTTTATACCCTCCACCATACTATGGAGGGTATATTAATTTTGTCATTCCGTTTGTAACTCCTCGAAATACTCACGTCAGACCCAACAAAGTATATATATTCTTGATCAGCGTAAAATTCTAAGACGATTTAGCCATGTCCGTCTGTCTGTCTGTGTGTCTGTCTGTCTGTCTGTCCGTCTGTCCGTCTGTCTGTCTGTCTGTCTGTTGTAATCACGCTATCTTTCGAACGAATTGAGATAGAAGGCTAAAATTTTGCACACGTGTTCATTTTTTCAGTAGGCAGGTTAAGTTCGTAAATGGGTCATGTAGGTCCAAGTTTTCATATAGCCCCCATATAACGGTACCTCTCGATATTCGGTATTTTGATGATTTTAGCGACATTATTCACCGGAATTGTTTCAAATTTGGCATTTGAAGTTCGTAATGGATACTACAGCCTAAGACAGAAAATTATCTGTGCAGGTCCACGTCTTCGTATAGCCCCCATATAACGGTACCCCCCGATATTTGGTATTTTGATGATTTTAGCGACATTATTTAACGGAACCGTTCCAAATTTGGTATTTGAAGTTCGTAATAGATACTGCAGCAGAAAACAGAAAATGGGCCATGTAGGTCCACGTCTTCGTATAGCCCCCATATACCGTACCCCCGATATTCGGTATTTTGATGATTTTAGCGACATTATTTAACGGAACCGTTCCAAATTTGGTATTTGAAGTTCGTGTTTTAAATTTCGCATTTGAAGTTTTTTTGGAAATTGCCAAATTTGTACCAAATGGTGGAGGGTATTAAAAGTTCGGCCCGGCCGAACTTACAGCTTTTTTACTTGTTAGCTATTATTTGTGATCACTTTTTAAGACGTGAACTATTGGAAATCTTAAAATGGCCATAACTCCTTAAATATTGAGTTTTCAGCGTTTTTAGCTATTATTTGTGATCACTTTTTAAGGCGTGAACTATTGGAAATCTTAAAATGGCCATAACTCTATAAATATTGAGTTTTCGGCGTTTTTAGCTATTATTTGTGATCACTTATTAAGGCGTGAACTATTGGATATCTTAAAATGGCCATAACTCCTTCAATATTGAGTTTTCGGCGTTTTTAGCTATTATTTGTGATCACGTTTTAAGGCGTGAACTATTGGAAATCTTAAAATGGCCATAACTCCATAAATATTGAGTTTTCGGCGTTTTTAGCCATTATTTGTAATCACTTTTTAAGGCATGAATTATTGGAAATCTTAAAATGGCCATAACTCCTTAAATATTGAGTTTTCGGCGGTATTAGCTATTATTTGTGATCACTTTTTAAGGCATGAATTATTGGAAATCTTAAAATGGCCATATCTCCTTAAATATTGAGTTTTCAGCGTTTTTAGCCATTATTTGTGATCACTTTTTAAGGCATGAACTATTGGAAATTTTAAAATGGCCATAACTCCTTAAATATTGAGTTTTCGGCGTTTCTAGCTATTATTTGTGATCACTTTTTAAGGCATGATATATTGAATTCTTTAAAATGGCCATAACTCCTTAAATATTGAGTTTTCGGCGTTTTTAGCTATTATTTGTGAACAGTTTTTAAGGCATGAATTATTGGAAATCTTATAATGGCCATAACTCCTTAAATATTGAGTTTTCGGCGTTTTTAGCTATTATTTGTGATCACTTTTTAAGGCATGAATTATTGGAAATCTTAAAATGGCCATAACTCCTTAAATATTGAGTTTTCGGCGTTTTTAGCTATTATTTGTGATCACTTTTTAAGACGTGAATTATTGGAAATCTTAAAATGGCCATAACTCCTTAAATATTGAGTTTTCAGCGTTTTTAGCTATTATTTGTGATCACTTTTTAAGACGTGAATTATTGGAAATCTTAAAATGGCCATAACTCCTTAAATATTGAGTTTTCAGCGTTTTTAGCTATTATTTGTGATCACTTTTTAAGGCGTGAACTATTGGAAATCTTAAAATGGCCATAACTCCATAAATATTGAGTTTTCGCCGTTTTTAGCTATTATTTGTGATCACCTTTTAAGGCGTGAACTATTGGAAATCTTAAAATGGCCATAACTCCTTAAATATTGAGTTTTCGGCGTTTTTAGCTATTATTTGTAATCACTTTTTAAGGCATGAATTATTGGAAATCTTAAAATGGCCATAACTCCTTAAATATTGAGTTTTCGGCGTTTTTAGCTATTATTTGTGATCACTTTTTTAAGCGTGAATTATTGGAAATATTAAAATGGCCATAATTCTTTAAATATTGAGTTTTCGGCGTTTTTAGCTATTATTTGTGATCACTTTTTAAGGCATGAATTATTGGAAATCTTAAAATGGCCATAACTCCTTAAATATTGAGTTTTCGGCGTTTTTAGCTATTATTTGTGATCACTTTTTAAGGCATGAATTATTGGAAATCTTAAAATGGCCATAACTCCTTAAATATTGAGTTTTCGGCGTTTTTAGCTATTATTTGTGATCACTTTTTAAGGCATGAATTATTGGAAATCTTAAAATGGCCATAACTCCTTAAATATTGAGTTTTCGACATTTTTAGCTATTATTTGTGATCACTTTTTAAGGCATGAATTATTGGAAATCTTAAAATGGCCATAACTCCTTAAATATTGAGTTTTCGGCGTTTTTAGCTATTATTTGTGATCACTTTTTAAGGCATGAATTATTGGAAATCTTAAAATGGCCATAACTCCTTAAATATTGAGTTTTCGGCGTTTTTAGCTATTATTTGTGATCACTTTTTAAGACATGAATTATTGGAAATCTTAAAATGGCCATAACTCCTTAAATATTGAGTTTTCGGCGTTTTTAGCTATTATTTGTGATCACTTTTTAAGGCATGAATTATTGGAAATCTTAAAATGGCCATAACTCCTTAAATATTGAGTTTTCGGCGTTTTTAGCTATTATTTGTGATCACTTTTTAAGGCATGAATTATTGGAAATCTTAAAATGGTCATAACTCCTTAAATATTGAGTTTTCGGCGTTTTTAGCTATTATTTGTGATCACTTTTTAAGGCATGAATTATTGGAAATCTTAAAATGGCCATAACTCCTTAAATATTGAGTTTTCGGCGTTTTTAGCTATTATTTGTGATCACTTTTTAAGGCATGAATTATTGGAAATCTTAAAATGGCCATAACTCCTTAAATATTGAGTTTTCGGCGTTTTTAGCTATTATTTGTGATCACTTTTTAAGGCATGAATTATTGGAAATCTTAAAATGGCCATAACTCCTTAAATATTGAGTTTTCGGCGTTTTTAGCTATTATTTGTGATCACTTTTTTAAGGGTGAATTATTGGAAATCTTAAAATGGCCATAACTCCTTAAATATTAAGTTTTCGGCGTTTTTAGCTATTATTTGTGATCACTTTTAAAGGCATGAATTATTGGAAATCTTAAAATGGCCATAACTCCTTAAATATTGAGTTTTCGGCGTTTTTAGCTATTATTTGTGATCACTTTTAAAGGCATGAATTATTGGAAATCTTAAAATGGCCATAACTCCTTAAATATTGAGTTTTCGGCGTTTTTAGCTATTATTTGTGATCACTTTTTAAGGCATGAATTTTCGGAAATCTTAAAATGGCCATAACTCCTTAAATATTGAGTTTTCGGCGTTTTTAGCTATTATTTGCGATCACTTTTTAAGGCATGAATTATTGGAAATCTTAAAATGGCCATAACTCCTTAAATATTGAGTTTTCGGCGTTTTTAGCTATTATTTGTGATCACTTTTTAAGGCATGAATTATTGGAAATCTTAAAATGGCCATAACTCCTTAAATATTGAGTTTTCGGCGTTTTTAGCTATTATTTGTGATCACTTTTTTAAGCGTGAATTATTGGAAATCTTAAAATGGCCATAACTCCTTAAATTGAGTTTTCGGCGTTTTTAGCTATTATTTGTGATCACTTTTTAAGGCATGAATTATTGGGAATCTTAAAATGGCCATAACTCCTTAAATATTGAGTTTTCGGCGTTTTTAGCTATTATTTGTGATCACTTTTTTAAGCGTGAATTATTGGAAATCTTAAAATGGCCATAACTCCTTAAATATTGAGTTTTCGGCGTTTTTAGCTATTATTTGCGATCACTTTTTATACCCTACAACACTATGTGTTGGGGGTATTATAAGTTTGATTGAGATGATCGCCAAATATTTAGGGGTTGAAATGCACCAAATACTGAAAAAATGTCGGATTTTGCAGTAGCTATACATGTCGCAATTATAGACCAATCGACGTGGAATTTCGCATGTAGCTAGAGTTTAGGGCGGGGAAGAAGCCTACCAATTTGGGTGGTCATCGGATTATATTTAGCGGGTAAAATAGACCATATCTTTTGTATTGAAAAAATTCGAAATTTTTCATTAAACCGCGAATATTTTAAATCCAGGCGAAATCACAAAGCCATGACAGGGTTACTTCTGATCTTTACATTGATGTTAACATCCAACAAATCGGATATATAGCAAAATATGTGCGATATATATGTCTATCAAAGAAGATATGCTTGAAAGATCTCTTATATGTCGAGGACGGCTGAACTGATTTCGACAGTTCTCATTAATTCAGAATGGCCTCTTGGCAGAAAAGAAAAAACGCCTAAAAAATCGCATAAAAATATCTCTCTAAAGATGAAAATATTGATTTTGTAAAATTTTCTCATATTTTTTCAATTTTGTCATATTTTTGGCATATTTTCATTTTGAATTAAACATTTGGTATTATTTCTACAGCTAACAAAACTAAGTAGTTAGGATATCAGGATATCATATACAGATCGCATTTATGGCCCGATCCTTACGAAATTTTGCATGGGGATAAGATGAGGGTCAGAATAGAAGCCTACTCTTTTTGGAGATGATCGCCATATATTTAGGGGTTGAAATGGACCAAAAAACTGCAAAATTGTCAGCAGGTCGTAATTATCGGCCGATCCTCAGGCACATTTGAATGGGGGTTACCGGACATTGCAAAAGCCAAGCAGTTTTGGATGGCTATCCAAAAATATTCAATGTGTGAAATAGTTTGCCAACTTTTGTAGACAAAATACGAAAATGTCCATTCCAGTGACTTCTTGGAGAATTCACAAATACAGGAAAGACGCACTTCTGACTATTTCGTTAACGCTGATTTAGTTGAAGAATATAGTCAAATGGCTGTATCTCATATAGATGCGTTTCAGTCAAAAACCAATAATAAATGTTAATCTTTTGCCACTTCGGAGAGACTATGGGTCTTTGGGAAATGTTGGTTCCAGATCTAGGAAGACCATTTACGTGCAACATCTACCAATAAATTGGAAATGAGCAAATTAGTTTAAGTTCCTATTATTCGAAAATTAGAGAACGAAACCTGATGGTTTTCTTTTATTATTTGTCACAATATCTTGTGCAATTCTTTCGAGTATCTCGCCTATATAAACTGTATCGTTTATTATAGTGTTGTAGGGTATTCAACGGTCGGCCCCGCTCGACTGTAGCCTTTGCTTACTTGTTAAGGCATGAATTATTGGAAATCTTAAAATGGCCATAACTCCTTAAATATTGAGTTTTCGGCGTTTTTAGCTATTATTTGTGCTCACTTTTTTAAGCGTGAATTATTGGAAATCTTAAAATGGCCATAACTCCTTAAATATTGAGTTTTCGGCGTTTTTAGCTATTATTTGTGATCACTTTTTAAGGCATGAATTATTGGGAATCTTAAAATGGCCATAACTCCTTAAATATTGAGTTTTCGGCGTTTTTAGCTATTATTTGTGATCACTTTTTTAAGCGTGAATTATTGGAAATCTTAAAATGGCCATAACTCCTTAAATATTGAGTTTTCGGCGTTTTTTGCTATTATTTATGATCACTTTTTAAGGCATGAATTATTGGAAATCTTAAAATGGCCATAACTCCTTAAATATTGAGTTTTCGGCGTTTTTAGCTATTATTTGCGATCACTTTTTATACCCTACAACACTATGTGTTGGGGGTATTATAAGTTTGATTGAGATGATCGCCAAATATTTAGGGGTTGAAATGCACCAAATACTGAAAAAATGTCGGATTTTGCAGTAGCTATACATGTCGCAATTATAGAAAAATCGACGTGGAATTTCGCATGTAGCTAGAGTTTAGGGAGGGGAAGAAGCCTACCAATTTGGGTGGTCATCGGATTATATTTAGCGGGTAAAATAGACCATATCTTTTGTATTGAAAAAATTCGAAATTTTTCATTAAACCGCGAATATTTTAAATCCAGGCGAAATCACAAAGCCATGACAGGGTTACTTCTGATCTTTACATTGATGTTAACATCCAACAAATCGGATATATAGCAAAATATGTGCGATATATATGTCTATCAAAGAAGATATGCTTGAAAGATCTCTTATATGTCGAGGACGGCTGAACTGATTTCGACAGTTCTCATTAATTCAGAATGGCCTCTTGGCAGAAAAGAAAAAACGCCTAAAAAATCGCATAAAAATATCTCTCTAAAGATGAAAATATTGATTTTGTAAAATTTTCTCATATTTTTTCAATTTTGTCATATTTTTGGCATATTTTCATTTTGAATTAAACATTTGGTATTATTTCTACAGCTAACAAAACTAAGTAGTTAGGATATCAGGATATCATATACAGATCGCATTTATGGCCCGATCCTTACGAAATTTTGCATGGGGATAAGATGAGGGTCAGAATAGAAGCCTACTCTTTTTGGAGATGATCGCCATATATTTAGGGGTTGAAATGGACCAAAAAACTGCAAAATTGTCAGCAGGTCTTAATTATCGGCCGATCCTCAGGCACATTTGAATGGGGGTTACCGGACATTGCAAAAGCCAAGCAGTTTTGGATGGCTATCCAAAAATATTCAATGTGTGAAATAGTTTGCCAACTTTTGTAGACAAAATACGAAAATGTCCATTCCAGTGACTTCTTGGAGAATTCACAAATACAGGAAAGACGCACTTCTGACTATTTCGTTAACGCTGATTTAGTTGAAGAATATAGTCAAATGGCTGTATCTCATATAGATGCGTTTCAGTCAAAAACCAATAATAAATGTTAATCTTTTGCCACTTCGGAGAGACTATGGGTCTTTGGGAAATGTTGGTTCCAGATCTAGGAAGACCATTTACGTGCAACATCTACCAATAAATTGGAAATGAGCAAATTAGTTTAAGTTCCTATTATTCGAAAATTAGAGAACGAAACCTGATGGTTTTCTTTTATTATTTGTCACAATATCTTGTGCAATTCTTTCGAGTATCTCGCCTATATAAACTGTATCGTTTATTATAGTGTTGTAGGGTATTCAACGGTCGGCCCCGCTCGACTGTAGCCTTTGCTTACTTGTTAAGGCATGAATTATTGGAAATCTTAAAATGGCCATAACTCCTTAAATATTGAGTTTTCGGCGTTTTTAGCTATTATTTGTGATCACTTTTTTAAGCGTGAATTATTGGAACTCTTAAAATGGCCATAACTCCTTAAATATTGAGTTTTCGGCATTTTTATCTATTATTTGTGATCACTTTTTAAGGCATGAATTATAGGAAATCTTAAAATGGCCATAACTCCTTAAATATTGAGTTTTCGGCGTTTTTAGCTATTATTTGTGATCACTTTTAAAGGCATGAATTATTGGAAATCTTAAAATGACCATAACTCCTTAAAAATTGAGTTTTCGGCGTTTTTAATTATTATTTGTGATCACTTTTAAACGCATGAATTATTGGAAATCCTAAAATGGCCATAACTCCCTAAATATTGAGTTTTCGGCGTTTTTAGCTATTATTTGTGATCACTTTTTAAGGCATGAATTATTGGAAATCTTAAAATGGCCATAACTCCTTAAATATTGGGTGTTTGACGTTTTTAGCTATTATTTGTGATCACTTTTTAAGGCATGAATTATTGGAAATCTTAAAATGGCCATAACTCCTTAAATATTGAGTTTTCGGCGTTTTTAGCTATTATTTGTGATCACTTTTTAAGGCATGAATTATTGGAAATCTTAAAATGGCCATAACTCCCTAAATATTGAGTTTTCGACGTTTTTAGCTATTATTTGTGATCACTTTTTAAGGCATGAATTATTGGAAATCTTAAAATGGCCATAACTCCTTAAATATTAAGTTTTCGGCGTTTTTAGCTATTATTTGTGATCACTTTTTAAGGCATGAATTATTGGAAATCTTAAAATGGTCATAACTCCTTAAATATTGAGTTTTCGGCGTTTTTAGCTATTATTTGTGATCACTTTTTAAGGTATGAATTATTGGAAATCTTAAAATGGCCATAACTCCTTAAATATTGAGTTTTCGGCGTTTTTAGCTATTATTTGTGATCACTTTTTAAGGTATGAATTATTGGAAATCTTAAAATGGCCATAACTCCTTAAATATTGAGTTTTCGGCGTTTTTAGCTATTATTTGTGATCACTTTTTTAAGCGTGAATTATTGGAAATCTTAAAATGACCATAACTCCTTAAATATAAAGTTTTCGGCGGTTTTAGCTATTATTTGTGATCACTTTTTAAGGCGTGAATTATTGAAAATCTTAAAATGGCCATAACTCCTTAAATATTGAGTTTTCGGCGTTTTTAGCTATTATTTGTGATCACTTTTTAAGGCATGAATTATTGGAAATCTTAAAATGGCCATAACTCCTTAAATATTGAGTTTTCGGCGTTTTTAGATATTATCTGTGATCACTTTTTAAGGCATGAATTATTGGAAATCTTAAAATGGCCGTAACTCCTTAAATATTGAGTTTTCGGCGTTTTTAGCTATTATTTGTGATCACTTTTAAAGGCATGAATTATTGGAAATCTTATAATGGCCATAACTCCTTAAATATTGAGTTTTCGGCGTTTTTAGCTATTATTTGTGATCACTTTTTAAGGCATGAATTATTGGAAATCTTAAAATGGCCATAACTCCTTAAATATTGAGTTTTCGGCGTTTTTAGCTATTATTTGTGATCACTTTTTAAGGTATGAATTATTGGAAATCTTAAAATGGCCATAACTCCTTAAATATTGAGTTTTCGGCGTTTTTAGCTATTATTTGTGATCACTTTTAAAGGCATGAATTATTGGAAATCTTAAAATGGCCATAACTCCTTAAATATTGAGTTTTCGGCGTTTTTAGCTATTATTTGTGATCACTTTTTAAGGCATGAATTATTGGAAATCTTAAAATGGCCATAACTCCTTAAATATTGAGTTTTCGGCGTTTTTAGCTATTATTTGTGATCACTTTTTAAGGTATGAATTATTGGAAATCTTAAAATGGCCATAACTCCTTAAATATTGAGTTTTCGGCGTTTTTAGATATTATTTGTGATCGCTTTTTAAGGAATGAATTATTGGAAATCTTAAAATGGCCATAACTCCTTAAATATTGAGTTTTCGGCGTTTTTAGCTATTATTTGTGATCACTTTTTAAGGCATGAATTATTGGAAATCTTAAAATGGCCATAACTCCTTAAATATTGAGTTTTCGGCGTTTTTAGATATTATTTGTGATCGCTTTTTAAGGCATGAATTATTGGAAATCTTAAAATGGCCATAACTCCTTAAATATTGAGTTTTCGGCGTTTTTAGCTATTATTTGTGATCACTTTTTAAGGCATGAATTATTGGAAATCTTAAAATGGCCATAACTCCTTAAATATTGAGTTTTCGGCGTTTTTAGCTATTATTTGTGATCACTTTTTAAGGTATGAATTATTGGAAATCTTAAAATGGCCATAACTCCTTAAATATTGAGTTTTCGGCGTTTTTAGCTATTATTTGTGATCACTTTTTAAGGCATGAATTATTGGAAATCTTAAAATGGCCATAACTCCTTAAATATTAAGTTTTCGGCGCTTTTTGCTATTATTTGTGATCACTTTTTAAGGCATGAATTATTGGAAATCTTAAAATGGCCATAACTCCTTAAATATTGAGTTTTCGGCGTTTTTAGCCATTATTTGTGATCACATTTTAAGGCATGAATTATCGGAAATCTTAAAATGGCCATAACTCCTTAAATATTGAGTTTTCGGCGTTTTTAGCTATTATTTGTGATCACTTTTTAAGGCATGAATTATCGGAAATCTTAAAATGGCCATAACTCCTTAAATATTGAGTTTTCGGCGTTTTTAGCGATTATTTGTGATCGTTTTTTAAGGCATGAATTATTGGAAATCTTAAAATGGCCATAACTCCTTAAATATTGAGTTTTCGGCGTTTTTAGCTATTATTTGTGATCACTTTTTAAGGTATGAATTATTGGAAATCTTAAAATGGCCATAACTCCTTAAATATTGAGTTTTCGGCGTTTTTAGCTATTATTTGTGATCACTTTTTAAGGAATGAATTATTGGAAATCTTAAAATGGCCATCGTTTTTTAAGGCATGAATTATTGGAAATCTTAAAATGGCCATAACTCCTTAAATATTGAGTTTTCGGCGTTTTTAGCTATTATTTGTGATCACTTTTTAAGGCATGAATTATTGGAAATCTTAAAATGGCCATAACTCCTTAAATATTGAGTTTTCGGCGTTTTTAGCCATTATTTGTGATCACTTTTTAAGGCATGAATTATTGGAAATCTTAAAATGGCCATAACTCCTTAAATATTGAGTTTTCGGCGTTTTTAGCTATTATTTGTGATCGCTTTTTAAGGCATGAATTATTGGAAATCTTAAAATGGCCATAACTCCTTAAATATTGAGTTTTCGGCGTTTTAAACTATTATTTGTGATCACTTTTTAAGCGTGAATTATTGGAAATCTTAAAATGGCCATAACTCCTTAAATATTGAGTTTTCGGCGTTTTTAGCTATTATTTGTGATCACTTTTTTAAGCGTGAATTATTGGAAATCTTAAAATGGCCATAACTCCTTAAATATTGAGTTTTCGACGTTTTTAGCTATTATTTGTGATCACTTTTTAAGGCATGAATTATTGGAAATCTTAAAATGGCCATAACTCCTTAAATATTGAGTTTTCGGCGTTTTTAGCTATTATTTGTGATCACTTTTTAAGGCATGAATTATTGGAAATCTTAAAATGGCCATAACTCCTTAAATATTGAGTTTTCGGCGTTTTTAGCTATTATTTGTGATCACTTTTTTAAGCGTGAATTATTGGAAATCTTAAAATGGCCATAACTCCTTACATATTGAGTTTTCGGCGTTTTTAGCTACTATTTGTGATCACTTTTTAAGGCATGAATTATTGGAAATCTTAAAATGGCCATAACTCCTTAAATATTGAGTTTTCGGCGTTTATAGCTATTATTTGTGATCACTTTTAAAGGCATGAATTATTGGAAATCTTATAATGGCCATAACTCCTTAAATATTGAGTTTTCGGCGTTTTTAGCTATTATTTGTGATCACTTTTTAAGGCATGAATTATTGGAAATCTTAAAATGGCCATAACTCCTTAAATATTGAGTTTTCGGCGTTTTTAGCCATTATTTGTGATCACTTTTTAAGGTATGAATTATTGGAAATCTTAAAATGGCCATAACTCCTTAAATATTGAGTTTTCGGCGTTTTTAGCCATTATTTGTGATCACTTTTTAAGGCATGAATTATTGGAAATCTTAAAATGGCCATAACTCCTTAAATATTGAGTTTTCGGCGTTTTTAGCCATTATTTGTGATCACTTTTAAAGGCATGAATTATTGGAAATCTTATAATGGCCATAACTCCTTAAATATTGAGTTTTCGGCGTTTTTAGCTATAATTTGTGATCGCTTTTTAAGGCATGAATTATTGGAAATCTTAAAATGGTCATAACTCCTTAAATATTGAGTTTTCGGCGTTTTTAGCTATTATTTGTGATCACTTTTTAAGGCATGAATTATTGGAAATCTTAAAATGGCCATAACTCCTTAAATATTGAGTTTTCGGCGTTTTTAGCTATTATTTGTGATCACTTTTTAAGCGTGAATTATTGGAAATCTTAAAATGGCCATAACTCCTTAAAAATTGAGTTTTCGGCGTTTTTAGCTATTATTTGTGATCACTTTTTAAGGCATGAATTATTGGAAATCTTAAAATGGCCATAACTCCTTAAATATTGAGTTTTCGGCGTTTATAGCTATTATTTGTGATCACTTTTAAAGGCATGAATTATTGGAAATCTTATAATGGCCATAACTCCTTAAATATTGAGTTTTCGGCGTTTTTAGCTATTATTTGTGATCACTTTTTAAGGCATGAATTATTGGAAATCTTAAAATGGCCATAACTCCTTAAATATTGGGTTTTCGGCGTTTTTAGCTATAATTTGTGATCGCTTTTTAAGGCATGAATTA
This sequence comes from Musca domestica, assembly GCF_030504385.1. Taxonomy (NCBI): domain Eukaryota; kingdom Metazoa; phylum Arthropoda; class Insecta; order Diptera; family Muscidae; genus Musca; species Musca domestica. The sequence continues at coordinate 3,305,412 of NW_026712364.1, read as the reverse complement.
TTGGAAATCTTAAAATGGCCATAACTCCTTAAATATTGAGTTTTCGGCGTTTTTAGCTATTATTTGTGATCACTTTTTAAGGCATGAATTATTGGAAATCTTAAAATGGTCATAACTCCTTAAATATTGAGTTTTCGTCGTTTTTAGCTATTATTTGTGATCACTTTTAAAGGCATGAATTATTGGAAATCTTATAATGGCCATAACTCCTTAAATATTGAGTTTTCGGCGTTTTTAGCTATAATTTGTGATCGCTTTTTAAGGCATGAATTATTGGAAATCTTAAAATGGCCATAACTCCTTAAATATTGAGTTTTCGGCGTTTTTAGCTATTATTTGTGATCACTTTTTAAGGCATGAATTATTGGAAATCTTAAAATGGCCATAACTCCTTAAATATTGAGTTTTCGGCGTTTTTAGCTATTATTTGTGATCACTTTTTAAGGCATGAATTATTGGAAATCTTAAAATGGCCATAACTCCTTAAATATTGAGTTTTCGGCGTTTTTAGCTATTATTTGTGATCACTTTTTAAGGCATGAATTATTGGAAATCTTAAAATGGCCATAACTCCTTAAATATTGAGTTTTCGGCGCTTTTAGCTATTATTTGTGATCACTTTTAAAGGCATGAATTATTGGAAATCTTAAAATGGCCATAACTCCTTAAATATTGAGTTTTCGGCGTTTTTAGCTATTATTTGTGATCACTTTTTAAGGCATGAATTATTGGAAATCTTAAAATGGCCATAACTCCTTAAATATTGAGTTTTCGGCGTTTTTAGCTATTATTTGTGATCACTTTTTAAGGCATGAATTATTGGAAATCTTAAAATGGCCATAACTCCTTAAATATTGAGTTTCGGCGTATTTAGCTATTATTTGTGATCACTTTTAAAGGCATGAATTATTGGAAATCTTAAAATGGCCATAACTCCTTAAAAATTGAGTTTTCGGCGTTTTTAGCTATTATTTGTGATCACTTTTTAAAGTATGAATTATTGGAAATCTTAAAATGGCCACAACTCCTTAAATATTGAGTGTTTGACGTTTTTAGCTATTATTTGTGATCACTTTTTAAGGCATGAATTATTGGAAATCTTAAAATGGCCATAACTCCTTAAATATTGAGTTTTCGGCGTTTTTAGCTATTATTTGTGATCACTTTTTAAGGCATGAATTATTGGAAATCTTAAAATAACTCCTTAAATATTGAGTTTTCGGCGTTTTTAGCTATTATTTGTGATCACTTTTAAAGGCATGAATTATTGGAAATCTTAAAATGGCCATAACTCCTTAAAAATTGAGTTTTCGGCGTTTTTAGCTATTATTTGTGATCACTTTTTAAGGTATGAATTATTGGAAATCTTAAAATGGCCATAACTCCTTAAATATTGAGTTTTCGGCGTTTTTAGCTATTATTTGTGATCACTTTTTAAGGCATGAATTATTGGAAATCTTAAAATGGCCATAACTCCTTAAATATTGAGTTTTCGGCGTTTTTAGCCATTATTTGCGATCGCTTTTTAAGGCATGAATTATTGCAAATCTTAAAATGGCCATAACTCCTTAAATATTGAGTTTTCGGCGTTTTTAGCTATTATTTGTGATCACTTTTTAAGGCATGAATTATTGGAAATCTTAAAATGGTCATAACTCCTTAAATATTGAGTTTTCGGCGTTTTTAGCTATTTTTTGTGATCACTTTTTTAAGCGTGAATTATTGGAAATATTAAAATGGCCATAACTCCTTAAATATTGAGTTTTCGGCGTTTTTAGCTATTATTTGTGATCACTTTTAAAGGTATGAATTATTGGAAATCATAAAATGGCCATAACTCCTTAAATATTGAGTTTACGGCGTTTTTAGCAATTATTGTGATCACTTTTAAGGCATGAATTATTGGAAATCTTAAAATGGCCATAACTCATTAAATATTGAGTTTTCGGCGTTTTAGCTATTATTTGTGATCACTTTTAAGGTATGAATTATTGGAAATCTTAAAATGGCAGTAACTCCTTAAATATTGAGTTTTCGGCGTTTTTAGCTATTATCTGTGATCACTTTTTAAGGCATGAATTATTGGAAATCTTAAAATGGCCATAACTCCTTAAATATTGAGTTTTCGGCGTTTTAAACTATTATTTGTGATCACTTTTTAAGCGTGAATTATTGGAAATCTTAAAATGGCCATAACTCCTTAAACATTGAGTTTTCGGCGTTTTTAGCTATTATTTGTGATCACTTTTTAAGGCATGAATTATTGGAAATCTTAAAATGGCCATAACTCCTTAAATATTGAGTTTTCGGCGTTTTTAGCTATTATTTGTGATCACTTTTTAAGCGTGAATTATTGGAAATCTTAAAATGGCCATAACTCATTAAATATTGAGTTTTCGACGTTTTTAGCTATTATTTGTGATCACTTTTTAAGGCATGAATTATTGGAAATCTTAAAATGGCCATAACTCCTTAAATATTGAGTTTTCGGCGTTTTTAGCTATTATTTGTGATCACTTTTTAAGGCATGAATTATTGGAAATCTTAAAATGGCCATAACTCCTTAAAAATTGAGTTTTCGGCGTTTTTAGCTGTTATTTGTGATCACTTTTTTAAGCGTGAATTATTGGAAATCTTAAAATAGCCATAACTCCTTAAATATTGAGTTTTCGGCGTTTTTAGCTATTATTTGTGATCACTTTTAAAGGCATGAATTATTGGAAATCTTATAATGGCCATAACTCCTTAAATATTGAGTTTTCGGCGTTTTTAGCTATTATTTGTGATCACTTTTTAAGGCATGAATTATTGGAAATCTTAAAATGGCCATAACTCCTTAAATATTGAGTTTTCGGCGTTTTTAGCTATTATTTGCGATCGCTTTTAAGGCATGAATTATTGCAAATCTTAAAATGGCCATAACTCCTTAAATATTGAGTTTTCGGCGTTTTTAGCTATTATTTGTGATCACTTTTTAAGGCATGAATTATTGGAAATCTTAAAATGGCCATAACTCCTTAAATATTGAGTTTTCGGCGTTTTTAGCTATTATTTGTGATCACTTTTTAAGCGTGAATTATTGGAAATATTAAAATGGCCATAACTCCTTAAATATTGAGTTTTCGGCGTTTTTAGCTATTATTTGTGATCACTTTTAAAGGCATGAATTATTGGAAATCATAAAATGGCCATAACTCCTTAAATATTGAGTTTACGGCGTTTTTAGCTATTATTTGTGATCACTTTTTAAGGCATGAATTATTGGAAATCTTAAAATGGCCATAACTCCTTAAATATTGAGTTTTCGGCGTTTTTAGCTATTATTTGTGATCACTTTTTAAGGTATGAATTATTGGAAATCTTAAAATGGCAGTAACTCCTTAAATATTGAGTTTTCGGCGTTTTTAGCTATTATCTGTGATCACTTTTTAAGGCATGAATTATTGGAAATCTTAAAATGGCCATAACTCCTTAAATATTGAGTTTTCGGCGTTTTAAACTATTATTTGTGATCACTTTTTAAGCGTGAATTATTGGAAATCTTAAAATGGCCATAACTCCTTAAACATTGAGTTTTCGGCGTTTTTAGCTATTATTTGTGATCACTTTTTAAGGCATGAATTATTGGAAATCTTAAAATGGCCATAACTCCTTAAATATTGAGTTTTCGGCGTTTTTAGCTATTATTTGTGATCACTTTTTAAGCGTGAATTATTGGAAATCTTAAAATGGCCATAACTCATTAAATATTGAGTTTTCGACGTTTTTAGCTATTATTTGTGATCACTTTTTAAGGCATGAATTATTGGAAATCTTAAAATGGCCATAACTCCTTAAATATTGAGTTTTCGGCGTTTTTAGCTATTATTTGTGATCACTTTTTAAGGCATGAATTATTGGAAATCTTAAAATGGCCATAACTCCTTAAATATTGAGTTTTCGGCGTTTTTAGCTATTATTTGTGATCACTTTTTAAGCGTGAATTATTGGAAATCTTAAAATGGCCATAACTCCTTACATATTGAGTTTTCGGCGTTTTTAGCTATTATTTGTGATCACTTTTTAAGGCATGAATTATTGGAAATCTTAAAATAGGCCATAACTCCTTAAATATTGAGTTTTCGGCGTTTTTAGCTATTATTTGTGATCACTTTTAAAGGCATGAATTATTGGAAATCTTATAATGGCCATAACTCCTTAAATATTGAGTTTTCGGCGTTTTTAGCTATTATTTGTGATCACTTTTTAAGGCATGAATTATTGGAAATCTTAAAATGGCCATAACTCCTTAAATATTGAGTTTTCGGCGTTTTTAGCTATTATTTGTGATCACTTTTAAGGCATGAATTATTGGAAATCTTAAAATGGCCATAACTCCTTAAATATTGAGTTTTCGGCGTTTTTAGCTATTATTTGTGATCACTTTTTAAGGCATGAATTATTGGAAATCTTAAAATGGCCATAACTCCTTAAATATTGAGTTTTCGGCGTTTTTAGCTATTATTTGTGATCACTTTTAAAGGCATGAATTATTGGAAATCTTAAAATGGCCATAACTCCTTAAATATTGAGTTTTCGGCGTTTTTAGCTATTATTTGTGATCACTTTTAAGGCATGAATTATTGGAAATCTTAAAATGGCCATAACTCCTTAAATATTGAGTTTTCGGCGTTTTTAGCTATTATTTGTGATCACTTTTTAAGGCATGAATTATTGGAAATCTTAAAATGGCCATAACTCCTTAAATATTGAGTTTTCGGCGTTTTTAGCTATTATTTGTGATCACTTTTTAAGGCATGAATTATTGGAAATCTTAAAATGGCCATAACTCCTTAAATATTGAGTTTTCGGCGTTTTTAGCTATTATTTGTGATCACTTTTTAAGGCATGAATTATTGGAAATCTTAAAATGGCCATAACTCCTTAAATATTGAGTTTTCGGCGTTTTTAGCTATTATTTGTGATCACTTTTAAGGCATGAATTATTGGAAATCTTAAAATGGCCATAACTCCTTAAATATTGAGTTTTCGGCGTTTTAGCTATTATTTGTGATCACTTTTAAGGCATGAATTATTGGAAATCTTAAAATGGCCATAACTCCTTAAATATTGAGTTTTCGGCGTTTTTAGCTATTATTTGTGATCACTTTTAAGGCATGAATTATTGGAAATCTTAAAATGGCCATAACTCCTTAAATATTGAGTTTTCGGCGTTTTAGCTATTATTTGTGATCACTTTTTAAGGCATGAATTATTGGAAATCTTAAAATGGCCATAACTCCTTAAATATTGAGTTTTCGGCGTTTTTAGCTATTATTTGTGATCACTTTTTAAGGCATGAATTATTGGAAATCTTAAAATGGCCATAACTCCTTAAATATTGAGTTTTCGGCGTTTTTAGCTATTATTTGTGATCACTTTTAAGGCATGAATTATTGGAAATCTTAAAATGGCCATAACTCCTTAAATATTGAGTTTTCGGCGTTTTTAGCTATTATTTGTGATCACTTTTTAAGGCATGAATTATTGGAAATCTTAAAATGGCCATAACTCCTTAAATATTGAGTTTTCGGCGTTTTTAGCTATTATTTGTGATCACTTTTTAAGGCATGAATTATTGGAAATCTTAAAATGGCCATAACTCCTTAAATATTGAGTTTTCGGCGTTTTTAGCTATTATTTGTGATCACTTTTTAAGGCATGAATTATTGGAAATCTTAAAATGGCCATAACTCCTTAAATATTGAGTTTTCGGCGTTTTTAGCTATTATTTGTGATCACTTTTTAAGGCATGAATTATTGGAAATCTTAAAATGGCCATAACTCCTTAAATATTGAGTTTTCGGCGTTTTTAGCTATTATTTGTGATCACTTTTTAAGCGTGAATTATTGGAAATCTTAAAATGGCCATAACTCCTTAAATATTGAGTTTTCGGCGTTTTTAGCTATTATTTGTGATCACTTTTTAAAGGCATGAATTATTGGAAATCTTAAAATGGCCATAACTCCTTAAATATTGAGTTTTCGGCGTTTTTAGCTATTATTTGTGATCACTTTTTAAGGCATGAATTATTGGAAATCTTAAAATGGCCATAACTCCTTAAATATTGAGTTTTCGGCGTTTTTAGCTATTATTTGTGATCACTTTTTAAGGCATGAATTATTGGAAATCTTAAAATGGCCATAACTCCTTAAATATTGAGTTTTCGGCGTTTTTAGCTATTATTTGTGATCACTTTTAAGGCATGAATTATTGGAAATCTTAAAATGGCCATAACTCCTTAAATATTGAGTTTTCGGCGTTTTTAGCTATTATTTGTGATCACTTTTTAAGGCATGAATTATTGGAAATCTTAAAATGGCCATAACTCCTTAAATATTGAGTTTTCGGCGTTTTTAGCTATTATTTGTGATCACTTTTAAGGCATGAATTATTGGAAATCTTAAAATGGCCATAACTCCTTAAATATTGAGTTTTCGGCGTTTTTAGCTATTATTTGTGATCACTTTTTAAAGGCATGAATTATTGGAAATCTTAAAATGGCCATAACTCCTTAAATATTGAGTTTTCGGCGTTTTTAGCTATTATTTGTGATCACTTTTTAAGGCATGAATTATTGGAAATCTTAAAATGGCCATAACTCCTTAAATATTGAGTTTTCGGCGTTTTTAGCTATTATTTGTGATCACTTTTTAAGGCGATGAATTATTGGAAATCTTAAAATGGCCATAACTCCTTAAATATTGAGTTTTCGGCGTTTTTAGCTATTATTTGTGATCACTTTTTAAGGCATGAATTATTGGAAATCTTAAAATGGCCATAACTCCTTAAATATTGAGTTTTCGGCGTTTTTAGCTATTATTTGTGATCACTTTTTAAGGCATGAATTATTGGAAATCTTAAAATGGCCATAACTCCTTAAATATTGAGTTTTCGGCGTTTTTAGCTATTATTTGTGATCACTTTTAAGGCATGAATTATTGGAAATCTTAAAATGGCCATAACTCCTTAAATATTGAGTTTTCGGCGTTTTTAGCTATTATTTGTGATCACTTTTTAAGGCATGAATTATTGGAAATCTTAAAATGGCCATAACTCCTTAAATATTGAGTTTTCGGCGTTTTTAGCTATTATTTGTGATCACTTTTTAAGCGTGAATTATTGGAAATCTTAAAATGGCCATAACTCCTTAAATATTGAGTTTTCGGCGTTTTTAGCTATTATTTGTGATCACTTTTTAAGGCATGAATTATTGGAAATCTTAAAATGGCCATAACTCCTTAAATATTGAGTTTTCGGCGTTTTTAGCTATTATTTGTGATCACTTTTTAAGGCAGGAATTATTGGAAATCTTAAAATGGCCATAACTCCTTAAATATTGAGTTTTCGGCGTTTTAGCATTATTTGTGATCACTTTTAAAGGCATGAATTATTGAAATCTTAAAGTAGTGGCCAGAACTCCTTAAATATTGAGTTTTCGGCGTTTTTAGCATTATTTGTGATCACTTTTTAAGGCATTAATTATTGGAAATCTTAAAATGGTCCATAACTCCTTAAATATTGAGTTTTCGGCCGTTTTAGCTATTATCTGTGATCACTTTTTTAAGCGTGAATTATTGGAAATCTTAATATGCTACTTTATTTGTTTATCACTGTTATAGCTAGTATTTGTTATCACTTTTTAAGGCATGAATTATTGGAAATCTTAAAATGGCCAGAACTCTTAATATTGAGTTTTCGGCGTTTTTTAGCTATTATTTGTGATCACTTTTTAATCGTGAATTATTGGAAATCTTAATATGCTATTATTTGTTATCACTGTTTTAGCTATTATTTGTGATCACTTTTTAAGGCATGAATTATTGGAAATCTTAAAATGGCCATAACTCCTTAAATATTGAGTTTTCGGCGTTTTTAGCTATTATTTGTGATCACTTTTAAAGGCATGAATTATTGAAATCTTAAAGTGGCCATAACTCCTTAAATATTGAGTTTTCGGCGTTTTTAGCTATTATTTGTGATCACTTTTTAAGGCATGAATTATTGGAAATCTTAAAATGGTCATAACTCCTTAAATATTGAGTTTTCGGCGTTTTTAGCTATTATTTGTGATCACTTTTAAAGGCATGAATTATTGGAAATCTTAAAATGGCCATAACTCCTTAAATATTGAGTTTTCGGCGTTTTTAGCTATTATTTGTGATCACTTTTTAAGGCATGAATTATTGGAAATCTTAAAATGGCCATAACTCCTTAAATATTGAGTTTTCGGCGTTTTTAGCTATTATTTGTGATCACTTTTTAAGGCATGGATTATTGGAAATCTTAAAATGGCCTATAACTCCTTAAATATTGAGTTTTCGGCGTTTTTAGCTATTATTTGTGATCACTTTTTTAAGCGTGAATTATTGGAAATCTTAAAATGGCCATAACTCCTTAAATATTGAGTTTTCGGCGTTTTTAGCTATTATTTGTGATCACTTTTTAAGGTATGAATTATTGGAAATCTTAAAATAGCCATAACTCCTTAAATATTGAGTTTTCGGCGTTTTTAGCTATTATTTGTGATCACTTTTTAAGGCATGAATTATTGGAAATCTTAAAATGGCCATAACTCCTTAAATATTGAGTTTTCGGCGTTTTTAAGCTATTATTTGTGATCACTTTTTAAGCGTGAATTATTGGAAATCTTAAAATGGCCATAACTCCTTAAATATTGAGTTTTCGGCGTTTTTAGCTATTATTTGTGATCACTTTTTTAAGCATGAATTATTGGAAATCTTAAAATGGCCATAACTCCTTAAATATTGAGTTTTCGGCGTTTTTAGCTATTATTTGAGATCCCTTTTTAAGGTATGAATTATTGGAAATCTTAAAATAGCCATAACTCCTTAAATATTGAGTTTTCGGCGTTTTAGCTATTATTTGTGATCACTTTTTAAGGCATGAATTATTGGAAATCTTAAAATGGCCATAACTCCTCAATATTGAGTTTTCGGCGTTTTTAGCTATTATTTGTGATCACTTTTAAAGGCATGAATTATTGAAAATCTTAAAGTGGCCATAACTCCTTAAATATTGAGTTTTCGGCGTTTTTAGCTATTATTTGTGATCACTTTTTAAGGCATGAATTATTGGAAATCTTAAAATGGTCATAACTCCTTAAATATTGAGTTTTCGGCGTTTTTAGCTATTATTTGTGATCACTTTTTTAAGCGTGAATTATTGGAAATCTTAATATGCTATTATTTGTTATCACTGTTATAGCTATTATTTGTTATCACTTTTTAAGGCATGAATTATTGGAAATCTTAAAATGGCCATAACTCCTTAAATATTGAGTTTTCGGCGTTTTTAGCTATTATTTGTGATCACTTTTAAAGGCATGAATTATTGAAAATCTTAAAGTGGCCATAACTCCTTAAATATTGAGTTTTCGGCGTTTTAAGCTATTATTTGTGATCACTTTTTAAGCGTGAATTATTGGAAATCTTAAAATGGCCATAACTCCTTAAATATTGAGTTTTCGGCGTTTTTAGCTATTATTTGTGATCACTTTTTAAGCGTGAATTATTGGAAATCTTAAAATGGCCATAACTCCTTAAATATTGAGTTTTCGGCGTTTTTAGCTATTATTTGAGATCACTTTTTAAGGTATGAATTATTGGAAATCTTAAAATGGCCATAACTCCTTAAATATTGAGTTTTCGGCGTTTTTAGCTATTATTTGTGATCACTTTTTAAGGCATGAATTATTGGAAATCTTAAAATGGCCATAACTCCTTAAATATTGAGTTTTCGGCGTTTTAGCTATTATTTGTGATCACTTTTTTAAGCGATGAATTATTGGAAATCTTAAAATGGCCATAACTCCTTAAATATTGAGTTTTCGGCATTTTTTAGCTATTATTTGTGATCACTTTTTAAGGCATGAATTATTGGAAATCTTAAAATGGCCATAACTCCTTAAATATTGAGTTTTCTGCGTTTTTAGCTATTATTTGTGATCACTTTTTAAGGCATGAATTATTGGAAATCTTAAAATGGCCATAACTCCTTAAATATTGAGTTTTCGGCGTTTTTAGCTATTATTTGTGATCACTTTTTAAGCGTGAATTATTGGAAATCTTAAAATGGCCATAACTCCTTAAATATTGAGTTTTCGGCGTTTTTAGCTATTATTTGTGATCACTTTTAAGGCATGAATTATTGGAAATCTTAAAATGGCCATAACTCCGTAAATATTGAGTTTTCGGCGTTTTTAGCTATTATTTGTGATCACTTTTAAGGCATGAATTATTGGAAATCTTAAAATGGCCATAACTCCTTAAATATTGAGTTTTCGGCGTTTTTAGCTATTATTTGTGATCACTTTTTTAAGCGTGAATTATTGGAAATCTTAAAATGGCCATAACTCCTTAAATATTGAGTTTTCGGCATTTTTTAGCTATTATTTGTGATCACTTTTTAAGGCATGAATTATTGGAAATCTTAAAATGGCCATAACTCCTTAAATATTGAGTTTTCTGCGTTTTTAGCTATTATTTGTGATCACTTTTTAAGGCATGAATTATTGGAAATCTTAAAATGGCCATAACTCCTTAAATATTGAGTTTTCGGCGTTTTTAGCTATTATTTGTGATCACTTTTTAAGCGTGAATTATTGGAAATCTTAAAATGGCCATAACTCCTTAAATATTGAGTTTTCGGCGTTTTTAGCTATTATTTGTGATCACTTTTAAGGCATGAATTATTGGAAATCTTAAAATGGCCATAACTCCGTAAATATTGAGTTTTCGGCGTTTTTAGCTATTATTTGTGATCACTTTTTAAGGCATGAATTATTGGAAATCTTAAAATGGCCATAACTCCTTAAATATTGAGTTTTCGGCGTTTTTAGCTATTATTTGTGATCACTTTTAAAGGCATGAATTATTGGAAATCTTAAAATGGCCATAACTCCTTAAATATTGAGTTTTCGGCGTTTTTAGCTATTATTTGTGATCACTTTTTAAGGCATGAATTATTGGAAATCTTAAAATGGCCATAACTCCTTAAATATTGAGTTTTCGGCGTTTTTAGCTATTATTTGTGATCACTTTTTAAGCATGAATTATTGGAAATCTTAAAATGGCCATAACTCCTTAAATATTGAGTTTTCGGCGTTTTTAGCTATTATTTGAGATCACTTTTTAAGGTATGAATTATTGGAAATCTTAAAATGGCCATAACTCCTTAAATATTGAGTTTTCGGCGTTTTTAGCTATTATTTGTGATCACTTTTTAAGGCATGAATTATTGGAAATCTTAAAATGGCCATAACTCCTTAAATATTGAGTTTTCGGCGTTTTAAGCTATTATTTGTGATCACTTTTTAAGCGTGAATTATTGGAAATCTTAAAATGGCCATAACTCCTTAAATATTGAGTTTTCGGCGTTTTAGCTATTATTTGTGATCACTTTTTAAGGCATGGAATTATTGGAAATCTTAAAATGGCCATAACTCCTTAAATATTGAGTTTTCGGCGTTTTAGCTATTATTTGTGATCACTTTTTAAGCGTGAATTATTGGAAATCTTAAAATGGCCATAACTCCTTAAATATTGAGTTTTCGGCGTTTTTAGCTATTATTTGTGATCACTTTTTAAGGCACGGAATTATTGGAAATCCTTAAAATGCCATAACTCCTTAAATATTGAGTTTTCGGCGTTTTTAGCTATTATTTGTGATCACTTTTAAGGCATGAATTATTGGAAATCTTAAAATGGCCATAACTCCTTAAATATTGAGTTTTCGGCGTTTTTAGCTATTATTTGTGATCACTTTTTAAGCGTGAATTATTGGAAATCTTAAAATGGCCATAACTCCTTAAATATTGAGTTTTCGGCGTTTTAAGCTATTATTTGTGATCACTTTTTTAAGCGTGAATTATTGGAAATCTTAAAATGGCCATAACTCCTTAAATATTGAGTTTTCTGCGTTTTTAGCTATTATTTGTGATCACTTTTTAAGGCATGAATTATTGAAATCTTAAATGGCCATAACTCCTTAAATATTGAGTTTTCGGCGTTTTTAGCTATTATTTGTGATCACTTTTAAGGCATGAATTATTGGAAATCTTAAAATGGCCATAACTCCTTAAATATTGAGTTTTCGGCGTTTTTAACTATTATTTGTGATCACTTTTTAAGGCATGAATTATTGGAAATCTTAAAATGGCCATAACTCCTTAAATATTGAGTTTTCGGCGTTTTTAGCTATTATTTGTGATCACTTTTTAAGCGTGAATTATTGGAAATCTTAAAATGGCCATAACTCCTTAAATATTGAGTTTTCGGCGTTTTTAGCTATTATTTGAGATCACTTTTTAAGGTATGAATTATTGGAAATCTTAAAATGGCCATAACTCCTTAAATATTGAGTTTTCGGCGTTTTTAGCTATTATTTGTGATCACTTTTTAAGGCATGAATTATTGGAAATCTTAAAATGGCCATAACTCCTTAAATATTGAGTTTTCGGCGTTTTTAAGCTATTATTTGTGATCACTTTTTTAAGCGTGAATTATTGGAAATCTTAAAATGGCCATAACTCCTTAAATATTGAGTTTTCGGCGTTTTTAGCTATTATTTGTAGATCACTTTTTAAGGTATGAATTATTGGAAATCTTAAAATGGCCATAACTCCTTAAATATTGAGTTTTCGGCGTTTTTAGCTATTATTTGTGATCACTTTTTAAGCGTGAATTATTGGAAATCTTAAAATGGCCATAACTCCTTAAATATTGAGTTTTCGGCGTTTTTAGCTATTATTTGTGATCACTTTTTAAGGCATGAATTATTGGAAATCTTAAAATGGCCATAACTCCTTAAATATTGAGTTTTCGGCATTTTTAGCTATTATTTGTGATCACTTTTTAAGCCATGAATTATTGGAAATCTTAAAATGGCCATAACTCCTTAAATATTGAGTTTTCTGCATTTTTAGCTATTATTGATCATTGATTATTGATATTATTGATTTTTAAGGCATGAATTATTGGAAATCTTAAAATGGCCATAACTCCTTAAATATTGAGTTTTCGGCGTTTTGAGCTATTATTTGTGATCACTTTTTTAAGCGTGAATTATTGGAAATCTTAAAATGGCCATAACTCCTTAAATATTGAGTTTTCGGCGTTTTTAGCTATTATTTGTGATCACTTTTTAAGGCATGAATTATTGGAAATCTTAAAATGGCCATAACTCCTTAAATATTGAGTTTTCGGCGTTTTAAGCTATTATTTGTGATCACTTTTTTAAGCGTGAATTATTGGAAATCTTAAAATGGCCATAACTCCTTAAATATTGAGTTTTCGGCGTTTTAAGCTATTAGTTGTGATCACTTTTTTAAGCGTGAATTATTGGAAATCTTAAAATGGCCATAACTCCTTAAATATTGAGTTTTCGGCGTTTTTAGCTATTATTTGTGATCACTTTTTAAGGCATGAATTATTGGAAATCTTAAAATGGTCATAACTCCTTAAATATTGAGTTTTCTGCGTTTTTAGCTATTATTTGTGATCACTTTTTAAGGCATGAATTATTGGAAATCTTAAAATGGCCATAACTCCTTAAATATTGAGTTTTCGGCGTTTTTAGCTATTATTTGTGATCACTTTTTAAGCGTGAATTATTGGAAATCTTAAAATGGCCATAACTCCTTAAATATTGAGTTTTCGGCGTTTTTAGCTATTATTTGTGATCACTTTTAAAGGCATTAATTATTGGAAATCTTAAAATGGCCATAACTCCTTAAATATTGAGTTTTCGGCGTTTTTAGCTATTATTTGTGATCACTTTTTAAGGCATGAATTATTGGAAATCTTAAAATGGCCATAACTCCTTAAATATTGAGTTTTCGGCGTTTTTAGCTATTATTTGAGATCACTTTATAAGGTATGAATTATTGGAAATCTTAAAATGGCCATAACTCCTTAAATATTGAGTTTTCGGCGTTTTTAGCTATTATTTGTGATCACTTTTTAAGGCATGAATTATTGGAAATCTTAAAATGGCCATAACTCCTTAAATATTGAGTTTTCGGCGTTTTTAGCTATTATTTGAGATCACTTTATAAGGTATGAATTATTGGAAATCTTAAAATGGCCATAACTCCGTAAATATTGAGTTTTCGGCGTTTTTAGCTATTATTTGTGATCACTTTTTAAGGCATGAATTATTGGAAATCTTAAAATGGCCATAACTCTTTAAATATTGAGTTTTCGGCGTTTTAAGCTATTATTTGTGATCACTTTTTTAAGCGTGAATTATTGGAAATCTTAAAATGGCCACAAGTCCTTAAATATTGAGTTTTCGGCGTATTTAGCTATTATTTGTGATCACTTTTTAAGGCATGGATTATTGGAAACCTTAAAATGGCCATAACTCCTTAAATATTGAGTTTTCGGCCTTTTAAGCTATTATTTGTGATCACTTTTTAAGCGTGAATTATTGGAAATCTTAAAATGGCCATAACTCCTTAAATATTGAGTTTTCGGCGTTTTTAGCTATTATTTGTGATCACTTTTAAGGCATGAATTATTGGAAATCTTAAAATGGCCATAACTCCTTAAATATTGAGTTTTCGGCGTTTTTAGCTATTATTTGTGATCACTTTTTAAGGCATGAATTATTGGAAATCTTAAAATGGCCATAACTCCTTAAATATTGAGTTTTCGGCGTTTTTAGCTATTATTTGTGATCACTTTTTAAGGCATGAATTATTGGAAATCTTAAAATGGCCATAACTCCTTAAATATTGAGTTTTCGGCGTTTTTAGCTATTATTTGTGATCACTTTTTAAGGTATGAATTATTGGAACTCTTAAAATGGCCATAACTCCTTAAATATTGAGTTTTCGGCGTTTTTAGCTATTATTTGTGATCAGTTTTTAAGGTATGAATTATTGGAAATCTTAAAATGGCCATAACTCCTTAAATATTGAGTTTTCGGCGTTTTTAGCTATTATTTTTATCACTTTTTAAGGTATGAATTATTGGAAATCTTAAAATGGCCATAACTCCTTAAATATTGAGTTTTCTGCGTTTTTAGCTATTATTTGTGATCACTTTTTAAGGCAGGAATTATTGAAATCTTAAAATGGCCATAACTCCTTAAATATTGAGTTTTCGGCGTTTTTAGCTATTATTTGTGATCACTTTTAAAGGCATGAATTATTGGAAATCTTAAAATGGCCATAACTCCTTAAATATTGAGTTTTCGGCGTTTTTAGCTATTATTTGTGATCACTTTTAAAGGTATGAATTATTGGAAATCTTAAAATGGCCATAACTCCTTAAATATTGAGTTTTCGGCGTTTTTAGCTATTATTTGTGATCACTTTTTTAAGCGTGAATTATTGGAAATCTTAAAATGGCCATAACTCCTTAAATATTGAGTTTTCGGCGTTTTTAGCTATTATTTGTGATCACTTTTTAAGGCATGAATTATTGGAAATCTTAAAATGGCCATAACTCCTTAAATATTGAGTTTTCGGCGTTTTAAGCTATTATTTGTGATCACTTTTTTAAGCGTGAATTATTGGAAATCTTAAAATGGCCATAACTCCTTAAATATTGAGTTTTCGGCGTTTTAAGCTATTATTTGTGATCACTTTTTTAAGCGTGAATTATTGGAAATCTTAAAATGGCCATAACTCCTTAAATATTGAGTTTTCGGCGTTTTTAGCTATTATTTGTGATCACTTTTTAAGGCATGAATTATTGGAAATCTTAAAATGGTCATAACTCCTTAAATATTGAGTTTTCTGCGTTTTTAGCTATTATTTGTGATCACTTTTTAAGGCATGAATTATTGGAAATCTTAAAATGGCCATAACTCCTTAAATATTGAGTTTTCGGCGTTTTTAGCTATTATTTGTGATCACTTTTTTAAGCGTGAATTATTGGAAATCTTAAAATGGCCATAACTCCTTAAATATTGAGTTTTCGGCGTTTTTAGCTATTATTTGTGATCACTTTTAAAGGCATGAATTATTGGAAATCTTAAAATGGCCATAACTCCTTAAATATTGAGTTTTCGGCGTTTTTAGCTATTATTTGTGATCACTTTTTAAGGCATGAATTATTGGAAATCTTAAAATGGCCATAACTCCTTAAATATTGAGTTTTCGGCGTTTTTAGCTATTATTTGAGATCACTTTTTAAGGTATGAATTATTGGAAATCTTAAAATGGCCATAACTCCTTAAATATTGAGTTTTCGGCGTTTTTAGCTATTATTTGTGATCACTTTTTAAGGCATGAATTATTGGAAATCTTAAAATGGCCATAACTCCTTAAATATTGAGTTTTCGGCGTTTTTAGCTATTATTTGAGATCACTTTATAAGGTATGAATTATTGGAAATCTTAAAATGGCCATAACTCCGTAAATATTGAGTTTTCGGCGTTTTTAGCTATTATTTGTGATCACTTTTTAAGGCATGAATTATTGGAAATCTTAAAATGGCCATAACTCTTTAAATATTGAGTTTTCGGCGTTTTAAGCTATTATTTGTGATCACTTTTTAAGCGTGAATTATTGGAAATCTTAAAATGGCCACAAGTCCTTAAATATTGAGTTTTCGGCGTATTTAGCTATTATTTGTGATCACTTTTTAAGGCATGGATTATTGGAAACCTTAAAATGGCCATAACTCCTTAAATATTGAGTTTTCGGCCTTTTAAGCTATTATTTGTGATCACTTTTTTAAGCGTGAATTATTGGAAATCTTAAAATGGCCATAACTCCTTAAATATTGAGTTTTCGGCGTTTTTAGCTATTATTTGTGATCACTTTTAAAGGCATGAATTATTGGAAATCTTAAAATGGCCATAACTCCTTAAATATTGAGTTTTCGGCGTTTTTAGCTATTATTTGTGATCACTTTTTAAGGCATGAATTATTGGAAATCTTAAAATGGCCATAACTCCTTAAATATTGAGTTTTCGGCGTTTTTAGCTATTATTTGTGATCACTTTTTAAGGCATGAATTATTGGAAATCCATAACTCCTTAAAAATTGAGTTTTCGGCGTTTTTAGCTATTATTTGTGATCAGTTTTTAAGGTATGAATTATTGGAAATCTTAAAATGGCCATAACTCCTTAAATATTGAGTTTTCGGCGTTTTTAGCTATTATTTTTGATCACTTTTTAAGGTATGAATTATTGGAAATCTTAAAATGGCCATAACTCCTTAAATATTGAGTTTTCTGCGTTTTTAGCTATTATTTGTGATCACTTTTTAAGGCAGGAATTATTGAAAATCTTAAAATGGCCATAACTCCTTAAATATTGAGTTTTCGGCGTTTTTAGCTATTATTTGTGATCACTTTTAAAGGCATGAATTATTGGAAATCTTAAAATGGCCATAACTCCTTAAATATTGAGTTTTCGGCGTTTTTAGCTATTATTTGTGATCACTTTTAAAGGTATGAATTATTGGAAATCTTAAAATGGCCATAACTCCTTAAATATTGAGTTTTCGGTGTTTTTAGCTATTATTTGTGATCACTTTTTAAGGTATGAATTATTGGAAATCTTAAAATGGCCATAACTCCTTAAATATTGAGTTTTCGGCGTTTTTAGCTTATATTTGTGATCACTTTTTAAGGCATGAATTATTGGAAATCTTAAAATGGCCATAACTCCTTAAATATTGAGTTTTCTGCGTTTTTAGCTATTATTTGTGATCACTTTTTAAGGCAGGAATTATTGAAAATCTTAAAATGGCCATAACTCCTTAAATATTGAGTTTTCGGCGTTTTAAGCTATTATTTGTGATCACTTTTTTAAGCGTGAATTATTGGAAATCTTAAAATGGCCATAACTCCTTAAATATTGAGTTTTCGGCGTTTTTAGCTATTATTTGTGATCACTTTTAAAGGCATGAATTATTGGAAATCTTAAAATGGCCATAACTCCTTAAATATTGAGTTTTCGGCGTTTTTAGCTATTATTTGTGATCACTTTTTAAGGTATGAATTATTGGAAATCTTAAAATGGCCATAACTCCTTAAATATTGAGTTTTCGGCGTTTTTAGCTATTATTTGTGATCACTTTTTAAGGCATGAATTATTGGAAATCTTAAAATGGCGATAACTCCTTAAATATTGAGTTTTCGGCGTTTTTAGCTATTATTTGTGATCACTTTTTAAGGCATCAATTATTGGAAATCTTAAAATGGCCATAACTCCTTAAATATTGAGTTTTCGGCGTTTTTAGCTATTATTTGTGATCACTTTTTAAGGCATGAATTATTGGAAATCTTAAAATGGCCATAACTCCTTAAATATTGAGTTTTCGGCGTTTTTAGCTATTATTTGTGATCACTTTTTAAGGCATCAATTATTGGAAATCTTAAAATGGCCATAACTCCTTAAATATTGAGTTTTCGGCGTTTTTAGCTATTATTTGTGATCACTTTTTAAGGCATGAATTATTGGAAATCTTAAAATGGCCATAACTCCTTAAATATTGAGTTTTCGGCGTTTTTAGCTTATATTTGTGATCACTTTTTAAGGCATGAATTATTGGAAATCTTAAAATGGCCATAACTCCTTAAATATTGAGTTTTCGGCGTTTTTAGCTATTATTTGTGATCACTTTTTAAGGTATGAATTATTGGAAATCTTAAAATGGCCATAACTCCTTAAATATTGAGTTTTCGGCGTTTTAGCTTATATTTGTGATCACTTTTTAAGGCATGAATTATTGGAAATCTTAAAATGGCCATAACTCCTTAAATATTGAGTTTTCTGCGTTTTTAGCTATTATTTGTGATCACTTTTTTAAGCGTGAATTATTGGAAATCTTAAAATGGCCATAACTCCTTAAATATTGAGTTTTCGGCGTTTTTAGCTTTTATTTGTGATCACTTTTTAAGGCATGAATTATTGGAAATCTTAAAATGGCCATAAGTCCTTAAATATTGAGTTTTCGGCGTTTTTAGCTATTATTTGTGATCACTTTTTAAGGCATGAATTATTGGAAATCTTAAAATGGCCATAACTCCTTAAGTATTGAGTTTTCGGCGTTTTTAGCTATTATTTGTGATCACTTTTTAAGGCATGAATTATTGGAAATCTTAAAATGGCCATAACTCCTTAAATATTGAGTTTTCGGCGTTTTTAGCTTTTATTTGTGATCACTTTTAAAGGCATGAATTATTGAAAATCTTAAAGTGGCCATAACTCCTTAAATATTGAGATTTCGGCATTTTTTACTAATATTTGTGATCACTTTTTAAGGCATGAATTATTGGAAATCTTAAAATGGCCATAACTCCTTAAATATTGAGTTTTCTGCGTTTTTAGCTATTATTTGTGATCACTTTTTTAAGCGTGAATTATTGGAAATCTTAAAATGGCCATAACTCCTTAAATATTGAGTTTTCGGCGTTTTTAGCTTATATTTGTGATCACTTTTTAAGGCATGAATTATTGGAAATCTTAAAATGGCCATAAGTCCTTAAATATTGAGTTTTCGGCGTTTTTAGCTATTATTTGTGATCACTTTTTAAGGCATGAATTATTGGAAATCTTAAAATGGCCATAACTCCTTAAGTATTGAGTTTTCGGCGTTTTTAGCTATTATTTGTGATCACTTTTTAAGGCATGAATTATTGGAAATCTTAAAATGGCCATAACTCCTTAAATATTGAGTTTTCGGCGTTTTTAGCTATTATTTGTGATCACTTTTAAAGGCATGAATTATTGAAAATCTTAAAGTGGCCATAACTCCTTAAATATTGAGATTTCGGCATTTTTTACTAATATTTGTGATCACTTTTTAAGGCATGAATTATTGGAAATCTTAAAATGGCCATAACTCCTTAAATATTGAGTTTTCGGCGTTTTTAGCTATTATTTGTGATCACTTTTTAAGGCATGAATTGTTGGAAATCTTAAAATGGCCATAACTCCTTAAGTATTGAGTTTTCGGCGTTTTTAGCTATTATTTGTGATCACTTTTTAAGGCATGAATTATTGGAAATCTTAAAATGGCCATAGCTCCTTAAATATTGAGTTTTCTGCATTTTTAGCTATTATTTGCGATCACTTCTTAAGGCATGAATTATTGGAAATCTTAAAATGGCCATAACTCCTTAAGTATTGAGTTTTCGGCGTTTTTAGCTATTATTTGTGATCACTTTTTTTAAGGCATGAATTATTGGAAATCTTAAAATGGCCATAACTCCTTAAATATTGAGTTTTCGGCGTTTTTAGCTATCATTTTTGATCACTTTTTAAGGCATGAATTATTGGAAATCTTAAAATGGCCATAACTCCTTAAATATTGAGTTTTCTGCGTTTTTAGCTATTATTTGTGATCACTTTTTAAGGCATGAATTATTGGAAATCTTAAAATGGCCATAACTCCTTAAATATTGAGTTTTCGGCGTTTTGGCTATTATTTGTGATCACTTTTTTAAGCGTGAATTATTGGAAATCTTAAAGTGGCCATAACTCCTTAAATATTGAGTTTTCGGCGTTTTTAGCTATTATTTGTGATCACTTTTTTTAAGGTATGAATTATTGGAAATCTTAAAATGGCCATAACTCCTTAAATATTGAGTTTTCGGCGTTTTTAGCTATTATTTGTGATCACTTTTTAAGGCATGAATTATTGGAAATCTTAAAATGGCCATAACTCCTTCAATATTGAGTTTTCGGCGTTTTTAGCCATTATATGTGATCACTTTTTAAGGCATGAATTATTGGAAATCTTATAATGGCCATAACTCCTTAAATATTGAGTTTTCGGTGGTTTTAGCTATTATTTGTGATCACTTTTTAAGGCATGATTTATTGAATTCTTTAAAATGGCCATAACTCCTTAAATATTGAGTTTTCGGCGTTTCTAGCTATTATTTGTGATCACTTTTAAAGGCATGAATTATTGGAAATCTTAAAATGGCCATAATTCCTTAAATATTGAGTTTTTAAGGCATGATTTATTGAATTCTTTAAAATGGCCATAACTCCTTAAATATTGAGTTTTCGGCGTTTCTAGCTATTATTTGTGATCACTTTTAAAGGCATGAATTATTGGAAATCTTAAAATGGCCATAATTCCTTAAATATTGAGTTTTCGGCTTTTTTAGCTATTATTTGTGATCACTTTTTTAAGCATGATTTGTTGGAAATCTTTAAAATGGTCATAACTCCTAAAAAATTGAGTTTTCGGCGGTTTTAGCTATTATTTGAGATCATTTTTTAAGGCATGAATAATTGGAAATCTTAAAATTACCATAACTCCTTAAATATTGAGTTTTCGGCGTTTTTAGCTATTATTTGTGATCACTTTTCAAAGCATGTATTATGGGAAATTTAAAAATGCCTATAACTCCTTAAATATTGAGTTTTCGGCGTTTTTAGCTATTATTTGTGATCACTTTTTTTATAACCCATACCGAAAGGTAGTCAGGGTGTTATGTATTTGTGCATTTGTTGGCAAAAGGAAATGTTCATCTGTGCGTCCGTCTGTCCATGTATTTTTGTAAACGAAGTACATGTCGCATTTATTGCCCGATTCAGATGAAATTTTGCACAAATCATTTGTTTGGCCCAAGGACAAGCCATATTGAAATTGGAGATGTTCGGTCAAAATTTAGGTATAGCTCCCATATATATCTTCGTCCGATTTGCTTTATATTGTGCTCCAAACGTGTAATATCAGACCAAATAGTATGGAATTTTGCACATACAACCAAATTAGGCCTGAAAATAAGTATGCCAAATTTGATCGAAATCAGTTCAGATATAGCTATAGCTCCTCTATATATTGTTCACCCGCTTTGTTATTTTTGTCCTCCGTAGCCGTAATATCCATTCTGTAACAACAATATTTGGGGAAATATATCAAATACAGCTCTGAAATATCTTTGCCAAATTTTATCGAGATCGGTTCAGATTTGGATATAGCTCCCATACATATATCTTTATTCTTCCATAAATATGTTTAATTGTTATGTGAAGCTCTGTTAAATATGTAAAGTTGTGTAGGGTATCATAAAGTCGGCCCCGCCCAACTTCAAGACTTTCTTTACTAGTTTAAGTTCGGGACAGGGACCCCAATAAGCCACCTTGATGGTGCAATTTAGCGCATTTCCTATATTTCACAAAAAGAATCCCTCATCGCCCTATGGCTTTAAAAAGCCATCGTATAATAGTAAATATTTCTCAAACAGAGGAGTCGTGTTATCATATTACGTATTACCATATGTGTAATGCGAACAACGTCAGCTTTTAAATAACTTCTGAAAACTTGCAGTATTTTCACGTCTGCATGTTGGCGGGCATAATAAAATGGTAGAGATTAATTACTTGGTAAGGTATTATTGTATATTAACCATTATTTTATTTGCTTCAAATAATTACAACTTAAATTCTAATATAGCCTCTAAGCCCATGGCAGAAGATATAAAAAGATATTTATGAGAGAAAATTTTCATTTTCAATTTAATAACCCATTTCCTAGCTGTCACCAACACACACCACGCCAAAGCTATTTCAGATTCTGATTCTAAGCAAATTCCCCTGTTTGTTTGCCTAGTCAAAGTGATTTTTCATATGATTGGCATTTTATGGTCCATAACGTGTCTGTCGGTATATGGCCCACTCTAGTCTGTATGTGTGTGTGTCTGTGTGTGTGCATGGCTGGGTAATGTGAACGTACTCTGTTGAGTTTTGTAGATGGCTGAGTCCCTTTGGCAGGCGTTTTATTTATTTTCTGCAAGTTTTGTGATTTCCATTAATCAAATGTTGTGTTGTAAATGTTATTTCTTATGAATTTATCCATTTTTATTCGATTATATAAATTTTTCGAAAAAAACACACATATATATATTTATCAGCCATTCAACTCAGAACATACCATGGCGGAATGACTGGCTCGTTTGCTCAGCAAGTGTTCAGCGTTGCATTAAATGTTTATTTTGACATTAATTCATTTTATTGTTATTGTGTGGAAAATTCAATAGCTGGCACACATTTCGAATTTTTATGTATGTTTTGGCGCGAGTTTGTCGTGTCCGAGTGGGTGTTTATTGTGTGTGGCGGCTGTGTGTTGGATGATATGACCAAGAAAAGTTCGTCTATCAATTTGGAAGTTGAATGTGTTTGAGTGTGTGTGTGTGTGCAAGGCTTACCGTGCCACACAATGTTGTGGTTGAACGAAAATCCTATTATTGTCCATCCTAATGAGTATTATCCATAATTTGAGTACATAAAACACCATTACAGTAGTAACATTTCGCAATGATATCTTCAAATTTTAAAGAGTCTTGAATTTAAAGAGGATTAGTTGTTTGAAAAACTGCGAATCGTTTGCTTAATATTTTTGTAACCTACACACTTAGGTCATTGTGTATTTGTGGAGACCGAGGTAAGAGGAGACAAATGGTTTTGTATAAAAAAACAAGTAAGCAAAGGCTACTGTCGAGCGGGGCCGACCGTTGAATACCCTACAACACTATAATAAACCATACAGTTTATATAGGCGAAATACTCGACAGAATTCCACAAGATATTGTGACAAATAATAAAAGAAAACCATCACTTTTTGTTCTCTAATTTTCGAATAATAGCAACTTAAAATAATTTGCTCATTTACAATTTATTGGTAGATGTTGCACGTAAATGGTCTTCCTAGATCTGGAAGAGAAGTGGCAAAAGATTATCAATTATTATTGGTTTTTGACTGAAACGCATCTATATGAGATACAGACATTTGACTATATTCTTCAACGAAATTGTCAGAAGTGCGTCTTTCCTGTATTTGTGAATTCTCCAAAAAGTCACTGGAATGGACATTTTCGTATTTTGTCTACAAAAGTTGGCAAACTACTTCACACATTGAATATTTTTGGATGGCCATCCGAAACTGCTTGGCTTTTGCAATGTGCGGTAACCCCCATTAAAATGTGTGTGAGGATCGGGCGATAATTACGACCTGCCGACAATTTTGCAGTTTTTTGGTCCATTTCAACCCCTAAATATATGGCGATCATCTCCAAAAAGAGTAGGCTTCTATTCTGACCCTCATCTTATCCCCATGCAAAATTTCGTAAGGATCGGGCCATAAATGCGATCTGTATATGATATCCTGATATCCTAACTACTTAGTTTTGTTAGCTGTAGAAATATTACCAAATGTTTAATTCAAAATGAAAATATGCCAAAAATATGACAAAATTGAAAAAATATGAGAAAATTTTACCAAAATCAATATTTTCATCTTTAGAGAGATATTTTTATGCGATTTTTTAGACGTTTTTTCTTTCCTGCCAAGAGGCCATTCTGAATTAATGAGAACTGTCGAAATCAGTTCAGCCGTTCTCGATATATAAGAGATCTTTCAAGCATATCTTCTTTGATAGACATATATATCGCACATATTTTGCTATATATCCGATTTGTTGGATGTTAACATCAATGTAAAGGTCAGAAGTAACCTTGTCATGGCTTTGTGATTTCGCCGGGATTCAAAATATTCGCGGTTTAATGAAAATTTTTGAATTTTTTCAACACAAAAGATATGGTCTATTTTACCCGCTAAATATTATCCGATGACCACCCAAATTGGTAGGCTTCTTCCCCGCCCTAAACTCTAGATACTTGCTAAATTCCGCGTCGATTGGTCTATAATTGCGACCTGTATAGCTACTGCAAAATCCGAAATTTTTTCAGTATTTGGTCCATTTCAACCCCTAAACATTTGGCGATCGTCTCCAAAAGAAATAGGCTTCTATTCTGACCCTAACCCCACCTCCATTCTAAATTTCGTGAAGATCGGACCATAATTGCGACCTGTAGAGTGATTACAAATTAACATGGACAGACGGACGGATGGACATACATAGCTAGATCGACTCAGCTCGGCGAGCTAGGAAGATCCATATATACTTTCCTATATGGGAAACCAATATTTCGAGGTGTTACATAAATTCTGGCCCAATCAAACTTATAATACCCCCAACACATAGTGTTGTAGGGTATAAATAGTGGGAGGAACTAAGAATTATATTGGTATTGAGAACTTTGTATAAATATAAACAAGCAAGCGATGGCTGTAGTCGGAGTCGACCATGAAATACCATACAACACTACAATATGTTGGAAGCCTCCTTATGTCCAAAATCCATTTTGGAATATATCGTTTTTGATATAATGCCATAGAGCACTGCCCAGATATTATTTTTTTTTTGTCCATTTGAACCCCATAATGTACATTTTCAAAAACAAAAGGCTTAAATTCTGACCCTAACAAAATTTCGTGATGATCGGGCGATTATTGCCACCTTTTTATAACACCCTCAAAACATACAGGGTAAGTTTAAAAAACTGCAACAAAGTCAAACGCCATAATTTCTACATTTCTTTTAAATTTTATTGATTTATGGTCGGAAACAGCATCAAATTTTAGAATATGTTTAGATTTCTTCGAATTGGCAACTTTTGGCACGAATTATGGCCTCCAAACGGCCAATGTAACCGTCACACACTGCCCGAATATTGCTCTCCGGTATTTTGGCCCATTCCCGTCGAAGCGCTTGTTTGAGCTGATTGACACTTTGGTATTTTTTAGTGCACAAACTTGCTTTCCAAAATACTCCAGACACAATAGTCCAACGGAGTGGTATTCGGAGATTTTGGTGGCCAATTTTGTGCGCTGGAAATGAAGCGAGGAACCTCTTTTTGTCACCATTCTGGGGTGGCGCGTGCTGAGCGCGATGGTGCTGAGTGCACATTTTCAGCTGACCTCTTTGGCAAGCGAACACGATCATTTTGTTTATCTACAAACTGCTGGACAACGAATGTTTTTTCATCGGAGAAAACCAAATTCGGCAGTTCACCACTTTCGGCCAAGCAAAGCAACTTTTTAGCTCTTTTGAGTCTATTTTCTTTCTGTTGCGGTGTAAGTTATTGCACTTTTTGGAATTTCAGTTGCTTTACTCCGAGCTAATTTTTTAATATTTGCTGAATGGAATATAACGATATGTTCAGCTCACGAGCCAGTTTTCGGCCACTGCGACGCGGGTTTCGATCAAGTCGCTTCTTTACTTTTCGAACCATTTCTGCTGAGGTTGCTGTTTTCTTCCGTCCACTTCCTTGACGTCAGGCTACGCTACCAGTATCATGGTAACCAGCGATGGTACGTGTCACAAAAGATTTATTCACATTTAAATGCTGGAGTGCTCTAACGGTAGCCACTTGTGGTTTTCCAGCCAAATATAAAGAAAAACTTGTAAACTTGTAAACAATATAATGAACTGCCACTGGAATAATTTTAACAGCTGTCGGACGAATGGCTTAGAAATGTCAGCAGTCTGAAGTTGTTTGTTTGAAGTTGTTTAGTTTCATCTAAGCCTGTACAGGGTTGCCCATATTCGACGGACCCATGTTTTTTTTTAAAAAAATCAAAGAAAAAAAGTTGGCGGTTGGCAATGTTAATCATTTAATTTGTTCCAAGTATATTTGTTTACATCAATTTTTGAATATGATATCTGGCGTTGATGACGTATTGTGCCCTTTTTTCTGCATTTTCCATCGTTTTTGCCAACATTTCGGCCGGAATAGCGGCTATTTCTTCACGAATGTTGTCCTTGAGCTCTTCTACGGTCCTTGGCTTGTTAACGTAAACCTTTGACTTCAAATATCCCCACAAGAAGAAGTCAGGCGGCGTCAAATCGGGCGAACGCGGTGGCCAGTCCAAATCACCACTTTTCGACATCAAACGGCCCGGAAACAAATTCTTCAGAAAATCTATTGTTATGCGTCTTGTGTGCGGTGGAGCGCCGTCTTGTTGAAACCAGAACTGCCTCATACGCTTTCGAAGAATAATTGACATCACAAAATTGGTCATCATTTCGCGATAACGCTGTCATTTTGGAAGAAAAACGGCCCAAAGATCGTTTTCGCACTAACGTCGCACCAAACTGTGACTTTTTCGTCATGAAGAGGCACTTCTTGAATCTTCTGTTGAATGTAAATTTCAACTATTTCAGAGCGCTCGCTTGTCGTGTATTGGTTCATGGTAAAAATCGGCTTGGACTGACGCTTAAAACGCGGCATGTCATTGAGCGATGTGACATCTCTGTCAAAAGTTATGGCGTTGCCAGACGGGTCCGTCGAATATGGCAACCCTGTATATAGATCGTCTGTACGTTGTTCATTGTATATCTTAGAACACTGTCAAATATAAGAGTAGAACGTCAATCTTACTTAGAATGTGACAGATGCCGTATCGGGATTAACAATTAGATATCTGACAGATCGAGATTAACAAGCACTTAATATCAGGCCATAAGTTCTATTAATAATTACAGACAGACTGCGGACAGACGAACACACACACAGCTGCAGCAACTCAGCTCATCGAAATATGATGATCGGTATTACAAAATTTTTTGGCCAATCAAACATATGTATAATACCCTCCCAATATAGAAGAGTGAAGAAGAAGAGAGAGGGAGAGAGAGAGAAGACAGATGCTCTGTTCCAATACCTGCAAGAATCTACTAGTTCTGTAATTTTCTTTGATATCATAAAGGGAAAATCGGTTATCGTAGTAAAAACTTTTACATTCTTGCAGTTTTAGAACCGACCAAGAAAAAGTTGATTTATTTATTTTATTTAAAAATCTTAAAGATACCATTTGTTTATTTTTAACTGGGGAACAAAACCCAGCCGAAATCGTATGAATTATGTACTGATTATTTTGAAGGTCCATTTAATATTTCCCGAATTTAGTTAAACATCAGGATAGACATCAGTTTTTTAAAACCCCTTATAACTTCCCTCGGTTGGGAGCCTAATATATACTCCACAGCTTTAAGTATTTTTTTCTTCCGCTTTAATAACTTAAATCGACGATGCCATACACATAATCTGTCACTATTAATACTGTCATTATTTTTATTGCCGTAGAATAACTTTGATGCTTTTTGTCACACAGAAACCCACACACACACACCCACCCACCCACTTCGAAGCCCTTTCGATCCATACAAACTGTGAATTACATTAAAAGCAATTATACTTCGTATGAGACACCACATCCAATTAATATGACATGTTTTATAACGGAATGGCATGGCATGGCATATGTTTAACATCGTTATATGGCAACGAAAAAAAAAAGAACAAAAAAGATTCAAAAAATAGCAAAAGGAAAACGGAATGTTAAAAAGAACTGCCACAATCTCATTCGTATTGCAAAAAGAGAGTGACATTTTGCTTAACCGTCATGACAATGGCGTGACATCAATAATAACGATGATAATAATGACGAGGACGACTTCGACGGAACGACCACGATGATTATGTGGCGGCGTATAATGATGATGGCATTGACAATGATTGGGCGCCATTATGATACTATTCAGACATCCTTAACATTGTCGATATGATGTTGCCACTACACACAGTCTGGCGATAAACCAAAGAAGTTCACACAACATCCCGTAGCCATGAACAACGTATGTGTATGCAACAACTACCACAACTCCATAAAGTTTTATCCTCAACAAAAGAGAGAGATAGAGAGTATGAGAATAAATGCCTCAACCACATCAACACTAACACACATATAGCAGTCTAACGTCTAGAAATTTTTCAAACATAACCCATTCTCTGGATATACTCCCTCACAATGTAACACAGAGTTCTCATAGCTTCTCTAATAACTTCTTTACTTTTTGCCGATTTGTTAACATTTGGTGTGAATGTCAGTTTGTTAGTTGATCATTTTTGTGTATAGAGTGGGCGTAGAGAATTTTATAAATTATTTGGGCTATACTGCAATGTTTGAATATGTTTTCCTTCAGAAGTGTCAATGTGTGCGTGTCTGTGATGTTGAAAAGTTTTAGATGTTTAATTTTGGCAGTGACATTAAGGCCAATAATGTCATTGACGGTACAGACATTTATTTAGGAACATACACAACCAAAGATGACAATACTGACAGTTATTCGTAAAGGTAAGGTTAAAACAATTAAAGAACAAGAAGTAGAACCAGGAAAAACCTGTCGAACTTTTGCCATCATTCACGATTAGTTAGTGAAAATACACTGTAAGCGCAGCAAGTTAGAGACTGAATTATTAATAGGATTAAGGAACTCGTCATTATATGTCGATTGATGTGTATATAATGTGTGTGATCTGATCAGATTCCGAGCAGTCCAATTGTAAATTTGGTATGTGCATATTTTTAAAGGAACTATATTTTTTTCGAAATTTACAAAGGTTTTACAATTTCCTTTGGATTTCTCGTTTTTTAGTTTTTATTCTGGCCAGATCTGCTGGACCCATTGAATCCATTGGCATTTTATCATTCCATTGGAATTTAGCGAATACATAATTTACACGCATTTTAATTTTCAATATTTTCCATTTTGAAAATAAGAGTATATTAACTTTGTTCGTTCGTAACATCCCTAAATATTTGTCGTAGAGCCCATAAAGTATATACAGGGTGAGATGAAAAAACTGCAACCAACTCCAGACTGCTATCACTTCTAAGCCACTCTTCCGACAGCGTAACGAAGTATTTTGGTGCAAATTTTCCAGAAAAAAGTTATTCGTGATGGAATTCGAGCGTGATATCTTTATATTTTGCTGGAAAACCAAAATAGGCTATCGTTAAAGCGCTCCACAAAAATTAAATGTGAATAAATCTTTTGTGTCTCGTACCATCGCTCGTTACCGTAATACTGGTAGCGTAGGCCGACGTCAAGGAAGTGGACGGAAGAAAACAGTAACATCAGCATAAATGGTTCGAAAGGTAAAGAAGCGACTTGATAGAAACCCGCGTTGTAGTGGCCGAAAATAAGCTCGTGGGCTGAACATATCCCAATATTCCATTCGGAAATATTGAAAAATGAGCTCGAGGTAAAGCTATTGAAATTCCAAAAAAGTGTAAGAACTTACACCGCAACAGAGAGAAATTAGACTCAAAAGAGCTAAAATTTGCTTCGCTTGGCCGAAATTGGTGAACTGCCGAATTTGTTGTCCAGCAGTTTGTATACAAACAAAATGACCGTGTTTTCTTGCCAAGGAGGTCAGCTGAAAATGTGCACCTTCTGTTGGTCACCTCAAGCGCCGGCCATGGTGATGGTGTGGGCCGCCGTAACAGCCGATGGTCTCTCTCCTTAATCAACCGTGGCATCACAATAAATGCCGAATATTATCGCGAAAATATTCTGGAGGGTGTATTTGGGTACGCAAGCATTTCGGCCGCAGATCTTGGACATTCCAAGAGGGCTCAGAACCATGGCTCTCAGCACGCGCCACCCAAGAATGGTTACAAAATGAGGTTCCTCGCTACATATCCAGCGCACAATGGCCACCAAAATCTCCGGATGCCAATCCGTTGGACTATTGTGTCTGAAGTGTTTTGGAAAGCAAGGTTGGTACTAAAAAATACCAAAGTGTCGTTCACCTCAAGCAACAGTTTGGCTGGGAATGGGCCAAAATACCGCAGAGCAACATTCGGACATTCGTGTCAAAGGTGACCAATTCGAAAAAATATAAACTTATTAAAAAATTTGATACTATTTCCAAAATTTTTCTAACATTAAAAAAAAACTAGTAAAAAAGCAGTAAGTTCGGCAGGGCCGAACTTTGAATACCCTCCACCATTTGGAACGAACTAGAAAATTTAAAAAAAAAAAAAAAAAAAATCCATTAAAAATTCTGTTAAAATCTTTAAAACATCTAATATCGGAAGGTGCCGATATATGGGGGGATATACGATATTGCGGACCTATATAGACAATTACCTTTCAGGGGTTAAAGTGCCCACAAAGAACTCCTTGTGTGGATTTTCAAATAATACCATAGGAAAATATGGCTAAAATCATCAAAATACCGACTATCGGGGGTACCGTTATATTGGGGATATACGATATTGTTAACCTATATTGATAATTCTCTTCCGAGGTATAAAGTATCCACAAGGTACTCCTTGTGTGGATTTTCAGACAATTTCGTTTAAAAATGTGGGTAAAATCATTAAAATACCGAATATCGGGGGTACCGTTATATGGGGGCTATACGATATCGTGGACCTATATAGATAATTCTCTTCCGAGGTATAAAGTACCCACAAGGTAATCCTTGTGTGGATTTTCATACAATTCCGTTGAAAAATGTGGGTAAAATCATCAAAATACCGAATATCGGGGGGTACCGTTTTATGGGGGCTATACGATATCGTGGACCTATATAGATAATTCTCTTCCGAGGTATAAAGTACCCATAAGGTACTCCTTGTGTGGATTTTGATACAATTCCTTTGAAAAATGTGGGTAAAATCATCAAAATACCGAATATCGGGGGGTACCGTTTTATGGGGGCTATACGATATCGTGGACCTATATAGATAATACTCTTCCGAGTGAACCGATATAGTCCATCTTCGAACTTGACCTGCCTGCAGAAAATCTTAATTTGTTTAGACTGTAGCGTGATAACAACAGACGGACAGACGGACGGACATGGCTAAATCGTCTTAGAATTTTACGCTGATCAAGTATATATATACTTTGTTGGGTCTAAAATGATTATTTCGATGAGTTACAAACGGAATGACGAACTTAATATACCCTCCATACTATGTATGGTTTAGGGTATAAAAATGCAAAAATTATGGTGTTTGACTCTGTTGTAATTTGATTATCTTACCTTAAAAGGGCTTAAGGAAGACGTGGACCTACATAAGTCATTTTTTGTTATAGGTCTTCCAATACAAAATTTAGTCAATTGTATCTGATATACTAATTATCAAGCAGATATCTTTATGATTTTGTTAAGAATTGTAGTATCACAAACATATGAAATTTATAAATATATAAATTCTATGTCATTTAGCTTTCAAAATTTTACCAAGTTTATTTTAGGACCGCAGAATTTATGGTATTGAAAATAGACCTCATAAGTCCAAGTTTTGGCATAGTACCCAAATATTTCCAAATATTCGGTATTTTTAATATTTGTGTCAACCTTTTCGCTAGAATTTTATAGAAAATTTGTTCTTGCAATTCCTGATGGGTACTACCTCCTATGACATAAAATTGCCCAAACAGGGCCTCAATTCTTGTTTTGTAAAAATATGAAATAAAAACTTTTATAAAAGGAAGAATTGTCAAATGAAAAATTTTATAAAAAAAATATATTTCATTTCATATTCATAAAACAGGAATCTCATCTCAGGTCCCCGTTTTCGAGTAACCATTTACTGCATCTCCCTATATTCGGTATTTTCCGATTTCAGTCATATTTTTCACCGGAATTGTTTCACTTTTAGTAGTAGAGGTCGTAATGTGTGTTCCCTTCTATGATATAAAATTGTTTAAAAGTTCACGTCTTCATATAACCCCCATATAAATTTACCGCCCGATTTCAGCATTTTTAAGATTTTAGCCACATTTATAAAATTTGGAGTTCGTGTGATGAGTACCACTTCCAATGATAAAGAATTTAATTATAATTGTGGAATCTGCTTATATTTCAGCTATTGATATTTTAAAAATATCCCAAATGCATACACTTTATTTTCCACATTATTTGCTGTATTTAAATATTCTACACTATGCTATAACACTCATACATGTACAATACATCTTACAATGACGACAATAATGGGGTTTCATCCCTCACAATATGGTAGGAAAGTACATTTTTGGTGCAAGTGTTAACAAATAACCAATTTTATATGGAAGTATGTATGTATGGTTGGTTGTTCTCTGAAATATTGGTGTATATATAGCTACATATGTCTCTGTGAGCGTTATCTTCATATCTTTCTTGTTCGGCTCAATGTTCGCCGTAATGGAACAATATGGTGGTAATGACTTTTTATTGTCATTTTCGTCTGGAATGTTATGCTCTTTAAATCCGCAAATGTGGTGAAAGTGTTTATGTTCAAATTTGCCCATAATGTGAGAAGTGATTTGATGTGGCGCAACAACGAGGGGACTTGCACAACTTTGGAATATAGGCATTTGTACTATCTCTGCAAATAATTGATCAGTTAGTATGCAAAACAATAGTTTTATATATCTTAAACAGATTTATTGGTTTTGTTATAGTACATCCGGATCCCCTCAGCATTTCGTATAACAATTTGAGAATCCAATAGTTC
This sequence comes from Musca domestica, assembly GCF_030504385.1. Lineage (NCBI taxonomy): Eukaryota > Metazoa > Arthropoda > Insecta > Diptera > Muscidae > Musca > Musca domestica. The sequence continues at coordinate 3,272,226 of NW_026712364.1, read as the reverse complement.
ATTAATATTTATACCCTGCAACACCATGTGTTGGGGGTATTATAAGTTTAATTGGGTCAAAAATTATGTAACACCTCGAAATATTGGTTTCCCACATAGGAAAGTATATCTTCCTATCTTGCCGAGCTGAGTCGATCTAGCTATGTATGTCCGTCCGTCCGTCTGTCCGTCTGTCCATGTTAATTAGTAATCACTCTGCAGGTCGCAATTATGGCCCGATCTTCACGAAATTTAAAATGTAGGTGGGGTTAATGTCAGAATAGAACCCTATTCCTTTTGGAGATGATCGCCAAATGTTTAGGGGTTGAAATGGACCAAATACTGAAAAAAATCGGATTTTGCAGTAGCTATACAGGTCGCAATTATTGACCAATCGACGCGGAATTTCACATGTAGCTAGAGTTTAGGGCGGGGAAGAAGCCTACCAACTTGGGTGGTCATCGGATTATATTTAGCGGGTAAAATAGACCATATCTTTTGTATTGAAAAAATTCGAAATTTTTCATTAAACCGCGAATATTTTAAATCCCGGCGAAACCACAAAGCCATGACAGGGTTACTTCTGATCTTTACATTGATGTTAACATCCAAAAAATCGGATATATAGCAAAATATGTGCGACATATTTGTCTATCAAAGAAGATATGCTTGAAATATCTCTTTTATATCGAGAACGGCTGAACTGATTTCGACAGTTCTCATTAATTCAGAATGGTCTCTTGGCAGAAAAGAAAAAACGCCTTAAAAATCGCATAAAAATATCTCTCTAAAGATGAAAATATTGATTTAGTAAATTTTCTCATATTTTTTTCAATTTTGTCACATTTTTGGCATATTTTCATTTTGAATTAAACATTTGGTAATATTTCTACAGCTAACAAAACTAAGTAGTTAGGATATCAGGATATCATATACAGATCTCATTTATGGCCCGATCCTTACGAAATTTTGCATGGGGATAAGATGAGGGTCAGAATGGAAGTCTACTCTTTTTGGAGATGATCGCCATATATTTAGGGGTTGAAATGGACCAAAAACTGCAAAATTGTCAGCTGGTCGTAATTATCGCCCGATCCTCACGCACATTTGAATGGGGGTTACCGCACATTGCAAAAGCCAAGCAGTTTTGGATGGCCATCCAAAAATATTCAATGTGTGAAGGAGTTTGCCAACTTTTATAGACAAAATACGAAAATGTTCATTCCAGTGACTTTTTGGAGAATTCACAAATACAGGAAAGACGCACTTCTGACTATTTCGTTAACGCTGATTTCGTTGAAGAATATAGTCAAATGGCTGTATCTCATATAAATGTGTTTCAGTCAAAAACCAATAATAAATGTTAATCTTTTGCCACTTCTGAGAGATTATGGGTCTTTGGGAAATATTGGTTCCAGATCTAGGAAGACCATTTAGTGCACCATCTACCAATAAATTGGAAATGAGCAAATTAGTTTAAGTTGGTATTATTCGAAAATTAGAGAGCGAAACCTGATGGTTTTCTTTTATTATTTGTCACGATATCTTGTGGAATTCTTTCGAGTATCTCGCCTATATAAACTGTATCGTTTATTGTAGTGTTGTAGGATATTCAACGGTCGGCCCCGCTCGACTGTAGCCTTTGCTTACTTGTTTTTTCATATTTTTCATCGCATGCGATTTTTTCAATTTGACTTATAATATTGAGGTATACATTTTGTAATATTTTTTCAACTTACAACACAGGTTGGGGTTATTATATACAGATTGCAATTATCGTCCGATCCTCACGAAAATGTTTACAAGGCAGGGTTAGGCTCAGAAGGGCTTAGCCTATTTTTTGCAGAGATGTCCGCAATATATTTAGGTGTTGAAGTGGACCAACAGCTAGAAATGTTCCTGATTTTGCAGCCATTATACAGGTCACAAATAGAAACCAGAGTTTAGGACAGCGGGTAGAATTGACCTCTACTTTTGTGTGAAAAAAACCAGCATTACTTAGAGGCGATATCCGAAATATACAAAAGGCAAACTTATAGCTTTTTATGCCGATTTCGTTGACGAATATAGCCAAATATCATAGACAAGCAAATCATATAGATGAGCCTAAATATGAAAATACAGAGGAGCTTCTCGCTTTTGGAGATGATCGTAATATAATTAGGGGTTCAAATGAACCAAAGACACAAACAATTTCGTGATCACACAATTGAGGCCAAGCCAAAACCTGAGAAGAGGGTTAAGGACAGTGAAGAATATTAGTATTTTGGATGACCATTGTCATATATTTAGCTGTAAAATGGGCCACAACAACTAACAGCACGACGGAGTGCGTAAATATTGGGGAAATGTCCCTGGTCAAAATCCTTAGTGTAATATCTTGGCAGTGCTCCGTGACATAATTTTAAAAGCGAAATCTTTCAAAATGGGTTTGGAAATAAGGGGGCTTCTAATATATTGTAGTGTTGTAGGGTATCACATGGTCGGCCCCGCACTAATATAGCCTTTGCTTACTTGTTGTATACATACGTTAGAATAAATAGGCTTCTAGTGCTTATCCTCATGTAAAATAAGGCAAATAAATTATAATTGGAATTTCTTTGTTTAAATAAAATTTTAAACAAGAATTACAAATTTTAAATATTGCCCGCAAGTAATATTTAAAATTTGTATCCTCTGCACAGTCCCACGTAGATAGCCCTGCTAAGTTAAATGGTTTGTCATTTAAACGTTTGAAAATAAATTGGTTGTATGACGCTATTACTTGCAATTTTGCCAAACCCATGCCTAAGTCAATACTTTTACAAACGCCAGACACTTAAACCAACAACACCAAATACCTACACATCAGGGCCATACGGTTTCGGTTTTCTTTATTGACTTTTGCTCATTTAATGCGCTGGTGACTGATATCTACACCGAAAACAACGTTTAGAAATTTGATACTTGGATTGGAGGGGGTGTGAAGTGCCATCATAATTATGATATTGTAAACTTATTGTCGTGCACCAGAACTGACCAACCTTTCTTATAATACCTTGCGACCGTCAATATGGGAGGTGATTTTTTTTTGTATTGTAGTGATAGTACCAGATTTCTCTTCGATCTATAAAAAATGTCGAGTTCAAAGAGCCAAAGTTTTTAATGATTTGGTAGATTTTTATCATCACCTGTTTTAGATGTAAAGACGAACAATTGGAAAAATGTCAGTGTATCTTCTAAAATGTGGAATGATTGTCGCTGACGGTGTGTAGGATTGATGTTCTTTTTTGATACCAACAGCACACTGTGAACAGGGTATTATGTCTTTGTGAATTTGTTTGTATGATAGAGAAGGAAGTGAGATAGACTCATAGTTCCTTTCGATGATCTGCATAGAATCACATTCTGAGTCGATTTGTTTATGTTAGTCCGTCTGTCTGTGCATTTTTTTAAACAATTTTCGTCGTTGTTGTTATTTTTTTCCTTCACAGCCTTAATATGCACACTGTAAAACGATATTCGGAAAAAACATCAAAACATCCGAAATATCTTTTTATCGAGATCGTCTGACAGCTGTTAAAATTATTACAGTGACAGCTCATTATATTGTTTACAAGCGTATAAAAGCATTTTGGTGAGAATTTTCTTGAAAAAAAAGTTATTCGTGATGGAATTCAAGCGTGATAGTGTGATTTCCTTATATTTAGCTGGAAAACCACAAGCGGCCATCATTAGAGCACTCCATCATTTAAATGTGATTAAATATTTTGTGTCTCGTACCATCGCTCGTTATCGTGATACTGGCAGCGTAGGCCGACGTCAAGGAAGTGGACGGAAGAAAACAGCAACATCAGCAGAAATGGTTCGAAAAGTAACGAAGCGACTTGGTCTAAACCCGTATCGCAGTGGCCGAAAAATGACTCGTGAGCTGAACATATCGCAATATTCCATTCGGCAAATCTAGAAAAATGAGTTCGGGGTAAAGCCATTGAAATTCCAAGAAGTGCAAGAAATTACATCATAACAGAAAGAAAATAATATAACAGAGCGAAGCAACTTTTCGCTTGACCGAAAGTGGTGAACTGCCGAATTTGGTTTTCTCCGATGAGAAAACATTCGTTGTCCAGCAGTTTGTGAACAAACAAAATGGTCGTGTCTACTTAACAAAGAGGTCAGCTGAAAATGTGCTCCTTCCGGCGATGGCCATTGTGATAATGTATGCCACCATAACAGCCGATGGTCGCTCTACGCTCGTAGCATCAGAATAAATGCCGAATATTATCGCGAAAATATTCTGGAGGGTGTATTAAAGCCTTGGGTATGCAAACATTTCGTCCGCAGAACTTGGACATTCCAACAGGATTCAGCACCATCGCACTCAGTACGCACCACCCAAGAATGGTTACAAAATGAGGTTCTTCGCTTCATTTCCAGAGCACAATGGCCTCCAAAATCTCCAGATTTTGTGTCTGGAGTATTTTGAAAAGCAAGTTTGGTACTAAAAAATACCGTAATGTCGATCACCTCAAGCAAGCGCTTCGCCGGGAATGGGCCAAAATACCGCAGAGCAACATTCGGGCAGCGTGTGACGTTTTCATTAGTTGTTTGAAGGCCATAATTCGTGCCAAAGTTGACCAATTCGAACAAATCTGAACTTATTCTAAAATTTGATGCCATTTCCAACCTTTTTTGGATTTATCCAATAAATGTAAAAATTGTGGCGTTTTTATCTCACCCTAAAATATGTTAAACCCACGAAACTATCAAAATATTTATAGTCAGACTTTACGAAAACGGAGTTCCTTTTCTAAATTGTTTTGACCTTCTATCTAATTATTTACAATATGTTACTAATACTTTTCCAATACCGTGATATCTTAGGTTTCCTATAAATAGTTTTTTTTTTATCAAATCACTCATTTTGCAACGAAAAATCAAGCCAATAATGCTGATCCGACAAAAGAAGAATAACAATTCAACAACACTAGTGTGAGCTGTTTGATTGCAAACAAAAAGCTTTTTTAATTCGAGTTTCGAGTAAAACTCGGTTGAATCCATTTACCTTAATTTAAATGTTTTTTTAAGCTAATTGTGGATAGTATTGAAAGTTCTGCCCGGCCGAAGTTATTTTTATTTACTTGTTGAATAATAAAACAACTGTTAACTGTAAGAACCTAAGGGCATGGAATTTTCTTTATGTTGTCATGTAAACATTGTTTATCGTTAGAGAATATTTAATCCCAGCCTTGTACAATGTTCTAATTTGTTCCGAATCTCATATATTGTATCTTGCCAAGTTCTGGCACCACAACCTATCCCAAAAATAAAAAAAATTTGCACTATTTTCCAATTTGCCAAATCCCTCCATTCTGAATTTCTTCCAAAATCATTTGGAGAAAAATAAATTGGAAATAATATAAATCCTTCTAAATGCTTTTGGAACATGATCTTCCGCAATACAAATTAGACATTATTTGTTATTATTTTGTTTCAAATAGTTAAGCAATAGCTAAATTTTAATATTGGCACCCAGTCAGATGCCTAGATGCCAAGGCTGTGCCAAATGGCTGTGACACTAAACGACTCTTGACAGAACATTAGTAGAGCCATGGCCGACAACAATGGTGAGGATGGAGGTGGTTGTTGTATTGCTTTGAACATTAGTTTAACCTCGAAATATGCCATATTAATACCGACAAAGAAGCGACATGTCTCAAGCACTCACACATGCATAGTCTGGCATCAAAGTGACATACCAAACAAAATGTCGACAAGAAAGAAATTACAGAATTTTCCCGCCACTGTCAACTTTTGCATTCTTTGTAAAGTGAGCTAATTCATCATTGCCCTTGCCGGGCCGGTTGTTGTTGTTGTTGTTTTGCTCGCCAATCAATGTACAATGTACAAAAAATTTGCAATCATCGCATCGGCACTTTTAACCTTTGATGGCAAGAAAACAAATTTGACAAAATTTACGGGCCACCATCACCACCACCACTGCCATCAACATTACCGCACCGCAAAGTAGCAAGCAATCTGTTGTCGTGTGTGGTTTTGCTTTCATTTTGTAAAATGTATATTTAATAACCCTTTCGCAATGTTATGCAACACGTTTCTTGGGTCCAGCTTCTATAAGAACTTATGATCAGAGCTTTACTTGTAAAAAGCGCCACACAATTTCGCATTTGCTTCCAGAAATCTTTTGAAAAATACAATTGTTGGCAAGACTTCCTTGGCTGTTGCCGGGTAATGGTTATGTTGCTATTGTTCTTGTTGTTGTTGTTGCAGTGGCTTCTGCTATTTGTAATTTACATTTTTGGCCACAAAAAGCATCATTAACTTTCATTCTTATTGGCAATTGCCACAGAAATTACAATTGTTCTTGTTGCCGCCACCACCGCCACCGCCTCCCACAACAACATGTTTGACTTGTTCAAATTTTTTGTTGTCATTGTATTTCTTCATATCGTGGTTATTGTCCTTTGAGTTGAGGGAACAGTGGTTGCAGCAGTATCAGTGCATTGTGATATAAGTGACGATCTATATAAAATAAACTAGAAAAGTGTCAGAATCATAAAATTCGGCGAAATAGCGAAGCGATAAGTTTCTTTCCAACAACTAAAGGTTGATTTCAAATTTCAAGGATAGAATTTGTGATGCTCTCAGGATAATTTTTTTTATGAAAAATTGTATAAAAAATTGGATGATCATTTCATTAGGAAATAAATGAATTACATAAAAAATCATGTTATATGAAAAAAAACCTTAGTATTATTATTGAATTAGGAAACCCTTTGTTTGTGTTTTATAAAAAAAAATCTTGTTATTGGAAAAAACCCTTAATATTATTATTGAATTAGGTAAACCTTTGTTTGTGTTTATATACCAGTGTGTAAAGAAATCTGTTCCCTAATGCTGAAAAACCAGAAAGTTGGTTCTGAAAGTTGACTTGAGAGCTCCCATTACATAGGGACCATGCCATGAAATACAAAATTAGCTTGAAAATTCAAAACGATTTGTAGTTTTGCTCTAATGGCCTTATGCCTGAATTCAAAATATTTCTCCCTCGAATAACATAGGTTGGGAACGGGGACTTGAGAGCTATCGTTATATGGGAGGTTTACATATATATATATTCTCACATTGAAATTTTTTTCTTGGAAGGCCAAATCGATTGGAAAATTGGATCATGATCCTTGATATAGATAATATTGGAAGCTACCCCCGCGAAGAGGTTTTGCCTATAGACAAGACACTTGAAATAGCTAAAATCAGTGGGTCCCTTCTTATGACGGCTATACAAAAACGTTTAATCGTGTTTATAACTTATACTTAAGAGGGATTGTACTTACTAAGAACTTACAATAGGAAACTTTTCGAAATAAGTTGGAGATTATGGATGAAATGTGAAAAATACTTGAAATCGGGATATACACTTATGTGGTAGCTATACCAAAAAGTTGACCGATATGACCCGTATTTTGTACCAATGATTCTGGATGTAATTTAAGAATCTCTGTCTAATTTCAAAGGAGTCCCAATCCACAGGTGGATCGGAAACCAATCTTAGAGGCCTTACGAACTCCTGAAATTTATTTTAAGATCTCTGTCTAATTTCAAAGGAGTTCCAATTCATAGGTGGATTGGAAACCAACCTTAGAGGCTTTACGAACTCCTGACCAAACATAAGTTATAATTACATTAGACCTACTGTCTACGGAAATGCGTGGAGCTCAAGTTGCGACCAGGGGTCCAATTGTATAAGGAAAATATTTTTATACCCTCCACCTTAGTATGGAGGTTTGTCATTAAGTTAAGTTTGTCATTCCGTTTGTAACACCTCGAAATATACATTTTCCACCCACAAAGTACAGGCTGAGATGAAAAAAATGCAACCAAATTCAGACTGCTGTCACTTAAAAACCACTTGTCCGAGAGCTGTTCAAATTATTCCAGTGACAGCTCATTATATTGTTTACAAGAGTACACAAACATTTTGTGAGAATTTTCCAGAAAAAAAGTTATTCGTGATAGAATTCAATCGTGATGGTGTGATTTCTTTATATTTGGCTGGAAAACCACAAGTGGCTATCGTTAGAGCATTCCAGCATTTAAATGTGAACAAATCCTTTGTGTCTCGTACCATCGCTCGTTACCGTGATACTGGTAGCGTAGCCCGACGTCAAGGAAGTGGGCGGAAGAGAACAGCAATATCAGCAGAAATGGTTCGAAAAGTAACGAAGCGACTTGATCGGAATCCGAGTCGCAGTTGCCGAAAAATAGCCCGTGAGCTGAACATATCGTAATATTCCATTCGGCAAACATTGAAAAATAAGCTCGGGGTAAAAAAGTGTATGAACTTACACCGCAACAGTAAGGTAATAGAATCCAAAAAGAGCTAAAGAGTTACTTTGCTTGGCCGAAAGTGGTGAACTGCCGAATTAGGTTTTCTCCGATGAGAAAACATTCGTTGTCCAGCAGTTTGTAAACAATCAAAATGATCGTGGGCAGCTGAAAATGTGCAGTTTCGGTTGGCCACCTGAACTCAAGCGCCGCCATGGTGATGGTTTGGGCCGCCATAACAGCCGATGGTCGTTCACTATTCGTATTTATTTTAAATTTGATATTTAAATTTCGTAATAGATACTACAGCCTATAACAGAAAATTGTCTGTGCATGTCCACGTCTTCGTATAGGTCCCATGTAACGGCACCTCCCGATATTTGGTATTTTGATGATTTTAGCGACATTATTCACCAGAATTCTTTCATATTTCGTATTTAATGTTCATAATGTATACTAAAGCCTAAGAGAGAAAATTGTCTGCGCAGGTCCACGTCTTCGTATATCCCCCATATAATGGTACCTCCCTATATTCGGTATTTTGACGATTTTAGCTACACTATTCTCCGATTTTTTTTTTTTTTTGTTCAAGTTTAGCATTTGAATATTGTAATAGCTAGTGACAAAAGTTGCCTATGCAGGTCCACATCGTAGTATAGACTCTAATATACGGCTACATTCGGTATTTTTAAGATTTTAACAGGATTTTTAACGGATTTTATTTTTTTGAAAATTGCCTAATTCATTTCAAATGGTGGAGGGTATTCTAAGTTTTTACTTGTTATACCCTACAACACTATGTGTTGGGGGTATTATAAGTTTGATTGGGCCAAAAATTATGTAACACCTCGAAATATTGATTTCCCACATAGGAAAGTATATATGGATCTTCCTAGCTCGCCGAGCTGAGTCGATCTAGCTATGTATGTCCGTTCGTCCGTCTGTCCGTCTGTCCATGTTAATTTGTAATCACTCTACAGGTCGCAATTATGGCCCGATCTTCACGAAATTTAGAATGTAGGTGGGGCTTGGACCAGAATAGAACCCTATTGCTTTTGGAGATAATCGCCAAATGTTTAGGGGTTAAAATGGACCATATACTGAAAAATCTCGGATTTTGCAGTAGCTATACAGGTCGCATTTATAGACCAATCGAAATTTCGCATGTAGATAGAGTTTAGGGCGGGGAAGAAGCCTACTAATTTGGGTGGTCATCGGATAATATTTAGCGGGTAAAATAGACCATATCTTTTGTGTTGAAAAAAATCAAAATTTTTCATTAAACCGTGAATATTTTAAATCCGGGCGAAATCACAAAGCCATCACAAGGTTACTTCTGACCTTTACATAGATGTTAACATTCAACAAATCGGATATATAGCAAAATATGTGCGATACATATGTCTATCAAAGAAGATATGCTTGAAAAATCTCTTATATGTCGAGAACGGCTGAACTGATTTCGACAGTTCTCATTAATTCAGAATGGCCTCTTGGCAGGAAAGAAAAAACGTCTGAAAAAATCGCATAAAAATATCTCTCTAAAAATGAAAATATTGATTTTGTAACATTTTCTCATATTTTTTCAATTTTGTCATATTTTGGCATATTTTGATTTTGAATTAAACATTTGATAATATTTCTACAGCTAACAAAACTAAGTAGTTAGGATATCAGGATATCATATACAGATCACATTTATGGTCCGATCCTTACGAAATTTTGCATGGGGATAGGATGAGGGTCAGAATAGAAGCCTACTCTTTTTGGAGATGATCGCCATATATTTAGGGGTTGAAATGGACCAAAAAACTGCAAAATTGTCAGCAGGTCGTAATTATCGCCCGACCCTCACGCACATTTGAATGGGGGTTACCGGACATTGCAAAAGCCAAGCAGTTTTGGATGGCCATCCAAAAATATTCAATGTGCGAAATAGTTTGGCAACTTTTGTAGACAAATACGAAAATGTCCATTCCAGTGACTTTTTGGAGAATTCACAAATACAGGAAAGACGAACTTCTGACTATTTCGTCAACGCTGATTTCGTTGAAGAATATAGTCAAATGTCTGTATCTCATATAGATGCGTTTCAGTCAAAAACCAATAATAAATGTTAATATTTTGCCACTTCTGAGAGATTATAGGTCTTTGGGAAATATTGGTTCCAGATCTAGGAAGACCATTTACGTGCATAATCTACCAATAAATTGGAAATGAGCAAATTAGTTTGAGTTGCTATTATTCGAAAATTAGAGAACGAAACCTGATGGTTTTCTTTTATTATTTGTCACAATATCTTGTGGAATTCATTCGAGTATCTCGCCTATATAAACTGTATCGTTTATTATAGTGTTGTAGGGTATTCAACGGTCGGCCCCGCTCGACTGTAGACTTTGCTTACTTGTTTTATTTTGAATTTTTATAGAACAAAAATCCAGCCCCAGTATAGGTAAAGATTGTCATGTTACCCAAATTATGGTACATTCCATAAGATTGTCAATATTTATTTCAGAAATTAAACTGATTTTCTTTAATAAAATATAGTAATGCCTTTGCTATATGTACGACAAATAATTTGTATAAAACCCCCTGGAAACTACTGTCCTCACTAGATTCTCTGCCACTGATAATGACGATGCTGCAATCTACATACGCTATGCTACCACATTTTCCTCATCTCGTCCGCCCTTCTTTTGTTTGATAATATCATACATATTATGCAACATATGCTACGACATGAAACAACCAACAATAAAATGTAGCAAAAAATTATTGTATTGGAAAATATTATTGCCGGCTGTTTTGTATTTTTTGTGTTGGTTCATTCGTTCGTTCCTTCACTCCTGCACCGAAGACCGAACAATTGATGCAGCCACCCGAAACTACACATGTTCATGGATTGGTGTTCGTTCCATTGGCAAAGGAATATTGAACAAAATTATTGTGTAGCAGCATCGAATGTATTCCTTGAATATGCAGATTCATACAAACGCACGCACTAACACTTATACATAAGTGTACATGTGTTTGCAACATATGCCTGTAATTGTATATATGGGAATGTACACATGTATGTATGCTTGTATGTATGTATGAACAACCAAACTCATCTCAACAATGCTATTCGGTTCTGTTCTGTTCTTAAATGACCCTCGTTGTTATTGCTGCGAAAGAGCTGGAAACCGGAAATGTGAAATTTATAAAGGAAGTTTAAATAATTGCTATCAATTGTTGAAAAGGCTCTTACGCATATTTTTAGCATTTTGGGAACGAACGAACGGACTCATCAAGAGACTCCGTAATATGATAATTAATAGTTTGATATAAACTTTACTCAACTGCTTTTACGATATGTATGCCATTTGAGAATTGTGTAAGATGTTAATGAGAAAATTCTCATTTAAAATATTTAATGATGTGTTCACAATGCATTAATGGACCTGATGATATCAAGATTGCCAATAATCCTAAATGGGGCAATGGGAAGGAAATTCTATTCAAAGGAAAATTGGTAGTAAGATAAAATGTACATTTTAAATGATTGCTAATAATTTCTAAGAATTTTTTGGATTCTTTGGAGATTTTCTATTATTAACAAGTAAAAAAACATTAAGTTCAGCCGGGCTTTGGGTAGAGAAAACATTTTTATATAAAAGTATCTGAATTCAAGCGTGTTCCACTTAAAACTAAATATCCCAGTAAGACCGTTTGGACAAAGATGTTAAACATTTCAAAAAACCATGAAGTGGCTGAGGTCATTGTATGGGGGCCATACCAAAACTGGAACCTCTATAAGCACTTTTATACTTCAAGGATTCTCATCTACAAAATCTTCTTAAATACTAAATTTGAAAAAATTTCCTTGGTAAATGTGACTAGGATTATCAAAATGTGGCGTCAAAATACCGAATATCGGAAGGTTCCGTTATATGGGGGCTATATAAAGACGTGGAGGTAGAACCCATAATGACCTACTAATACAATTTTTAAGACAAATCTGTGAAAAATATTGGAACAATTAAATTTTTTTGCCAAATTTTGTAGCTCTCCGTCAAGTAAAGTGCGCTGTATCGGGATTTTAACAGACAGACAGATGGACAACGTTAAAATAACTAAGAATTTTATGCTGATTATAAACATACAGGGTGAGATAAAAAAACTGCAACAATTTTTTTTTTTTATAATTCGACAATAATTTCTACATTTTTTTTAATTTTATTGAATGAAAGCAAAATGAAACCGTCACACGCTGCCCGAATTTTGCTCTGCGGTATTTTAGCCCATTCCCGTCGAAGCGCTTGCTTGAGGTGATTGACACTTTGGTATTTTTTATTGCCAACCTTGCTTTGCAAAATGCTCCGGACACAATGGTCCAATGGATTGGTATCCGGAGATTTTGGTGGCCATTGTGCGCTGGAAATGAAGCAAGGAACCTCATTTTGTAACCATCCTTGGGTGGCGCGTTCCAAGGTCTGCGGCCAAAATGTTGCGTGCCCAAAGCTTTAATACAAACTCCAAAATATTTTCGCGATAATCTTCGGCATTAATTCTGATGTCACGGTCAATTAATACGAGCGGAGAGCGACCACAGGCTGTAATGGCGGCCCACACCATTACCAAGGCCGGCGCTTGAGTTGTGGTAGCCCACCGAAGGTGCACATTTTCAGCTGACCTCTTTGGCAAGTAAACACGATCATTTCGTTTGTTTACAAACTGCTGGACAACGAATGTTTTCTCATTGGACAAACCAAATTCGGCAGTTCACCACTTTCGGCCAAGCGAAGCAACTCTTTAGTTCTTTTGAGTCTATCTTCTTTCCGTTGCGGTGTAAGTTTTGCACTTTTTTTGAATTTCAATGGCTTTACGCCCAGCTCATTTTTCAATATTTGAATGGAATATTGTGATATGATCAGCTCACGAGCCATTTTTCGGTCAATGCGACGCGGGTTTCGATCAAGTCGCTTCTTTACTTTTCGAACCATTTCTGCTGATGTTGTTGTTTTTTCCGTCAACTTCCTTGACGCCGGGCTACGCTACCAGTATCACGATAACGAGTGATTGTACGAGACACAAAAGATTTATTTATAATTAAATTCTGGAGTTCCCTAGCTATACCCACTTGTAGTTTTCCAGCCAATTCCTTCACGAATAACTTTTTTTCTGGAAATATAATGAGTTGTCACTGGGATAAATTTACAGCTGTCGGACGACAGACAGCAGTCTGAAGTTGGTTGCAGTTTTTTCATCTTACCCTCTATAAGGGCTATACAAAAACGTGGACCTATAAAGCTCATTTTCATTACCAACATTCCTGCAGACCAGACATAGATCTGAGTAAAATTTTATCAACCTAATCCAACTCATTCGGAAGCTAGTATGATTCCAGAGAACAACAGACAGACAGGCAGACGGACGGACATTTTTATATCAACATAGAATTTCATGCTGATCAAAAATATATATACTTTGTAGGGTCTAACTTAATATACCCTTCCAACTAAGGAAGTATAAAAAGGCCAATAGGACGCTTTAATGGATTGGACTAAAAAATCCTCGCATTTCTAATAATACTGTCAAAATCAATTTATATGTTCTTCGCATAAAATCGGTAAACCAATATAAAAGAAACACATTTTCATTTGCTATCCACTCAAATTGTAATTTTCTTGTAATGATTTCTTTAATTGCAATTTCGTGGTTCTTTGTATCATATAAGTTAATTATTATTTTGTAATGTATAAACCGCTGGTGAAATAACGTAGACCTTTACGTTAATAATAACACATATAAAATTGTTAATTTCTTATTAGGCACTTCACTTTGATTTCCACTTTTCTTCGCTAAAAGTACTTACATTTCGAATGCTGCGTTAATAGCCCACTCTATAGAACACCATTTCGTTTCGAATGTGATTTCCTTATTTTTTTTTTATTCTCTACAGGTTTATGAAGAGGTGCGCATAAATCAAATTATTCCTTCACGTTATGTTCTTTCTTCTCATCCCCCTCCAATATTGCTTCCCTTGTCAACATATTTACATTTCCAAGTATTTTTGTCATTATGGGGGGGATATTATTTACACTTTGTTCTTTAACAGCCAGACTCTGAGCCCTGAGAAGACTATAAATCGAATTAATACAAATCAAATTATACCCCAGTGCATCATAGACTCTCACATTATATTTCGATATAATAATTGTAAATACGACCTACTTATATATAAATATCACACCTAAATAGAGGTGTTGGTGTGCGTGTGGGAGGAGAGGGCCTCTGTGTTTGTACGAACGCCAGATGGCAATGGGGCAGGGGTCACATTCGTAATATTGCGGAGTAATGGGTGGCATCGCAAAACACTTCAAAGACTTTTAAATGTTTGCCTTGCCATTTGAATGTAAAGAAGCAAATATTTACATTCATAGAAAGAGATATTTACACTTCATCAGATTTTATAGAGTTTGCACATGACAGCAAAAGGAAATCATAGAACTGTGTGAGAACTTTTGAAATGTTCTAGGGTGGAGATGGCTGAAGAATAAGGCAGTTGTTAAGAATCTATTTGATTAAAGTTGGATTTGAAATTCAATGAGAAATCTAGTTGATTAAGTATAGACTTTTAAAAAGGAATGTATTAAAATAGCAAGTGTCAGTTACTTCGTCAGCGAAAAGTCCACCTTAAAAATTAAGATTCGTTTCAAAAGTTTGTGTTAGGCCTTATATACCCTCCACCATAGTATGGAGGGTATATTAAGTTTGTTATTCCGTTTGTAACACCTCGAAATATACATTTTAGACCCCACAAGGTATATATATTCTTGATCAGCAGAAAATTTTATGTCGATTTATCAATGTCCGTCCGTCTGTCCGTCTGTGGAAATCACTCTAGCTTCCGAACGAAGGTTGATACAATTTTACTCAAATGTGTATTATTTCTGCAGACCTTTTGGTATTGAAAATGGGCCATGTCTTCGTATAGCTCCCATATAACGGTACCTCCCGATATTCGGTATTTTTGATTTTAGCGACATTATTTACCGGAATTGTTTCAATTTTGGTATTTGAAGTTCGAAATAGATACTACATCTTAGGAAAGAAAATTAGCCATGTAGGTTCACGTTTTCGTATAGCCCCCATATAACGGTATCTCCCAATATTGGGTAATTTGACGATTTTAGAGACATTATTTACAGGAACTATTTCAAATTTAGAATTTGAAGTTCGTAATGAATACTACAGCATAGGACAGAAAATTGTCTGTGCAGGTCCACGTCTTCGTATAGCCCCCATATAACGTTACCCCCGATATTCGGTATTCTGATGATTTTAGCGACATTATTTACCGGAATTATCTAAATTTTGGTATTTGAAGTTCGTAGTAGATACTACATCCTAAGATAGAAAATGAGCCATGTAAGTCCACGTCTTCGTATAGCCCCCATATAACGATACCTCCCGATATTCGGTATTTTGATCATTTAAACGACACTATTTACCGGAATTGTTTTAAATTTGGTGTTTAAAGTTCGTAATAAATACTACAGCCTAAGGCAGAAAATTGTTTATACAGGTCCACGTCTTCGTATAGCCCCCATATAACGGTACCTCCCAATATTGGGTATTTTGATGATTTTAGAGACATTATTCGCCGGAACTATTTCAAATTTAGAATTTGAAGTTCGTAATGAATACTACAGCATGTGACAGAAAATTGTCTGTGTAGGTCCTCGTCTTCGTATAGCCCCCATATAACGGTACCCCCCGATATTCGGTATTTTGAAGATTTTAGCGACATTTTTTACCGGAATTATATCAAATTTTGTATTTAAAGTTCGTAATGGCGTACAGCCTACGCCAGAAAATTGTCTGTGTAAGTCCACGTTTTATAACCCCAATGGTACCTCCCTATATTCGATATTTATTACATAACAGTTTTTTTTTTTTTTTTTTGAATTTTCGTATTTGAATATTACAATAGCTATGACAAAATTTGCCTATGCAGGTCCACGTCGTCGTATAGACTCTAATATACGGCTACATTCGGTATTTTTAAGATATTAACAGAATTTTTAACGGATTTTATTATTTTGAAAATTGCCAAATTTGTACCAAATGGTGGTGTGTATTCAAAGTTCGACCCGGCCGAAGTTACAGCTTTTTTACTTAGTACTCAAAATGCACAATTCGTTCAGTTTAACATAACTTTTTGCTCAAAACGGCATACATTGTACTAAATTTTCAGACTTTTAATGATTAATAGGAAATTGTTTACCTTTTACACCAAAGAGTTCTCATAATTTTTCAGTTTTAAGTCTACCTTGAGGATATTAGTAAAACCCTCATCCAATTTTTGTGTTCAAAACTATTTCAATGTCTCAATATGTAAACCTTAAAAACCAACAGTGACCCCAATATCAATTTTCAGAATTTCAGTTCTATCCTGCATCTCTCCATTTAAAACACCATCTGCATCTGCATCTCTCCGTTCTAAACACCAACAATGATCCAAAATTGGTACCAATCAGATCTTTTCGGACAAATGTAGTACGAATTTCTAAAACCACCGCCAGATCTCAATACCAGATACAAACAGAGACCTTAATATCAAAAACAATCTCCATATCTCAACATTAGATACCCACAGTGACGGTAATATCAAATTTCAGGATCTCAGTTCCCTATTACCAAATTTAGTATCATTTATTACAATAATAGTACACATTTCCAAAACCACCTCCTTTTCTCATTCCCAGATACTAACGCAGATTTGTATATGATATTTCGGGATTTCCGTTTTGTCCCAATTTAGTAACACTTCGTATTTTTTGAACAATTATCGTACACATTGCCAAACCACCTCAATATCTTAACCAAAGACACCAAAATGCCATTATTTCAGCCCCATTCCATACTAAAATAAGTATCATTTCGTACTTTAGGTACAATTATAGTAAGCATTTCCGAAACCGACTGCTTATCTCGATTTCAGATACCAATGGAGAATATAATATCAATACCAATAGCAGTAGAGACTTTCACCCAATACCAAACTTAGTACCATTTAGTAATTTTGTTATAATTATAGCACACGTTTCCGAAATCGCCTATATATATCCAGGCTACACATGTACAGCTACAATTTCAGATTTCAAACACTATCTCTTCTCCTAATACAAAATTGTACCAACTATAGTACTACTTTTCGTGCACTTTTAGTACCCATTTGCATTAGAGAAAACATATCTCTATCTCAGATATCAACAAAGATCTCAATATAAAATTTTGGGTTTTCCGGCTCCATCGCTTCACCCAAAACCAAATTTAATACCACATTTCCAAAACCAAATTTATGCCTCAAACCGTAAGATCAACGGTGACCGCAAAACCAAATTTCCAGCTCTATTCGCCCAATACCAAATTTAGTACCAATTAGTACTTTTCGTGCAAATATAGAACGCATTTCCAAACCACCGCAAATCTCCAATACAGATATCATCTATTATAGTATTGTCAAAATTTCTGAATTATATCTCTTCATCCAATACCGAGCCACAACGAGAATGACGAGCCACAATTTCCTTGTGTGACACCACCTCTACAATTTCTGTGGAATGTATGCATTTTTCACGGCGATTCAATGGCCTAATATGACATAAATAGAAAATGAAAGTATTTCATTTGATTAAAACAACATCCATATTACAAAGATTGTGGTGCATTTTACCTTACTCGCACGTAAACCTGAATGTGTTCATTCGTTTTACGTGGCGGCTGCGACTGTGATTGGTTTTGTGCCGATGTATTCATGTTCCCCTTTAGATTCATTCGATTTCTTAGTAAATTCTTCCTCCCTTTGTTTATTAAAGAGCCTTTTAATTAAAATTATTAAACAAATCTGATAAAATGTCTGCTGATTGCTTGGCGGCGTTTCTTTATTGGACGTTTAAATTCAAATGACGCCAGGAGAGCTGAGGAGTGTTGCCAATCATTTGAAATTGACTGAGAACTATGAGAAAGGAGAAGGAATAAGTAGTGCCCAGTTGAAAATAAAACAAAGCTGTCCATCAAGTTGAAAATGACATAATATCATATGTTGGCAATATTTTCATTGTTAAGGCAGAGTTTACGCGTGGAAAATGAGTAGTTAAAGAAAAGTACTAATTTTTGGGAGATTTAGTTTAGGCAAATATAATGTTTCCAAACATAACAATCAAATAGCAGAGAAGTATTGTCAATTGTTCGAAATTGACAAATTGAAAAAGTAGTGCCCGGTTGAAAATAAAACAATGCTGCCTCTTTTTAGTAACAATACAACGATAAGATAAATATGCAATATGTTGTTAATATGTCTTCTAGGACAACTCAGATTTTTATACCTAGGATATTTAACACTACTTTTGAGAAGTCCTTTGTGATACGTGTTGCTAGAATATGGAATTATTTGCCTGTTGAACTTAGAATTTTTTCACAGTCCAACAATGCGTTTTGCTTAAAACTGTTGAATCATTTGAGATTACTTCGTTGAAGGGAGACGTGGTTGTAATATTACTGTACTTTTTTGTTTAATTATCTTTTGAAAAATTTTCTATTGTGCCTTTTTTGTGAGCTTTTATTATTAAATTCTTTGATGACGGTGGCATATATTTTTTGTATTGTTGCTTATGGTATATAGATGCATATTGTCCTTTTTTAGTATTTTTTGTAGTTATGGCTGGGGAGCCAATTATATATGAGATTTTGTTATGGATATTGTTATTAGTTTTAAGTTTACTCAGGAATATTCTATATTGTTAATACTATTTATTGGCCTTGAAGGCTTTGGTATTATAGAATGGAAATTGAATAAATAAATAAATAAATATTTTTTTATTGCTAAGGCATTGTTTACACGTGAAAAATTATTCATATATGAAAAAGAAAAGCAACATTGTTAAGAGTAAAGGTAAGGTCACATTGAGCAAATATTTGACGAAAAAATTCAAATATTTCTTTGCCACAATCTGACCACAAAATATTTTTGTGGGGCAAACACAAAAACAGCTGATTTCGAGAAAACAAAGTTATTTGTCTGCAAAGAAAATTTTAATCAATGTGGCCACAATGTGAACACCTGTAATCAAATATTTTCCTCTATTTAGAGTAAACATTTATTTGACCTTACAATGTTTTTGTATGAGAAAACAGTGAGAAATAACAGCTGTTGCATCACTCTTGTCAGCTTTTTATATTTAAAAATCACTTTTCTCAAGCAATTTGATATTTACACATTATATTATTATATTAATACCGCAAATGCATTGCAGATAACAACAACAACATACAAATATCTTTTTGTTCCTTTTCAGTTGTAAAGGAATTATTTTAGTTTTAATTCGTAACATTTTATATGTAATTTGAGAAATATGTTTGTAATTCAAAAAATTTACTTTTTTAAATTGAGAATTCCAATTGCAATTATATTTCGTTTTATCCGAACTGCAAATGGAATTATTCGAATTAAAAATAGAATTCTCAATTTACAACTGGATTGAAATTCAATTCAACTAGACATATTCAAATTATAAACGCAATAATTTGAATTACAAATGTATTTCTCGAATTACAAATGAAATGTTACCAATTAAAACCAAAATTACTCGATTTACAACTGAAAAGTTGTATATTAAAATCCCAAAGGACGTTGATCGCTAAAAGCGTTTTTATTTCATATACGACATTGACAACATTGACATGTAAAACAGCTGTGCAGATAAACGTTTACCTACAAAAAGACAAAAAGGAATAATAGAAAATTGAAGTGAGAAGTAATTCCAAAAAAACTAATAAATAAAAGGGAAATCGAATATGAAGTGCCGCAGAAGAAATCTCGGGGAAAACCAAAGGTTGCAAAGGAGTGGGCAGAGGAAGATATTTTTAAACTCATTGCTCTAGTGAAGGAACCAAATTGTCAAAATCTGCCGCGTTCATCCTCAAGAAACTTTTATAGAGCGATGGTGTTTCAGCCCGCAGTTGAGTCAGCAATTTTACGCAACATCCTTCCTCTTTTCTTTGACGCAACCATTCTCGAACCCATGGTCTTTTCTTTCTATTTTTCATGGGTTCGTCCTCTTTGACGGCAATATATGATGTTGCACCACAACATAAAATAAAAAGCGCCTCTTCCTGCTGCATAACTTCTTTTAAATATTTCGACCAAACAATTTTTTGTTTTTTTTTGACAGTGTGATCAAACTGCTTTTTATTCAAATATATTTTTCAAATGTGACCGCACGTCAAACCTGTTTTGTCATTGCTTTATTTGCCACTATTTGATGGGTGTTTGAACAAACAAAATTTGTCAAATAAATGTGAGCAATGTGAACACAAAATCAACTCTGTATGAAAACAACATTTTTTTGGGAAAATATGATAAAATATGTTTGGGTCAAATATTTGCTCAATGTGACCTTACCTTAAGATGCGGATTTAATTCAGGCAAACAAAATGGAAATGGAAAATTATTAAAAATGTCAATATTATTTGATAATCCTTCAAAATCAACATTTTATTCAATTATATTTGTATTGTTAAAAGTGAAAGAATCCGCGTGTTCTTCTAAATAAGAATCCAAGTTGCACTGCATCAATTGGGGATATCGCATTCTAATCAAAAAGAGCATACTTTCTTATACGAAAACTAGTGAATTCTGGAACGACTATCTGCTTATATTATGGTCTGTTCCAGAACTGCAAGAATGTAAAAAAGATTTTGACAATGAGATGTTGTCAAACGTATAAATTTGAAAAAAATTGTAAACATATGATTGCATGACTTTATCTTCTTAGTTCTACCAAGTTTTTTTCTTTAAAACAAAGAAATTCATAACTTGAAAATCAAAAATTCCTGCAGTTTCTGTTGAAAAGATAACATTAAATATTCATTCAGAATACATTTTCAAGTTGAAGTACTACTAATTGACCCAACATAACATAACAGTGATGCCCAGTTTTTTTCTTAATTTATTAAAATGGGCTACTAGTTCATTGTGATCGCCTCCACGTTTTTTAGAATAAGAAGATCATAAAAATGAAGATTTTTATAAAAATATATTTTTGTTCCCAAGCGTTGATGCTTTGTGATGTGGATGTCCTATAAATGATCTATGTTTAATGGATTTATTCATGGTACAATAAGGAGGTACAACAGCTTCGTAGAATTATAGAAATATATCCCTGAGGTCATGACCGCATTCTGACAGAAATAATGAAATTATTTGCAAAAAGTTGTTTTCATTTATTTTATATTTTTCAAATGAGTTAAATAACGCGAGAAATAAATTAAATGCCTGGATTTTCTTTCAAAAATTTGATCCAAAGTCTTAAATCCCTCAATTCCATGTGCAAATCTGGTTAAAATCATCAATGCGAGCCCCACAATTCAAGTTTCTTAAAATCATTGGTTTAACCCTAGACAGCTTCGATTCGACGACTACGAGACAGAATATTCGTTGTCTCTCTTGCGCGCTAAATTTGATCATCACAACATTGCTTGTCAACTCAGTGTTCGCTGAGCTTTTCCGAGAGGTACACTTGTTTGGTGGGTTAGTACAATATTTTTCTAGATATTACGATAATGCTCGTCGTTTCGACGAATGGTTAGGGTTTGTGTTAGGATTTTTTAACATATGTTTTTATTTTGTGCAGTTTTAATCATGTCTTCAAAGCGATTTTTGAGTGATGAACATATAATGAGTTTGTTAATGGACGAGGAGTATGATGGAGCATTGGAGGAAACATCTGATAGCGAAACTGAAGATAGCGTATTGGTGGATAATGTTGAAAGTGACTATCAGTCGGAGGAGTCATCATTACTTTCGGGCGGTGAAGACGTTCATGAGGTGGTTTCTGGTGTTTCGATGGATGATGTGCCGGGACTTGAAACGGCTTCTGCTTCATATGAAGTAAGCTCAGGTAACGATCCAAGTATCTTGGCATTCTCAAGTAGCACTATCCGCAGTCGGTCATGTCATGTTTGGGCCACGCGCAAAGGGCGAACTTCGAATAGAACAGCAGCAATAAATATAGTTCGTGGTGCCAGGGGGCCAACTCACGCAGTAAAGGGTATTGCCGACCCACTAATGTTATTTGAACAATTCATGACAAATCAGATAGTAGACGAGATTTTGAAATGGACAAACAAAGAGATTGAGATGAAAAGACAGAACTATGACTCAATATCATCTACGCAAAATAACACTAGCAAAGAGGAGATCAGAGCACTGTTGTTAATTATGGTGTTAACTGCTGCGTTGAAAGACAACCATCTGACCCTTGATGAATTGTTCAATTCAGAGTATTGTGGTACAAGATATGTGTCATGCATGAGTAAAGATAGGTGCGAATTCATTCTTCTATGTCTACGTTTTGATGATAGAGCAGTTCGCTTGCAACGGCAAAAAAACTATCCTTTTACACCCATTAGATATATATGGGAAATGCTTATGGTCCAGTGCTGACAAAACTACGTTCCCGGAACAAATGTTACTGTTGATGAGCAGCTACTGGCATTCCGAGGCAGGTGTAAGTTTAGAATGTATATACCAAATAAACCCGCCAAGTATGGGGTCAAGTTAAAAATGATGTGCGATAGTGGCACAAGGTATATGGTCGACTGTATACCATATCTCGGAAAAGGAACCAATACAGGAGGGATGCCTTTGGGAGAGTTCTTTGTAAAGGAACTTACTCGTAGTATACACGGCACGAACAGAAACGTTACCATGGACAATTGGTTTACATCAGTGCCACTAGCAAAGCAATTACTTCAACAGCCTTATAATTGTAGGAACATTACGTTCTAATAAAAGGGAAATTCCAGAAGAAATGAAGAACAAGAAAAATGGTAAGAGAAACAATCAAGCCAGCGAAGTCAATACATCCAGAAAGGTGAATACATCGATGTTCGTATATGATGGACCCCTTACACTTCTTTCCTTCAAACCAAAACCATCAAAAATGGTTTACATGCTTTCATCTTGTGATGAGGAAGGCTCAGTTAATCCAGAAAATAAAAAACCACACATGACTGAGTTCTACAATTCAACAAAAGGTGGTGTGGATACATTCGACCAAATGTGCTCTGTAATGTCATGCAGCAGGAAAACCAATCGATGGCCAATTTGCGTTTTCTATGGTATGATGAATATAGCATGCATTAACATTGTCATAATGCCTCGGTACAGGGTAAAAAGTTCTGCCTAGGCGTGATTTTATAAAGAGTCTGCATTCACAACTTGTGGAACCTTGGATAAAAATCCGACTGGAAATTCGCACCAGGCCGACCCACACAAAAAAAAAAAACAAAATAAAGGAGATATTATTTTCCAAAAATGATGAAGATCAAGGTCTTCAACAAGCAGAGGTAACAAAAAGTAATAAAAGAAAAGTTTGCGGCTTATGTTCCTATAAAAAGGCGCATGACAAAGTCGGTATGCGCAAAATGTAATACTGCAATCTGTGGTGAACATAAAGTTGATTTTTGCATAAAATGCTCCTAAAAAATAGTTTTTATATTTTATTTGAAACATTTAAAGTGTTTTAACTAAAGTACGTCAAAGAAGAAATGGCTGTTTTGTGTTTCTTTATTTTAATTTTTTTTATAAATATTTTGTATTCTCGGATCTCATAAAACCTAGTGCCTTAATTAAAGACGCATACAACAAATAAAATTTGAAATATAATATAAACTAATTGTTTTATTTTATTTTGTACTATTGTTCCTGAAACACATATATTTGTTATTAAAATAATTATGGATTATTTAAATGCATGAAATAAAGACACCATAACAATGCTCGTCGAATCGACGAATGGTTAGGGTTTATGGGAGGGGACTGAAGGTTAGCTGTCTAGGGTTAAAGAAAACAATAAATATATACACAAAATTGTGATATCGGGCACACTTAGAAAAAAATTGTAATCAGCTGGTAGCCTTTATATTTTTATTGTAACATGGATTTATTTATGTTTAATGACTTTAATAAATATTTATGGTAAAACATTTGTGGAATATGTTCAAAAAGAAATTTCATCTTGAAAGTAGTTGTACTCAGTACTTTTCGTACAATAATAGTACACGTTTCCGAAACTCCCTCTATATGTCAAGGCTACACATAAACAGCGACCCCAATATCTAATTTCAAATATCAATCACTATCTGTTCACTCAATACCAAATTGTACCAAATTATGTACCACTTAGTACATTTCGTACAATTAGCGCTTTCCCTGAACCCAGTACCAAATAAAGTACCATTTAGTAGTTTGTGTGCACTTGTAGTACACATTTCCGAAACCATCCCCATATGTCGTTGGAACACATGAATACAAAAGGTTAAATTGCAAGCACTAACTTTTCACCCATTTTCCAAAATTGTACCAAATTTAATACGATTTACTACCACACTTCAAAAAATAACTTTAATTCCGAACAGGGATCTTAAAATCAAAACATGGAAGTTCCAAATCCAATAATTCACCCTTTACCTAACTCTCCCGAATTTAGTACCATTTAGGACAGTTCGTACACTTTTCCAAAACTATCATCATATATAACTTTCCAACCTTGGTTCTCTACGAAATTTCAAGTTTTTAGCTCTATCCATTTACATAATATCAAATGGTACCATTTTAGAACTTCTCGTTGCCTTAAAGTTCGAACTTTCAAAAACCCTTTAGTACGAATGTTTAAAAAACCCCAGCATTATCACAACCCTACTCACAAAGAATGATTCTCATAAAAATTTCTAGATTCTAGCATCAACCGCCTTGTCTGGGCCTTGATTCTCGACCAGTAGAAGTACAATATCAGACCCTGGTACCTCTCTAAAAATTTTAAATTTCCCCAAAAAAAAAGTCAAAACTAATTTTTTAAATCAGAATAACTCTTCAAAAGGAAGTACTAATTTTGTAGTATATAAATGCAGAGGGTATATTAATATTTGTCGGAACACCAATTAAAACTATTTCCATTGTATTCTACTAAAAGAGGATTACTAAATTTTTATACCCTACACCACAAGGTGGTCAGGGTATTATGTCTTTGTGCATTTGTTTGTAACAGGCAAAAGGAAACGAGATAGACCCTTAGTTCCTTTTGATGATCTGCATAGATTCACTTTCTGAGTTGATTTATGCATGTCAGTCCGTCCGTCCGTCTGTCCATGTATTCTTGTGAACAAAATGCAGGACGCATTTATTATCCGATTGAGATGAAATTTTGCAAACAACACTTTTTTGGCCCAAGGACGAACCCTATTGAAATTGGAGATAATCGGTAAAAATTTAGATATAGCTCCCATATATATCTTCGTCCGATTTGCCTTCTTTTTTGTGCACCAAACGTGTAATATCAGCCCGAATAGTATGGAATTTTGCACATACATCCAAATTAGGTCTGAAAATAAGTATGCCAAATTTGATCGAAATCGGTTCAGATATAGCTATAGCTCCCATATATATTGTTCATCCGATTTGTTATTTTTGTCCTCCGCAGCCGTAATATACACTCTGTAACAACAATATTTGGGGAAATATATCAAATGCAGCTCAGAAATACCTTTGCTAAATTTTATCGAGATCGGTTCAGATTTGGATATAGCTCCCATATATAACTTCGTCCGATTTACCTTTTATTGTGCACCAAACGTCTAATATTTGCCCAAATGGGAGGGAATTTGGCACATACGACCGAATTTAGCCTAGAAGGTAGTATGCCAAATTTGGTGATGATCGGTTCAGATATAGCTCATCCGATTTGTTGTATTTGTTACCTACAGCCGTAATATGCACTTCGTAACAACGATATTCAGGGAAATATATCAAATACAGCTCAGAAATATCTTTGCCAAATTTTATAGAGATCGGTTCAGATTTGGATATAGTTCCCATATATATCTTTATCTGATTTCAAATTAATTTTGCACCAAATGGGGAATATAAGTCCGAATTTAAAAGATACAAATGCTTCGGCATATTTAGTCCTTTGAATTTTAAATTATAATTATAATCATAGCATGTATGATTGAATTCTCCCATAAAAAAACTTTTAATTATTAAGTGGAGCTCAACTAAATTAGCAAAGTGGTGTAGGGTATCATAAAATCGGCCCCGCCCGACTTTAGGACTTTCTTTACTGGTTAATTAATGTCCCAGAATATTTATATTATTTATTCACAGTGCATTTCTAAAACATATGGTTTGGTGGTGTTTAAACATTTTTCTCCTCAAAGGAATGTGAATAGAATCTTAAACTCCTTATTCGTGCACCAACAAAATGGTTTTTGCAAGGTCTTAACTAATGGATTTCCTTGAAATCTTGTAACACATATCAAATAACACACACACACAAACAAACATTTTCACGCCTATTACCTAATGACCACCATCTTTTTGCCACATTAAAGGCTAATCATCTGTGACAACATTTACACTTTCTTTTTTGGGCAAAGGTTTGTCGAACTCATCAGCGTTACTCATGTCAGCTATCCCTTGGCAAATTTTTGCACATCAACTCTTCTCCTCGGTGTTGCGCCATTTGGCCTCGAAATGAGTTCAAATGTAAAACTAATTACATTTTCATCATCCTTTTGGTCCTGCAAACCACCGACCACCTATTCCGAGTACTCGGTTTCCAGCTTCTTGAATATGACACAAGTGTCATCTGTTAACAGAGAGTGGCAGCAGATTGCAATTGGAGGTAGGTCGGTAGGTAGGTGGATGATTGAAGTAGCTGATTTTACTCACGTACGAATGATATCATGGACTAAACAATTTTCCACTCTGAGTGGTTACACGAAAAGAAGAAGGACAATAAAACATATTCCAAAACAGCAAAACTTTAACAAAAACTTGATACCATTACCGACCAATGAACGTGGCCACAATTAAAGTGGCAACATTATCTGCATACTAATATGCAGTGCAACAATTTTCCAATGTGACAAATTACTCTTTTCAATTTATGTGATATATTTTACATTTATGCGAAACATGGGTTTTAAAAATGGCATATGTTACATAAACTATGAAATACAGGATTCATAAAGCCACTTCCTGTGGCAAACGTTCACTGAAATTTTCCTTCGAGTCTACTTGACAATTTACGCAGATAAAATATACACAGCATTTACAAAAGGTACTAACCAATATTTCAATACTTATTGCAAAAGGAAAATATATAACCATATTCGGACACCATTACTTGGGAATAGATCGATAATCATAGTTTTGGAAGATTAATTTAGTACAATTTTTTTTAATAGGCCCCAACATTTTGAAGACTAAGTAAAAAACTGTAACATATAAATTTTAAGACACATTTTCTCCCTCATGTTTGTAAAAACCAGAACGTTTAACTTTTAACAAGCAAAAATTGCATGGATGTACCCAGAAAATTTAAATTATTTTTAAGGTCCAAATCGAAAAAATATTATATTACATACAAAAGGGTCACAAAACCAAAAATTGAAAGGGAATTCCCTTTTGGTGATATGCTCTTCTGGTCTAATAACAACATCTCCAAATCGATTGTGAAACTGGACTTAGAAGTTACGTTACATGGGAAATATAGCCCTCATCATCGAAGTTAAAGGATTTTACACGATCTCGAATAAAAAAATTAATTCCAAGGCGCTTCCAACTGCGACCGATTAAATAAAACACGGATATTTAATTTTTTAACAATTATAACGATTCACAATTTAATGATACTCAAAATAATTAATTCACACTTTAATGATACTCAAAATAATTAATTACAAAGAAGATATTAATATTTAATGAACTGCACTCGAAATAGCCAAAGCCAAGACTGCCGGTTGCCTTCCAACTTTGTTGCCTCGATGGTTCTATTGATTCCGTTCGACCAACACGCGCCAGTATGCAGGTGCTGATACTGCAGAAAGAATTTCTCATCGCTTGCAATATCGAAATTGGATCGGAAGCGCGTGTTGCAATCAAAATAAAATGAGCTTAAGTTGCAGAAGCGACAGTGTCGCCAATGTCGTTAACTTCGAATATCTTCTCTATGTTGATTGTCTATATAGAGGCAATACTTTAACACATACCTACAGTAAATACCTCCTGTAGGAATATCTGCTGTTAATTCGTAATTTGGATATACAGGGTGAGATAAAAAAAAAAAAACTGCAACAAAGTCAAACGACATAATTATACTCTACAACACTATGTGTTGGGGGTATTATAAGTTTGATTGGGCCAAAAATTATGTAACACCTCGAAATATTAGTTTTCCACATAGGAAAGTATATATGGATCTTCCTATCTCGCCGAGCTGAGTCGATCTAGCTATGTATGTATGTCCGTCCGTCTGTCCATGTTAATTTGTAATCACTCTACAGGTCGCAATTATGACCCGATCTTTACGAAATTTAGATTGAAGGCGGGGATAAGGTCAGAATAGAATATTTCTTTTGGAGATGATCGCATAATATTTAGGGGTTAAAATGGACCTGATTTTGCATTTGCTCTATAGGTCGCAATTATAGACCAATCGACGCGGAAGTTAGCATGGGGCTAAAGCTTAGGGCTGGGCAGAAGCCTTCGAATTTTGATGGTCATCGGGTAATATTTAGTGGGTAGAAAAGGCTATGACATTTGTGTTAAATAAAATCAAATTTTCCATTAAAACGCGAATATTTTTAATCCCGGCGAAAGCACAAATAGACGAACACGTCAATCCTGACCGTTACGTACATGCCAATAGTAAATATTTCGGATATATATAGCGAAATATATACAATGTGTATATACAAAGGAAGGGGATTTTAGCTAGAATGCTTATATCTCAAGAATGGCTGGACCGATTTTGACTAATTTTGTCAATCCAGAATGCCCGCATGGCATAAAAATATAGAATCTAAAAAAACACAGAAAAATGTGTCAATAATGATGTTAATTTAGATTTTGTTGTGTTTTGTGACATATTTTTATTTTTTAATATTTTTTATCGCATGCGATTTTTTCAATTTGACTTATAATATAAAAGTGTATATTTTGGAATATTTTTTTTTTCACCTTACAACTCAGGTTGGGGATATTGTATACATACAGGGTTGCCCATATTCGACGGAACCATCTGGCAACGCTATAACTTTTGACAGAGATGTCACATCGCTTAATGACATACCGCGGTTGAAGCGTCAGTCAAAGCAGATTTTTACCATGAACCAATACACGCCACGCGAGCGCTCTGAAATAGTTGAAATTTACATTCAACAGAAGAAGTCTATTGTGAAAAAAGAAAAAAAATGCGAGAAGTGCGCCTTCTAAGAACACCATTAAGCGTTTATACGAAAAATTTTCGACTGGTAAGGCTCTTTCTAATCCGAATAGGCCACATAAAAGTCGACCAAGGCGATCGGCCGAGAATATCGCTGCCGTACGAGCCAGTGTTGAGAGGTCTCCAAGAACATCTCAAAAACGCCGTTCTCAGCAGTTGGGCATGGCTCGGTCCACTTTACAACGGATTATTCGCATTAATTTGCATTTGTTCCCGTACAAAATTCAATTGACGCAAAGAATGTTGCCTGCGGACAAGCCTCGTCCATTGGAATGGGCCCAAAGGGTCCAAAGGTCCCTCGAATATGGGCAACCCTGTATTGCAATTATCGTCCGATCCTCACGAAAAGGGTAGGGTTAGGCTCAGAATGGATAGGCCTATTGTTTTCAAAGATGTCCGCAATTTTATTTGTTATTTAGGGGTTGAAATAGCCGTTATAATACAAATAGAAACCAAAGGATATAAAATCTGGCATGAAGTTAGAGTTTAGGACTCTGGGTAGAATAGACCACTACTTTGTGTAAAAAAATACCAGCATTACTTACAGGCGATATCCGACGATAGCCAAATATCGTAGACAAGAAAATCATATAGATGAGTCTAAATTTGAAGATTCAGAGGGGCCTCTTGGTCTTGGAGGTGGTTCAAATGAACCAATAACAGAAAAAAATTCCTCATACACAATTGAAGCCATTCGACATGCCTGGGAAGAGCGATAAGGACAGGGAAGAATTTTAGCATTTTTGCACAACAACTAACAACACGACATAGTTCGTAAACATTGGGCAAATGTCCCTGTTCAAAATGCTAAGGGTAATATCTGCGCAGTGTTCCGTGACATAGTTTCAAAAGCGAAATCTTCCAAAATGTATTAGGACATAAGAGGGCTTCTAACATGTTGTAGTGTTGTAGGGTATCACATGGTCGGCCCGCACGACTATAGCCTTTGCTTACTTGTTTTTAATTTTTTTTTTTTAAATTTTATTGAATGAAAGCAAAAAACGACGGAAATAGCATTAAATTTTAGAATAAGTTTAGATTTGTTTGAATTGGTCACCCTTGGCACGACTTATGGCCTTCAAATGGCCAATGAACCGTCACAGGCTGCTCGAATGTTGTTCTGCGGTATTTTGGCCCATTCACGACGAAGCTCTGGCTTGAAATGATAGTGTCGATCATTGGTATTTTTTAGTGCCAACCTTGCATTCCAAAATACTCCAGACACAATAGTCCAACGGATTGGTATCCGGAGATTTTGGTGGCCATTGTGTGCTGGAAATGAAGCGAAGAACCTCATTTTGTAACCATTCTTGGATGGCGCGTGCTGAGTGCGGTCAACATGTTTGAGTGCCCAAGGCATTAATACACCCTCAGGAATATTTTCGCGGTAATATTCGGCATTTATTGTGATGCCACGGAGAGCCACTTGTTGTTTTCCAGCCACAAACGATTTATTCACATTTAAATGATTTATTCACATTTAAATGCATTAAAACCTCCTAAATTAATACATGTTATAAATTTCCTTTTTCAATTTTCCAACTCAATTGTTTGTTTAAAATGGTAGGTCTTGTAAAAATAGCGTGACCGTTTCACAGAAAAAATTTTGACCTTTTAAGGTTAAGGTTTTTGTTAATTCCAGAAATAGTAAGACATGCAAAGAAACTTAAAAATAATTCGTTGGCTTATTTTTTTTCTTCTTGGGAATGAAAAGTAAAAATAACATGACCTATGCACGTAAACTTCATAAATTGCAAGTGTCACCATTTCTGCAGAACACATTAATTAAAAACAAAGTAATCTGGTTTATTTTTACTAAGTGCTAGAATGAAACGTATATATTTCAATGGTAGTAGTTTACTCAATAAAAATCCAAAAATACAACTGTAATAGTAACGACAAAAGTCGGGTGACCCTACAAGGCCATGCATACGTATTGAAATTCCAAAGAGTACTTACACCGCAACAGAAATCAAATAGACTCAAAAGAAATAAACAGTTGCTTCGCTCGCCGAAAGTAATAACCTGTCGAATTTGGGTTTCTCCGATGAGAAAAGATTCGTTGTCCAGCAGTTTGTAATCAAACAAAATGATCGCGTTTACTTGCCAAAGAGGTCAGCTGAAAATGTGCACCTTTTGTTGGCCACCAGAACTCAAGCGCTGCCCATGGTGGTGGTGTGAGCTCCGCTCGTATTAATCGATCGTGGCATCAGAATAAATACCGAATATTATCGCGAAAATATTCTGGAGTTTGTATTAAAGCCTTGGGCACGCAAACATTTTGGCCGCAGACTTTAGACATTCCAACAGGACTCAGCACCATCTCAGCACGTACCTCCCAAGAATGGTTACAAAATGAGGTTCCTCGCTTCATTTCCATCGCACAATGGCCAGCAAAATTTCCGGATACTAATCCGTTGAATTATTGTGTTTAGAGTATTTTGGAAAGCAAGGTTGGCACTAAAAAATACCAAAGCGTCGATCACCTCAAGCAAGCGCTTCGGGAATGGACCAAAATAAAGCGGAGTAACATTCCAGCAGCGTGTGACGGTTTCATTGGCTATTTGAAGGCCATAATTCATGCCAAAGATGACCAATTCGACCAAATCTGAACTTATTCTAAAATGTGATGCGATTTCCGACATTTTTGCTTTGCTTCCACTATATCAGTTCCGTCTGAAACCAAATTATAACTGCTTTAATACCAAATGTTGATAGGTGGTTTGATCTACTTCAAATGAATTCCTTTGTTACGGGAGCTCTACTAAGTAAGCATGGTGGTGTAGGGTATCATATAGTCGGCCCGCCCGAATTTGGGATTTTCCTTACTGGTTTTTAACTGTGGGTGACCTCTCGTATAAAATAGAATTTGCAAGGCTAAATTGTAAAATCGGATAGCTATAGATACCTATGAAAAGATTTATGAAAAGATTTACTGGTGGTGTAGGGTATCATATAGTCGGCCCGCCCGAATTTTGGTTTTTCCTTACTGGTTTTTAACTGTGGGTGACCTCTCGTATAAAATAGAATTTGCAAGGCTAAATTGTAAAATCGGATAGCTATAGATACCTATGAAAAGATTTACTTTAAACATGACAGGCCTTACTTACAAGTAGCGTGGTCGAATTTCAAATTAGAGGGAAGTGTGTGGGAACTATAGCCAAAGTTGAATTATGCGAACGAATTCAACTATGGCTATAGCTCCCACACACAGTTCCCTCTAATTTGATATCCGACCATGCTACTGGTATCCAACTTCAATTAAGCTTCTACTAAAGTAAGGCCTGTCATGTGCCTACGTCCGGGGAAAGTTGAATATGGACATATATCAAATGTCCGTTGGGCCAACCAAATTGTGAGTCAAAGCAAATATAAATGTATAACAGGTTTTCAATTTCATCTACCTTAAATTCAATCACAACCCCATTTACCCATCAACAAAACGCTTTTCGGAGATTTGTTATTTAACTCTTTGAAATTCCTCTAAGGATACTCAAAGATAAAAAACTTGTATCCAAAACCCAACCGAAATCTATTCATAACGAAAACGTGTCAGATTTTTTCCGCATGCAACCCAGTCGGTGTATAGATTAAAAATGATTAATGGACACGGCCTAAATCCATCCATGATATGAATGTGGGTTATAGATTTCATTTATGGTAGCAAATTTATAAAAACGCCAACAAAGACTCGTTGCTTTACTCGCCCATAATTTTTCTATTTTTTTTCTAACTTTTGCTATGTAGGGTCACCATCGAGTGATTTTGGGTCAAGTAAATAAATTTTGTTTATGACCATCATGAAACCAAAGGACGAATAAATCGGGTCATCTTCCGAAAAACAACAAACATCCCATACATTTATCCATTTATTCTTGGTTTCCTTTTGGTGGTGCGGTGGGGGGAAGAGAGGGTTATTAAAATTTAATTGCTTGTCACTTTATTTTTGGCACATCATCAACTAACTTATACACCTTAAAACAACAGCAACAAAAAGTACTGACGGGGTTGCATAAAAAACATCGCGATAAGAAACACCCTCGAATAGATGGACAGCAAAATAAATGAATGGCTTATAAAATGCCAACAAACATTAATGTTCGCCATAGAAGCCCACGCTTATGGCCAAATTGCAACAACAACAACGAAAATAAGGCTTCCGGTACATCATTTCGTATTTAAATGAAAATAAAATATTTCGCTGTAAAATTAATCAACTCCACAATGTTGGGGGATAAAACCGCCGTAAAAACTTTTGAATGTGAAAAAGAAGAAGCATAAAGAAATCCCTTGAAAGAGTTTTCGGCACACACAGCCACTCGCCCACACACACACACATATCCTCACGCAGACCCCAATAGACTGGCATAATAAAATGGAAGTGAAATGATGTTAATTCAAATTAATATTTAATTTGTAAGTTAGCAATGGGCCTTTGGCAGGAGCCTAATATTAGCGATGAAAGGCGAAATTTATTGTTGAAAATTTCAAACAACACAACAAAGCAATGAGATGTGACGGAATCGATGAGCTTTTCAAGGCTCTCAGAGAGCATTCTAAAAAGAGAATGCGAGAGTTTTAATGTTACTTTAAAAAAATATACAATTTGGATACTTTTTTACTTTTGAAATAAGATAACAATATGAAAAAATAACTGTGTATTTTGAAAATAAATATTGAATATGTACAGTGATTATCATCTCTCGATTTTTACGCGTTCTTTCATTTTGCGAAGAAGCTAATTTTTGGCTCAGTGGATAAGCAGAATTGTAACAACTACAAATGCATCAAGAGCCAGTAAGGAAAACCCAAAAGTCGGGTGGACCGATTCTACACCATTATAGATATTTAGTGGAGCTCCCGTAACAAAAGAATTTATTTGAAGTAGATCATAACACCTTTCAATATTACGCTTTAGAGCAGTTGCGGTTTGGTTTCAGAGGGAACTAATATATGGGAGACATATCCAATTCTGAATCGATTGTCACTAAATTTGAGGAAGACATTTTATTTCTTGCACACCAAACAACATTGGTGTAGAGAACATGACATCACTGCGAGAAAGATTATATTTAAAAAATATACATCACAAAATGGAAACGTACATCCCGAAATTCACTTCATTTGGGTTGATATTAGTCATTATTTAAGGATATACAAGGGAGCTGTATCCAAATCTAAACCAATCTTGATAAAATTTGACAGAGGTATTTCTGGGTTGTATCTGATATCTGGTACCAAATATTATTTTTGTGGAGTGCATATTACGAATTTGAGGGACTTTGCCACGAAATCGGATGAAACGGAAGCTATAGCTATATCTGAACCGATTTTTACCGAATTAGATAAACTTTCTTCTAGACTGATTTCGGTCGGATGTACCAAATGTAGGACTTTTGGGCTGATATTGGCCATTTGGTGCAAAATTAACCCGAAATCGGTTGAAGATATATATATGGGAGCTATATCCAAATCTGAACGGATCTTGATAAAATTTGGCACAGGTTTTCCGAGCTGATGTACTTGCTCCAGACTAAATTCAGGTCATTTGGACCGATATTGGCTATTTGGTGCACAATTAAGCCGAAATCGGTAGAGGATATATATGGGAGCTATATCCAAATTTGAACCGATCTTGACAAAATTTGATACACTTATTGCAGAGCTGTATTTTTGATCCAGTACCAAAGATCATTGTTGTGGAATGCATATTACGCTTGTGAGGGACTTCAAATCTCAAATCGGAAAAAAACATATATATGGCAGCTATAGGTATATCTGAACCGATGTAGACTAAATTTGAAGAACTGGTTTCTAGAACAGAGGTATTTTCGAGTAGTATTTGATGTCCGGTACAATATATTATTTTTGTGGAGTACATATTACGCATATGAGGGACTTAAAACCACAAATCGGATGAAAATTTGATGTTCTTGCTCCTAGACTGAATTAGGCGGTATGTGCCAAAATTCAGTCCGGATGGGCTGATATTAGCCGTTTGGTGCTCAATAAACCTGATATCGGATGAAACATATATACGGGAGCTATAGCTACATCTAAACCGATTTTCTCCAAATTTGACGTACTTGCTTCTAGACTGAATTTATAGGTAATTTGCACTTATATTAGCGATTTGGTGTACAATTAAACCCCAGTCGTTTGAAGATATATGGGAGCTATATCTAAATCTAATCCGATTATCACCATTTCAATGGCGTTCGTTACTGGAACAAACAAATATTGTTTGCCAAATTTCGTCCCAATCGGATAATAAATGTGACCTGAATTTTGTTCACAAGAATACAAGGATGGACGTACTGACATGCATTAATCGACTCATCCGACTCAATCCAGGTTCACGTCTTCGTACAGCCCCCATATAATGGTACCTCCCTACATTCGGTATTTTGATGATTTTAGCGACATTATTCACCGGAATTGTTTCAAATTTGGTATTTGATGTTCGTAGGAGATATTACAGCCTATGACAGAAAACGGTCTGTGCAGGTCCACGTCTTTATATAGCCCCCATATAACGGTACCTCCTAATATTCAGTGTTTTGATGATTTTAGCGACATTATTCACCGGATATACTTCAAATTTTGCATTTGAAGTTCGTAATGGGTACTACAGCCTAAGACAGAAAATTATCTGTGCAGGTCCACGACCTTATATAGCCTCATATAACAGTACCCCCCGATATCCGGTATTGATGATTTTAGCGTCATTATTCACAGGAGTAGTTTCAAATTACGTATATAGAGTTCGTAATGGGAACTACAGTCTGTGACAGAAAATTGTCTGTGCAGGTCCAGGTCTTCGTATAGGCTCCATATATCAGTACCTCCCTATATTCGGTATTTTGACGATTTTAGGTACAATACTCAAAGAAATTGTTTGAAGTTCGTAATGGATATTACAGCTTGTGACAGAAAATTGTCTTTGCAGGTCCAGGTTTTCGTATAGCTCCGATATAACGGTACCTCCCTATATACGGTATTTTGATGATTTTAGCTTTATTATTCACCGTTTATTTCATGTTTCGAATTTGGTATGGTAAAGGCTTATGACAAACAAAGCCTATGTAGGTTTACGTCATAGAGACCCCAATTAACGGCTCTATTCCGTATTTTTAAGATTTGAACAGCATTTTAAATGGAATTTTTCGGCCCGGCCGAACTTACTGCTTTTTTGCTTGTTTTATTTTAATTCACTGCAAATTTTATCATAATTTTACTTTTCAACTCTAAAGCAGTTTCGGGTTCTTAGGCCAAACGTTGTTAAGATCTTTATGAAATTTTATGTATTTCAAAATGGATATCTTTTCATATAGGTCCACTTTTTGGAATGGCCCCCTTAGATTTCAAGATTTTTTTACATTTTATTTGAGTTCTTATTATATAAAAAATCAATTTTGGAAAAAAATCAATTTTGGTCTAATTTTAATGCAGCGCTTATAAAAAGAATCCCCGCTGATATTAGTTATTTCAGAGGTGTTAACCTATATTCAAATTTATTTTGTTTTAACTTGGTGTCATTGGCCGTAAAATACATTTTCGCAATGAATTTCAATGCAAGGTCCAATGTTCATGATTTCGATTTGAGACACAGTCATAATATGGTACCACTAGATATTCGATGTATTTTAGAACTTTAGGACATTTGAGATTTTTAGCAATCAAATAATGTCTTATGAAAATATTTTCGGTGTAGGAGAATCTAAAAATGTTGACCCTCATTTTCACTTATCCATACCAGCCACAGTACTGTGCACATAATATGTTTCAACGGGGACTTGCTGCATACTCATATACATATTTTAATGTCCCGTTCTCTCCTTCTAAGAGAGCCTATAAAATTTCACTTTGAATTGTTTTTCATGGTTTTATTACTTCTGGCTATGTCAAATCAAGAGAGGTTGTAAAATTACGATTTGTTGAATTTTTATTTGAAATTTGAATTTCTGATTTTATTAAAAAAAAGTACACGGTCTCTCGGGATGTTCAAATGAAAATATTAATAATTCAATAGATTTATCAAAGGGAAACAAAACCATTAAAGTACCTCTTTTTTGTTGGTTGGAAATCACAGCCACGCGAACAAAACAACCAATGAAACAGACTCGCCGGTAACACAACATAAAACGTGAATCCTGTAGCGGGGGATGAGCGCTGTGTGTGTGAGTGTTTTTGCTTTCTACTTTTTACACCGAAATTATCAATTACTTTAAGTACGATTTGTTTGCAAAGAT
Organism: Musca domestica; assembly: GCF_030504385.1. Lineage (NCBI taxonomy): Eukaryota > Metazoa > Arthropoda > Insecta > Diptera > Muscidae > Musca > Musca domestica. The sequence goes on along the minus strand of NW_026712364.1, from coordinate 3,234,332 downwards.
GGAGGTGAATGAAGGTAACACCGAAGACGGTGGTGTCGATGTATGTGCAACCTTTTTTTCAGGGGAGTTTTTTTTTTGTAATAAAGAAAATTGAATTTTCATCGTGTGGTCATTTATAAGAAAAAGCGAGATAAGTTTACATTTCCTGTTATGCTACAGAATTTAGATGTATCATGAAATACAAGCTATGTATTGTTAAAGATTTTCCCTGGTAACTCAGTGCATGTGTTTTTGTCCAGGGTTCAGCTGCAAGATTTAAAATTTAAACAAGTTACGTAAGGACAAAAGCCGTGCGGGGCCGACTATATGATGCCCTATAATGATATTTATATTAGCAGTTTTACCTGTAACAAATAAACCTTTACATTGTGAATTTGTGTGAACTAAACCATAACGACTATGATTGGTATTAAATGTGTGTATTGGCTTAGGAACGTTTATATTTGAATTTCAATTGAAGCTGCGACATAATCTGAACTAATTCCCTCTAAATTTAACGGAGGTATTCCGGAGGTGTGACGTCTCGCAAGAAAAATTATTGCTATGGAGTTCATTTTTTTCTAAGATCTTAAATTCAAGTTTATTAGAATTACGTAGCATGGTTGGAGTATCATTTACATCAAATTATTGTTATACAGTGAACTATTTCGACCGGCCTGGTTGCCTGGCCGCAATCAGGATCTTTTATAACCTCCACCATACTATATTATATATATATAACTTTATCAAAGTATATATTAGTTAACGTTAACTTCTTTATTTCTGTTTCTGTTGCGCGTGCAAGTTCGATGGCACTTAAATATGCTTGCAAAATGCTTACAATGCAATCATGTCATTCATTCGTATAAACAACAGATAAATGCTTACATTTTAAGAAACCTAACTCTAAGAAATAATAAAATCAAAAGTGCTAACGTTGCACTAAATACATTGTCCAACAAAACTTAATTTTAAGAATAAAGGAAAAATAAAGTCAGTCCCATTTTGTCACTCGAAAAAGAACGTTATGTTTAATTGGCGCCCAACGAAAAATTAAAAGCACCCAAACGGCTGCAAAGTTAATAAAGGCACCTCATGAAGCTGCAAACTGTCAACTAAAAATTAAAGCACCCAAACGGCTGCAAATTAATAAAGGCACCTCATAAGCTGCAAACTGCTAACTAAAAACATCAAAACCTGTGGAAGAAAGCACCTCATAAAGCTGCGTACTGGTAACTAAAAACATCAATAACCTGTTGAAGAAGACACCCTATAAAGGCTGTAAATCAACACTAAATCCCCAAAAGCTGTGGGAAAAACTTGTGGAGTACGAGAGAGTCAACGACATCCAGCCGGCTCAAAAGATTGAAGACACCCCCTTAGTAGCGGAAGCAAAAAGGAATACGGAGAATCAACAGGAGACGGCATGCTCTACAAAGTTTTATTGTAAGTTTAGAAAGAAAAGTGATAGTGTTTAAGTGAAGAAAAAAAACTAAAAACATTGATAAAAACAATTTCCCTATTATTAATTTTGAAAAGTTAAAACAAAACAGACGGCATGCTCTATAAAGTTGTATTGTAAATTTAGAGATAAAAAGTGATAGCGTTTAAGAAAAAAAAAACCCAAAAACTAAAAACATTGATAAAACAATTTTCCTATTATTAATTCTGAAAAGTTAAAACAAAACAAAATTGTAAAAATATAATTTGTGTTCTAAAAGGTTAACAACTAAATAGTGATCGTTTAAAATGTCCAACCCAAATAACCTTATCCGACCACCCATCCTTAACGTCAATAACTCCGACGGACAAAATAATAACGGACAGAATAATAATAACAATAATAGCGCAATAAATTCAGCAAACATGGAACAAACCATTGCCAGAATCTGTGCACAGCAATGCCAAATTGCCATAGCCCAATTTTTAAGACCTAGTTCAGACATAGCAGGCGAAGACGAAACTATCGACGTCAGATATAGAGAGAACTTGACAGATTTAGATAAAGTACCCGACGTAGTGAGAAGCTTGAGAGAATTTTCAGGAAAAGCATCGGAATTCAGCTCTTGGAAAAAGAGTGTCGAAAGGATCCTTAAGTTATACGAATCTACAAAAGGTACCCCAAAATACTTTGCCATCCTTAACACCATAAGGAATAAAATCATCGGTAATGCCGATGCGGCCTTAGAGTCTTACAATACACCCCTTAATTGGAGTAGTATTTCAAAGTGTCTAACGCTTCACTACGCAGATAAGCGTGATCTTACGACACTAGAATATCAAATGACAACCTTAATACAAGGTAACAACAGTATCCAAGATTTTTATCAAGAAGTGTATTCACACCTTACGCTTATTATGAACAAATTGTCATGTCTCGATGTAGGTAAAGAAGCTCTAGATATCCTAGCCCAAACTTATAGGGATAAAGCTTTAGACATTTTCATAAGAGGACTAAAAGGACAAATGTCAATTCATCTTGGCATGAAAGAACCGACGGATCTCCCACAAGCACTACAATTATGTCTCAAAATGGAAAATCAATTCGCTAGAGCACAATTTGCTAACTCACACAATCCAACAGTTAAAAATAATAGACTAAATTTTCAGAAACCACCCCATCCAAAAACTCATTTTCAAAATACGAATCAGATGCCATTTTACCCACAATTGGCATATTTGCCACAACACTCTGGTGTTCGACAAAATAATTCTAATCCTCCTATTTATCCTCGTAATAATTATAATCAACATAATTACCCCCAAAATCAAAATTTGCAACCACCAAGACCAACAGCACCAAAACCTCAGCCCAAGCCTGAGCCGATGGAAATAGATGCTTCCATGCAATCCCGAGCTGTTAACTACATGAATAGGCCAGCACAAAATAATAGATTTTATGGAAAGAGACCATCAGAACATTCTGACCAATTTAGGAGACCTGATAAGGCACAAAGAAATTTTCATGTAGACACAGATGAATTAGGTCCCACCGCTGAAGAATACGAAACAATGTTAGAGCAGTATGAAAATCAAGAACAATTATCTGATCTCAATGATTACATAAAAAATCAATATGATGTTCTTGACAACGATGACAAAGAAGATACACAAGAATTCGTAGATATTCATTTTTTAGATTAACGAATTCGTCCTTACCTTATTTTGAATGTAGGACGAATTCAGGGCAAATTCTTAAAATCTTGATTGATACGGGTTCAAATAAAAACTATATCCAACCTGGACTTATAAAAAATCCTTTAGAAAATAAAACCCCGTTTTTTGCAAACTCAGTAGGAGGAAAAACAGCAATAACACAACACACTTTTATTAATCTTTTTGACAAAAATTGTTGCCCTCTACAATTCTTCCTTTTACCAACCCTTAAATCTTTTGACGGAATTTTAGGAAACGATAGCTTAAAAAAATTATCTGCTGTCATTTATACGTCAAAAGACTACATGCTTATAGACAATAGAATAAAAGTGAAAATAAAGCAGAAATTATCTAGATCTGTGAACACTATCGACCTTAGGACAGACCATTTAACCCCACAAGAGAAACAAAAATTAGATCTAGTGATCCAAAGGCATAAATCACTCTTTGGGGAACCAAATCAAAAACTTACTTACACTACGACAGTAGTCGCCGATATTCAGACTACCAATGTCGAACCAGTTTATTCAAAATTTTATCCCTACCCTATGCATTTGAAAGGAGAAGTAGAAAAACAGATAAAGGAACTCCTCGATCAAGGTATAATTAGACCTTCACGGTCGCCATACAATTCACCCATCTGGATCGTGCCAAAAAATCGGATGCATCAGGCAAAGTGAAATACAGAATGGTGATAGACTATAGAAAATTAAATAAAGAGACAATTCGAGATAGATATCCCATCCCAGAAATAAATGAAATCCTACCACAAATAGGAAAAAATAAACTGTTTAGTGTATTAGATTTAAAAAGTGGATTTCACCAAATATTACTTAGGGAAAGTGATAGAGAAAAAACTGCCTTTTCTATTAATAATGCAAAATACGAATTCACTCGACTTCCATTTGGTTTGAAAAATGCTCCGTCCATATTCCAACGAGCCTTGGACGACATTCTTAGGGAGCACATTGGCAAAATATGTTTCATCTATATGGATGATATAATAATATTCGCAGAGGATGAAGATTCACATCTCAAGAATATTTCAACCATATTCGAGACATTAGAGAAAGCCAATATAAAGGTACAACTCGACAAATGTGAATTTTTGAAAAAAGAAGTTGAATTCCTAGGTTTCATAATATCCGATTCCGGTATAAAAACAAACCCAAAAAGGGTTGAAGCAATAGAAAAATTTCCACTTCCGTTAACACTAAAAGACTTAAGATCATTTTTAGGACTTTGTAATTTCTACAGACGCTTTATTAGAGATTATGCCAAAATTTCTAAACCTCTGACAATATATTTAAGGGGGGAGGCAGGACGTGCGTCCAAATACGTTTCCAATAAAATGGCTATAGATCTCGATCAAGAAGCAGTAGAAGCTTTTAATAAATTAAAGAGAATATTGTCATCGGAAGACGTAATATTGGCATATCCCGATTTTAATAAAGAATTTGAACTTACTACTGACGCTTCGCACTATGCAATGGGCGCAGTGCTTTCACAAGATAATAAACCAATTGTATTTTTGTCTAAAACTTTCAAAAAGGAAGAGGAACATTATGCAACAAACGAAAAGGAGATGCTTGCAATTACTTGGGCTCTCAAATCCCTCAGAAACTACCTTTACGGTTCTGCCAAACTTAAAATTTATACCGATCACCTTCCACTGACATACGCATTGAATAATAAAACAGCTAATTTCAAGCTAAGAAGATGGAAAGCCTTCCTTGAGGAATTCAATTACGAATTACTATACAAACCCGGTAGTACAAATGTAGTTGCCGATACACTATCAAGACCTCCTAAAGAACCAGAAGAGATAAATGCTCTGACTTCGACCCAACACAGTCATGAAAGCTCATCTCATAATTTAATACAATACACTGACGCTCCGATAAACGCATTTAAGAATCAAATTCTCATCTCTTCAGAAGATGATGAACCATCTTATAAATTTGAAATTGTCTTTCCAACTTATCACAGACATACTATAAATGAACGAAATATTACACCAGAATTTCTCAGAGACATTTTGAAGAAATATTTAAACCCATCGGTAACAAACTGCTTAAAGACTAATGACGAAATCTTGGGAGTATTGCAAGAAGTGTTCCGTGATAATTTCACACAATACAAAGTCAAATATTCAAGACAAATGGTAACCGACTTGAAAAATGATGAAGACCAAGAAAACAAGATTATTGCTGAACATAATAGAGCACACCGAAATAGCGTAGAAAATAAAGCACAGTTATTGACAAAGTACTACTTTCCCAGAATGCAAGCTAAAATTAAGAAAATAGTCGATCAATGTAAAGTTTGCAAAGAAAACAAATACGATAGACATCCTAATAAGATAGGCCTACAGGAAACACCTATCCCACAAAATCCTGGACAGATTGTTCACATAGACATTTACATAACCGAAAAGACATCCGTATTGACGGCTATAGACAAGTTTTCTAAATACGCTCAAGCAAAAATTCTGAAATCAAGATCAGCAGAAGACATTAAAGAACCACTTAGGGAATTAGTCATATCCTTTGGAATTCCTGAAATAATAGTTATCGACAACGAAAGATCTTTTAATTCCAAAGCAATAGTTTTCATGTTAGAAAATCAGTACAACATCAAATTGTTCAAAATCCCGCCGTACAGTAGTACTGTAAATGGGCAAATTGAGCGGTTCCACTCTACACTGTCAGAGATAATGCGATGTCTAAAAGCACAGAACTTACACAAATCCTTCTCAGAGCTTTTACATAGATCCATTTACGAATATAATAACACAATACACTCAAGCATTCAAAAGAAACCAGTTGAAGCATTTCTCGGAAAAAGGGCAAACATGAGTCAGGATGATATAGAGAAAGAAAGATCCGAAATTGCCCAAAGGCTTAAAGAAAAACAAGCAGAAGATATTAACTACCACAATAAGAAAAGGACTCAACCAAAAACCTATACGCCAGGAGAAATCATATTCGTAAAAGAGAATAGGAGACTTGGGACAAAGTTAAGTAAGGCATACAGACAAGAAATAGTAAAAGAAAACCAAAATACAACTGTTATTACAGAATCAGGAAAAACCGTACACAAAAACAATATCAGAAATTAAGAAATCAAATATTTTCAGATTTTTATTCGCCACGGCGACCGCCTATGTCAAGATTTTGGACTATACAAACTCTCAAATTGTTGCGTTTGATTCCGGTTTGGCAAAAATTCAAGATGGTAACTTCAGGATAATTCATATCATTGACATCGACAAATATCAAGAAACAATAAATTCCCTACAAAACATCCTTTCCCAGAACATAACCAAACACCATTTCCTTCATCCCTTCCTAACCCATGAGCTGACAGAGATTCAAGGATACTTGGACCGTTTGAAGCCAAACGTGAAAAATAAACGATCATTGAATTTTATAGGTTCAGCGTGGAAATGGATTGCTGGAAATCCAGACCACGATGATTTTGAAATAATAACTCAGAAAACTAATGAAGTTCTAGAAAACAATAATAAACAAGTTGTAATTAACAAATTGTCATTGAGAAAAATTAATGAGTTAACACAAATAACTAATGAAATAATAAAAAGTATAAATTACAGTGATGTAAACAGAGATAGATTAAGTTCAAAATTAAAATTTAAAATAGAAATATTAAAACAAGAAATTGTAAATATTCAATACGCTATCCATTGGGCAAAAATAGGAATTGTAAACTCATTCATACTTTCATCTGACGAGATAAATATTATTAAAAATATAATTGAAAAAGATTCAATACCGTTTGTTAATGTAGAAGAAATCTTTGAATTTGCTCAAATAAAAATCGCAACTAATAATCAATCTATCATTTATATTATTAGAATACCAATGACAGACAACAAAGTTTGTAATAGATTATTACTGAAACCTATAAAATTTGAGAAGTTCGTCAATAAATTAAAATTCGAAAATGTAATAATGTGCAAACAAGATTTAAAATTATACGGAATCAAGAGTGAATGCATGAAATACAATAATATAAGTATCTGTAATAGCATAAACTTAGAAGCTATAGAGAATAACACCTGTATTTCTAATTTGTTAAATAGCAAGACATCGAATTGCACGGTAACTGATAACAAAACAGTACCAACAGTTGAAGAAGTTTCTCCAGGGGTAATCCTGTTAAATAATTTCAATGAAACAATCCTAATAAATAATGTTGCACAAAGACTTATTGGATCGTATGTCATCCAATATAGCAACACTACACTAAGTATTTCCGACAAATCATATTCCTTTTTTGAAATAAGCCATATTCAATCATTACCGGCGATTCTGCAACCTAGGGAGTCTGTTCTCAGTATAGAAGAGACGCTCTCTTTAGAGTCAATTAAAGAAATTCAAATTAGTAACACAAAAGCCATAAATTTATTGGGAGGCAAATACGAGTGGGGTCAAACCACAAATTTTGGACTTACCTCCTTCGCGATAATATTGATAATCGTTTTCATTATAAGGTCCAAGATCTGCAAAAGGGGAAAAGAAATTATACTCACCCCGTCTATAGCAGATTCATGTCCGTATGACGCACGTAATCGTGTTCCTATGCCGGAAGTAGTGGAATTGCCGGGAATACGAAGAATTTCTCATATTCCCTATTTTTGACCGATCGAAGACGCTCGGTTTAAAGAGGGGAGGAGTTAACGTTAACTTCTTTATTTCTGTTTCTGTTGCGCGTGCAAGTTCGATGGCACTTAAATATGCTTGCAAAATGCTTACAATGCATTCATGTCATTCATTCGTATAAACAACAGATAAATGCTTACATTTTAAGAAACCTAACTCTAAGAAATAATAAAATCAAAAGTGCTAACGTTGCACTAAATACATTGTCCAACAAAACTTAATTTTAAGAATAAAGGAAAAATAAAGTCAGTCCCATTTTGTCACTCGAAAAAGAACGTTATGTTTAATTTATAGTCTTAATCAGTGTAAAATTATCAGTCGATTTAGCGATCAATCATCTTTCGAACGAATAGAGATAGAAGGTTAAAATTTGCACTTTACTAGTTAGCAGGTTAAGTTCATAAATGGTCCATGTCTATTCACGTTTTCGTATAGCTCGTAGTATGACGGTACCTCTCAAATTCGGCGATCTTTCATGTCTAAAATTGGCATCTAGCTTTCAACTCCAGGACCTACATCGTGATGCAGCTGGAAGAAGTGAAAAAATGTAAACAAACAAAAATGGCCGACGAAGTGTGACCTACTTCTTTTACGTGACAATAATCCGTCCAATGAGAACTCAACATGCAAAATACATTGGGACTGCAATCAGTGAAATACAAAATATTAAAGGTGCAAAAATAGTAGAGCGAATTGGATGTCGCTTTTGCAGGTCATGATATGAGTCATTACCTCTGGATAAGGATACCACCCGATCCGTTTGTAATTTCTCGAAATAATCATGTCAGACCCAAAAAAAAGGTTATATATTCTTGATCAGCGTAAAATTCTTTGTCGATTTAGCGATGCCCGTCTGTTTGTCTATCCGTTTGTCTGTTGTGATCATGTTTTATGTGGACGACGAACGAATTGAGATAGAAGTCTAAAATTTTGCACACATATTTATTTTGCCAGTAGGCAGTTCGTAAATGGTTCATATAGGTCCACGTTTTGATATAGCCCCCATATAACAGTACCTCCAGATATTCGGTATTTTGATCATTTAAGCGACATTATTCATCGGAATTGTTTCAAATTTGGTATTTGCAGTTCGAAATAGATACTACAGCCTATGACAGAATATTTTCTGTGCAGGTCCACGTCTTCATATAGCCCCAATATAATAGTACAGCCCTATATTCGCGCAGGAATTGTTTCAAATTTGGTATTTGAAGTTCGCAATAGATACTACAGCCTATGGCAGAAAGTTGTCTGTGCGGGTCCACGTCTTCGTATAGCCCCCATATAACGGTATCTCCCGATATTCGGCATTTTGAAGATTTTAGCGACATTATTCACCGGAATTGTTTCAAATTTAGTATTTGAAGTTCGCAATAAATACTAAAGCCTATGATAGAAAATTGTGCGGGTCCACGTCTTCGTATATTTTTGAAGTTTCGCATTTGAATATTGTAATAGCTTGTGACAAAAGTTGCCTATGCAGGTCCACATCGTCGTATAGACCCTAATATACGGCTACATTCGGTGTTTTTAAGATTTTAACAGAATTTTTAACGGATTTCAATTTTTTTTTTTTTTTTTTTTTTTTTTTTTGAAAATTGTCAAATTCGTACCAAATGGTGGAGGGTATTCAATGTTCGGCCCGGTCGAACTTACAGCTTTTTTACTTTTTTTCCTCTATTTGGCATCTTTGTTTCCATTTTCGGAGTAGGGCTCATCTTGATCTTGGCCACATTCATCAATTAATTTGTGTTTAGGCTATAGCACTCAAATTACTGTCTTTGGATAAAAGATAGCATCAAGCTATTCAAAATTTCTATAACCGAAGGTAGTTGAAAATCTATTATAATTTTTGTCATTAATATTTAATTCTATTTAGAAAGTACCATGGAGTCATTAGTTATAATAAAAATTGTACCGCTTACATTAGTCAAATCTGTGTTATATTATGCTTTAAAGACCAAAAGTACGGACCGGCAACACAGACCGGGCAATCTCCACTCACAATTTCATTGTTTTGTTATTTGCCTAAGCCTTATTTGTGTAATCAAATCCGTTGTTTATAGGGTGCACTGGCAGCAATCTTTTAGTTGAGTAAAACCAACTTTTAGCGAAGACACAAAAACAACAAACAACAAAAATTTACCAACATCACTTTTACAACAATATTCCGACATTTATCTCCACTCCATCTAATGTGGTTGAAAATTACCCACGATAAAAATTGGATTAGTTTTTCAGCATCACAGTGGCAGAGTGCACGAAGCTCTCCAAGCATAAAAGCGTTTCCTCTGTTTTGTCGTTGCTGTTGTTGTTGTTGCATTTTTAGTTAGATGCAAGTAATGCCAGCGAAGGAGAAGAAGAAGACGATAGCTGTTTATAAATGTTCCAGTACATTTTTTGTTCTCTCTCTCCTTTAGCACTTCCAAGCTGGATACTATCACCAATGTCCTCCTGGCTTGTGGCAAAAGATAAATGAGTTGTGATAGATGACAGCAAATCAACGTAAGTGCATTATTATGGCGGTTTAGTTGCTCGCTTGGTCCCTTGAGTTGTTGTGCAAAACAACAGCAAAAAAAAAAAGAAGAAGAATTCTAAAATAATAATTTAATTATTTCCAAAATCCTATTAAATTCAGTGCAAGGGTTTCACTTCTAAAATAACTTTATTTTAATTGTGAGCATTAATTGAATGCAGAATATTTTCCATTTTTTGGGAGGGTTTCATGGCGACGCGAGTCATTTTTGCCATTTAATATGGCCAACCAACAAACCAACCAATTTATGTAATGAGCTATGGACTGAAGCCATCTATCTATTCATCCATCCATCCGTCCGTCATCCAATGAACATCAAAATGTGCAACATGAAATTGTCAGATTGTGTACCAGGACGAAGAACAAACACTTGTTCGTTCGTTCGCTTAGTGTACCACTACTAAATAGATTGAGAGACAGCCGACAGGCAACACAAAAGGCTGCGATGATGCATCCATTTTAAAATGCCAGCCATCCATCTCTTTTGTTGGAAAACTCTAAACAGCCGAGCCGAGTGGGGTACAGCACGGCACAGAGTAAAACATAATTTCGCGAAAAACTTCAAAATGACACGTTATAGAATTATATGTTTAGGGCATGAGACAGTCTCTTAAAAGAATTTCATTAATAACTTCCATTTTTAGAAAGGAATATACATATTCAGGGAGCGTCGATTGCTCGCAGGCCCAAACGTTTCGGTTATTTTCGGACAAGTAATCAAAAATTTTCAAAATTTCCTTTTGTTTTTTATACTCTACAACACTATGTGTTGGGGGTATTATAAGTTTGATTGGGTCAAAAATTCTGTAACACCTCGAAATATTGGTTTCCTATGTAGGAAAGTATATATGGATCTTCCTATCTCGCCGAGCTGAGTCGATCTAGCTATGTATGTCCGTCCGTCCGTCTGTCCATGTTAATTTTTAATCACTCTACAGGTCGCAATTATAGCTCGATCTTCACGAAATTTAAAATGGAGGTGAGGCTAGGACCAGAATATAAACCTATTGCTTTTGAGATGATCGCATAATATTAAGGGGTTGAAATGAAAAAAAACTGAAAAATTTCCTGATTTTGCAGTTGCTCTACAGGTTGCAAACATAGACCCATCGAAGCGGTAGTTAGCATGGGGCTAGAGCTTAAGGCTGGCCAGAAGCCTTCAAATTTTGATGGTTATCTGATAATATTTAGTGGGTTAATATTTTTAATCCCGGCGAAATCGCAAATTCATAATGTTACTTAGATTCCGATAGCAAATATATTGGATATATATAGCGAAATATATACAATGTATATATGCAAAAAAAGGGGATGTTAGCTAAAATGCTTATATCTCACTGGACCGATTTTGACAAATTTAGTCTATTCTGAATGCCCTCTTGTCATAAAAGTATAAAATCTAAAAAAACCCATTAAAAGATATCCGAAATACACAAAAGGCGAACTTCTGTCTTTTTATGCTGATTTCGTTCAGAGGGGCTTCTTGCTTCTGGAGATGATTGCAAAATATTTAGAGGTTCAAATTAACCAAAAACAGAAATGTTTTTCCGATCACACAATTGAAGCCAATCGACACGCGTGTGAAGAGAGTTAAAGACAGGGAAGAATTCTAGCATTTTCGATGACCATTGGATTATATTTAGCTGTATAATGGACATAAATATTGGGCAAATGTCCCTAGTCAAAATAATAATTTCAAAAGCGAAATCTTCTAAAATGGATTTGGACATAAGGGGACTTCTAACATATTCTAGTGTTGTAGGGTATAACATAGTCGGACCCGCACGAATATAGCCTTTGCTTACTTGTTAGAAATTAATATACATATTAAGGGAGCGTCCAGTGCTCGCAGTCCGAAACGTTTCGGTTATTTTATTTTTCGGAGAAATATTACAAATATGGGGAAATGTCGGACAAGTAATCGAAAAGTTTCAAACTATCCTTTTTATTGGTCATGATGCAATATGTCGTTAAATAATGGGTATATCAAAAAGTAGATCAAAGTGTTTCATGATATCGATATACAAAAATAGAGAACATTTGCTGGTGACAGGAAATGAAGCAAGGAACCTTATTTTGTAACCATTCTTGGGTTGCGCGTGCTGAGTGCGATGGCGCTGAGTCCTGTTGAAATGTCCAAAGTTTGCGGCCAAAATGCTTGCGTGCCCAAGGCTTTAATACACTCTCCAGAATTTTTTCGAGATAATATTCGGCATTTATTCTGATGCCACGGGCAATGAATACGAGCGGAAAACGACCATCGGCTGACCTCTTGGCAGGTAAACACGATCATTTTGTTTGTTTTCAAGCTGCTGGACAACGAATGTTTTCTCATCGGAGAAAACCAAATTCGGCAGTTCACCACTTTCGGTCTTACCAAGCCAAGAAACTAGCTCTTTGAGTCTGCGGTGTAAGGACTTGTTCTTTTTGGAATTTCAATGGCTTTACCCAGAGCTCATTTTTAAATATTTGCCGAATGGAATACTGCGATATGTTCAGCTCAAGAACCATTTTTCGGCCACTGTGATGAGGGTTTCGAAAGTCGCTTCTTTTCATTTCGAACCATTTCTGCAGATGTTGCTGTTTTTTTCCGTCCACTATGTTTTTCCGGAAATTCTTGTGAACTATATAATAACTTGTCACTGGAATAATTTTAACAGCTGTCGAACAAGTGGCTTTGAAATGACAGGAGTCTGAAGTTGGTTGCAGTATTTTAATTTCACCCTGTATATTGTACCAATTGTCCTGTAACAGCCAGGAGTGACATCTTAATGTATTTGTAATTTCGCCGGGATTAAAAATGTTTGCGGTTTAGTGAAAATTTTTGTGTTTTTATACCCTACACCACAAGTTGGTCAGGGTATTATGTGTTTGTGCATTTGTTTGTAACAGGCAGAAGGAAACGAGGTAGACCCATAGTTCCTTTTGATGATCTGCATAGAATAACTTTCTGAGTTGATTTATGCATGTCAGTCCGTCTGTCTGTCCGTCCGTCCGTCCGTCCGTCCGTCCGTCTGCCCATGTATTCTTGTGGACAAAATGCAGGTCGCATTTATTATCCGATTGAGATGAAATTTTGCAAACAACATTTGTTTGGCCCAAGGACGAACCCTATTGAAATTGGAGATAATCGGTAAAAATTTAGATATGGCTCCCATATATATCTTCGTCCGATTTGCTTTTATCGTGCACCAAACGTGTACTATCAGCCCGAATAGTATGGAATTTTGCACATACAACCAAATTATGCCTGAAAATAAGTATGCCAAATTTTATCGAAATCGGTTCAGATACAGCTATAGCTCCCATATATATTGTTCATCCGATTTGTAATTTTTGTCCTCCGCAGCCGTAATATGCACTCTGTAACAACAATATTTGGGGAAATATATCAAATGCAGCTCAGAAATACATTTTCTAAATTTTATCGAGATCGGTTCAGATTTGGATATAGCTCCCATATATAACTTCGTCCGATTTACCATTTATTGTGCACCAAACGTCTAATATTTGTCCAAATGGGATGGAATTTGGCAGTTATCAAGTCTAGAAGGTAGTATGCCAAATTTGGTGAAGATCGGTTCAGATATAGTTATAGCTCCCATATATATTGTTCATCCGATTTATTGTATTTGTTACCCACAGCCGTAATATGCACTCCGTAACAACGATATTCAGGGAAATATATCAAATACAGCTCAGAAATATATTTGCCAATTTGGATATAGTTCCCATATATATTTTTATCCGATTTCAAATTAATTTCGCACCAAATGGGCAATACAAGTCCGAATTTAAAAGATACAAATGCTTCGCCATATTTAGTCCTTTGAATTTTAAATTATAATTATAATCATAGCGTGTATGATTAAATTCTCCCATAAAAACTTTTAATTATTAAGTGGAGCTCAACTAAATTAGCAAAGTGGTGTAGGGTATCATAAAATCGGCCCCGCCAGACTTTAGGACTTTCTTCACTGGTTTTTTTCGTTAAAATTTTCAAAAATTGATTGTGCTCTAATATATATGAATTATAATTAATTTATTTATTGCATGTTGCATTTATATTTTTTTCGAATTGAAAATTACATTACAACAATAAAATCCATTTGATTTATTCATTGAAATTTCTTTCATATATTTCACTCAATGAATATATTATTGTGAATCTGAAACATTTGAAACATACCAGCTTTTGAATTCCAAAAATTCTGGAAAATTCTTTTAATGATCACATTCCTTCAAATTGCTGTAATCCCTTAGCGATACAATACATCTTCTAATAGGATATCGCTGTGCAGTAGCAATGGTCGTCTTCATGGTCGCAATGTTATTGCCTGGCCCTCACCCACAATCCACATTATACATATATACGTATGTATGTATTGGTTTCCTTGTTGCCAAAGCCATAACATCATTGCTACGACTTCTTCTGCTTCTTCTTTGTTGTTGCAGCGCAGCATAAATAGTGTATGTTAAAGTGCAAAAATTGTGAAACTCTGCAAGCCAAAAACTTTTCTATAACTACATTAACTATAACGAAATTTTGTGCACTGTCATGCAACTCTGCCAGTGGAGGAATATAAACTACGCTGTGGACAATACTAAACTACACCCACGGCCTGTTGGAGAGCGTGCAGAGCACTCATCCCCCCACTTGGAAATAACCAATGGCCGACCATTCCATGTAAATTGAAACAGGACATAGTTCACCCATGTGTACACCCACACTCGCGATTCTCGTATGGCAAAATGCCATCGGCTTCTGTTCAGTTTTTGAGAAGTAGTTTCTTTTTTCAGCTTCAGCTCTTTTTTTTTTTTGTTGTTTCGATTTTAGTGTTTGTTTACTTGTTCTGTTGCATGTAGTTGTTGCTGTTTCGTTTTGTTTTTCTCCTAGGGCGCCCGGTATCGTGTTTGGAGTCCAACGAAAGAGTATTACTGCTAGCTTGTTGCTGATGGTATTGTTGTTGCTGGCACTTGCTGTTGGTCGTCATTTGTTTATTAGCGTTTCATGGTGTTGATAACTGGTGTATATCGTATCGTATGGCCGGGATGACTAGATGTTTGCTCCTTCGTGTGTTCATTTGGCTGGCTCGCTGGCTGGCTGTTCGCTTGGTTGGTTACTTTATCTGTGTCCTCCTATTTTTACAACAAGGACGCTAACAGGCAGTCATGTTCGTGTTGTAGTTGTTGCTGTCGTTGCATTTGTTCCTGTTTCGGTTTGTCCATTTCACTATTTTTATCGTATCCTTAATTAAAGTGATAATTTATGCTGTCAAAGCAGTTCCACCACACCACACCAACCAACATACCTACCTACATATTTGTGGATGTATGTATACATGTAAATAAATTAAGTAGGTTCATGATCCTTCATGATAACACCACTGGAGGGAGGAAGTCGGCAATAACCCATGATAGGTTTTCTATGCATAAACTATCAATGGAATGACTTCGATTTAAGAACATCTATGAAAAGTTTTCGAAGAAATAAAGACTTATCTAATTTATTTGGTGCGAGGAAGACCTTTTTATAAGCCATATTGGCCAAATTAGTGCACATCTTCAATTTCAGATTTCGAAAAATGAAATTAGTGCTAAAAAATTTACTTTAAACAAGTAAAAAAGCAGTAAGTTCGGTCGGGCCGAACTTTGAATACCCTCCACCTACCAAATGGTGGAGGGTATTCAAAATTCCACAGAATAGAGTGATCAAGAATATATGTACTTTGTATGGTCTAAAATGTATATTTCGCGGTGTTCCAAACGGAATGACAAATCTAACATACCCTCCATACTATGGTGGAGGGTATATAAATGTATTCAAATTAAATTCTCTTCATCTATATCTATAAAAGAGGAAAATTTCTGTATGTTTGTTTTCAATTTATAGACTCAAAAACTGCTGAAAAGATTTTCACGAAAATTTCTATATATGCTATTACATCGCCTGAAAGTAACATAGGCTTTATAAATTTTTAAAATTCCACTTGGAATTGGAGATATAGCATCAGAATCGGAGGTACATCTTGAAAATTCAGTTTTTGAATGCTCATATCTATTGATCAGTTATTGATACAGTCTCCAAATTTAGAATGAGTAACGGAAATCGGAACATAAATAAATTTGCCAAGTTATGTTGAAATCGGTCCTGATTTGGATATAGCTCCGATTTCGTTTATTTGGTGCACCAAACATGATATGTATGTGCGATGCCAATGAAATTTAAAATGAGTGACGGTATTCGATCAGAAAATTAATTTGCCAAATTATATTGTAATCGGTTCAGTCTTGGATACAGCTCCCATATACATTTTCGGTTGACTTGGATATAGCTCCCTTATATATTCTCGGCTGCCTTCACATATTTGATGCGCCAAACGCGTTATGTATCTTTCAATGAATTATGGAAGGTGTGACGGTCCAAAAATATATTTTTTTCAAATTATATTGAAATCGGTTCAGATTGGGATATGATTTTATTACGAAGCATTGACCCACAACGCCTTTGCCGTGATATCAGGCTAACAGTAAAAAACTACACAACAATTTAATTGAGAATACGATTATTACGTGGAAATATGTTGCTAACTCGAAACTGGAACATAATCACACTCATATAGCATTTGCTATAAAATTAAAAAATCGGAAGAACAAACCCTTCGTGTATTCGGACTAAATTTAGCATGTTCCTGCTTTTCTCATGGCGTTGGTAGACCGAGCTATTTGTGTGTTTACGTATTACAATAATTACGCTTTTTTAAAGTTTTAAATTTGTTTTATTTCTGTTTGCGTGCCCAAGACTTAAATATATCCTCCAGAATATTTTAACGATAATATTCGGCATTTATTATGATACCACGGTCGATTAATACGAGCGGAGAGCCATTGAAATTCCAAAAAGTGCAGGAACATACACGGCAAAAGAAAGAAAATAGTCTGAAAAGAGCTAAAGGGTTGCTTCACTTGGCCGAAAGTGGTGAACAGCCGAATTTGGGTTTCTCCGATGAGAAAACATTCGTTGTCCAGCAGTTTGTAAACAAACAAAATGATCGTGTTTACTTGAAAATGTGCACCTTCGGTTGGCCAGCAGAACTCAAGCGGCGGCCATGGTAATGGTACGGGCCACCATAACAGCCTATGGTCGCTCTCCGCTCTTTTTTATCGACCATTGCCTCAGAATAAATGCCTAATATTATCGCGAAAATATTCTGGAGGGTGTATCAAAGCCTTGGGCACGCAAATATTTTCGCCGAAGACATTGGACATTCAGCACGCGCCACCCAAGAATGGTTACAAAATGAGGTTCCTCGCTTCATTTCCAGCGCACAATGGCCACCAAAATTCCCGGATACCAATCCGTTGGACTTTTGTGTCTGGAGTATTTTGGAAAGCAAGGTTGGCACTAAAAAATACCAAAGTCTTGATCACCTCAAGCAAGCGCTTCGCCGGGAATTGGCTACGCTTTCATTGGCCGTTTGAAGGCCATAATTCGTGCCAAAGGTGACCAGTTCGAACAAATCTAAATTTATTCTAAAATTGGATGCTATTTCCGACATTTTTTGCTTTAATTTAATAAAATTAAAAAAAAATGTAAAATTATTGCATTGGACTTTGGTGCAGTTTTTTGATCTCACCCTGTATATGTCATGTTCACAACAGATCTTGTGTTAGCAAAAATACTTGTATGTGTGAAATTTGAAGAGAGTTGGATTCTTATTTCGCATTCTTCGAGAGTTTTGTTTTTCAAAATCTTGAATCCTATGTGGATGAGGTATCAGAAGAAATAGTCCGATTTCTATCATGTTTATATCAGATCTGGTATTGATGGAAATATTGAGTTATGCCAAAACAGGAGGAGTGAACCGATATATCTCATCTTCACCAGACATCTTGTATTAGTAGAAATGATGGGATGTGTGGAATATGAAGACAATCGGATGCTTAATTCGGAATTTATAATCGTTTTGTTACTCAAAGCTTTGACCCTTTGTGGGGGAGTTACCAGAAGGAATGGAAATAGATCTTGTGTTGATAGAAATATTGGGATGTTCCAAGTCTGAATGGACTCGGATCTTAATTGTGGGGGTTATGAGCTTTATGAATATTCAAAATATTGACCCTTTGTGGGGAAAGTACCAGAAGGAGTGGACAGATATATTCCATCTTCACACCAGACCTTGGGATAATAAAAAAATATTATGGTGTGTGTAATTTGAAGACAATCGGACGCTTACGTCACATGTTATATGAGTTATAATTATTAAAAATTTTGACCCTTTTTTGAGTGGACATATATTGTACATTTTCGCACCTGAATGTCCATTTTCGTAGCACTGACGTACATATAAGGATTTGCAATGTTGGAGCAAAATCAGAATATCCTTCTTTATTTCTGTGTAGTATTTTTTTTTTTTTTTTTTGAAAATTGTGCGTACCAGACAGTTGGATGGACCGAAGGACATAGCTTTATTGACCCTAAATGTCTCGAAAAGGATTTGGTTCAAAAAGGCCAAGGGTCTAATGCCGTTATTTTGATGAGGCACGTTTTAACCGTATCAAACGATATATACACTCTCTAGCCATATGGCTGAGGGTATAATATAGATAAGGTCCTTATTAGAAGCATCTTCCTTTCCTGCTTTGTGGCCTACCTGCAAAAATGTTACTCAAAATGTTGTTCACATGTAACGGAAGCAACAGTTCATCCATAAAATGTCTTTCTCTCCCAAAAGACAATCTTGGAAGCATTGTTCTATGGCATTGTGCGAGGGTGCTGGGCATATTAGCGACTGTTTGTGTTTGTTTCTGATGATGTTTTGTCTTTTCATTTATATTTGCCCTGCGGCACCATTGAAATTAGTTGTATACTTATTACTGACGTCGTTCGCATGTCGGCAGGCGTGGAATTTCCTCTTTTGAAATCCTTGGGAATTCATTCCTGCTTCACCCAAAATAGGATGCTCTTGTAAACATTTTTATGTGGTTGGTTGGTTGGTTGGATGGTTTGCCCCAAAGCTTTGGCATACTTCTAATTTTATAAATATTTGTTGTGTTGTTTGTGTTTTTCTTCTTACCTCTCATGTTTCATCATATTCAGTTTCGGCGTTTGTAAGGGAAGACGGAGGAACATATACATCCATATGTTGTTTTTTTTAGTTGCGGCGATGTCAGTTTGTTTTTGGCATCCGAACAATGGCAAAAAGATACAGAAAACAAACTTCGTGTTCTTGACTTGACATCATATGTCCTGACATTTGGTTATTCTTTTTTTCTCTCTGGACAATTTCAAACCTATCAAAGAAATAATATGATGTGCGGGCATTGGTTGTTGTTATTTCGTCCTTTAATCTGATCTCTGTGTGCGGATTGGGGCAATCTGTTGCAGTGATTCAAATGCCGCTGCAGGCCTTGTCGCTAACATCAAAATCGGTATCGAAATTTAACTTTTGTCAAAATTATAAATTGGAAAATTAAATATTTCACTTTACAAAACTGGATTTGATAGTTTGACTGAAATTGTCATATTAACTTAATGCGAAGCGTTTTTTTTTTTTTTTGATATGACTGTCCATTATTATGATAACATTCTGTAGGATATGACAGCTGGAAATAAATTTGGTTTATAAATATATATTTCGAACACAATAAGCCTAACCCACATCTTATGTATGTTTATATATAAAACCATATTGGATAAATTTAATAGTATTTGGCTGTGCATTATCATTTTGATACTACTAGAGATAAATAAATGTAATCCAGCATAAAATCAATTCTTGTTGATTACCTATTTTTAATATTCTTCAAATCGATTAATTGAATCATCAGAAAAACAAGTAAGCAAAGGCTATAGTCGTGCGGGGCCGACCATGTGATACCCTACAACAATACAATATGGTGGAAGTCCCCTTATATCAAAATCTATTTTGGAAGACTTCGCTTTTGAAGTTATATGACATAAGAGCACTGTCCAGATATTACCTTAGCATTTTGACCAGGTACGATATTTGGCTATATTCGTCAACGAAATCAGCACAAAAAGCCAAAAGTTTGCCATCTGTGTATTTTGGATTTCGCCTGTAAGTTATTTTCAGCGTTTCGGTAGAATGGAAAAATTTGTATTTTTTCACACAAAAGTAGTGATCCATTCTACCCGCTGTCCTAAACTCTAACTTCATGCGAGATTTCGTGTCCTTTGGTTTCTATTTGTGACCTTTATAACGGCTGAAAAAATGAGGGACATTTTTAGTTGTTGGTCCATTTCAACCCCTAAATATTTTGACCCCTAAATATTTTTGACCCGGAGAATTTGGCCAATATTTACGCACTCCGTAGTGTAGTTCAGTAATCAAAACAATTTCAGACGAAAGTTGTGGTTCATTTTACACTCATCCAAAATGCTAAACTTCTTCCCTGTCTTTAACAGTCTTCTTACCTGTCTTTAATTCTCTTCTGAACTCTTAAGAACAATAGGCTTTAATTCTGATCCTAACCCTACCCCATGTAAAATTTCGTGAGATAGGACGGTAATTGCTATATGCATATAATACCCTCAAAACATAGTGGTGGGGGGTGTAAAAATTTAGAAAATTTTCAATTCAAAATTGTCAAATTGAAAAAATCGCATGCAAAATGACAAAAATTGAAAAAAAAAATTGACAAAAGATATTCACTTTTTAATTGGTTTATTTTTTCGCGATTTTCTTAGATTTTATGGTTTTCTGGCAACAGACCATTCCGAATTTATTGGCTTTTAGCATCACTGTAATGGTCAGAAGTGATCTTTTAATGTATTTGTGATTTGGCTGGGATTAAAATATTCGCGATTTAGTGGAAATTTTCCAATTTTCTTACATAAAAGTTAGAGTCTATTTTACCCGCTAATTACTGTCCGATGGTCGCCCAAATTGGTAGGTTTCTGCCCACTAAACTCTAACTCCATGTAAATTTTCGCGTCGATTGGTTCATAATTGTGGCCTATAGAGCAACTGCAAAATCAAGAAAATTTCTTGTTTTTGGTCCATTTAAACCCCTAAATATCGTGCGATCATCTCCAAAAACAATAGGCTAGATCGACTCATCTAGGCGAGATAGGAAGATCCATATACCCTTTCCTCTGTGGGAAACCAATATTTCGAGGTGTTACATAATTTTTGGCCCAATCAAACTTATAATACCCCAAACGCATTGTGTTGTAGGGTATAAAAATCGCATGCGATAAAAAATATGAAAAAATATAAAATGTCACAAAAAAATTAAATCTATATTAACATCATTATTGGCATATTTTATCCGATTTTTTAGATTTTATACTTTTATGCCAAGAGGGCATTCTGAATTTTTGGTCCATTTAACCCCATAAATATAATGCGATCATCTCCAAATGAAATAGGGTTCTATTCTGACCCTAACCCCACCTACGTTTTCAATTTCGTGAGAATCGGGCCATAATGGCGACCTGTAGAGTGATTAAAAATTAACATGGACAGACGGACGAAAGGACATACATAGCTAGATCGACTTTCCTATGTGGGAAATCGATTCTTCGAGGTGTTACATAATTTTTGGCCCAATCAAACTTATAATACACATAGTGTTGTAGGGTATAATAAATACAATATCATTATTATTACAGAAAATTCAAAAACACTTACGAAATTATTGGTGGAATATTTAGTCCTTGTAACTCGATTATTTTTATGTCCTACCAATTTGGGCGGCCATCGGACAATATATAGCGGGTAAAATAGACCCTAACTTTAATGTAAGAAAATAAGAAAATTATCACTAAACCGCGAATATTTTAAATCCTGGCCAAATCACAAATACATTTAAATGTCACTTCTGACCATTACAGCGATGCTGATAGCCAAGATATCGGATATATAGCAAATATATGTAAAATAAATATATCTCATTTTTTCTGCTTATATGTCAAGAACCGCTGGGTCGATTTTCACAATTCCCATTAAATCGGAATGGTCTCTTGTCAGAAAAGGAATAAATCTAAAAAATCGCGGAAAAATATACCAATAAAGAAGTGAATATTTTTGTTCCATTTTTTTTTCTTTTTTTGTCATATTTTTTATCGCATGCGATTTTTTCAATTTGACTCGCAATTTTTAAATTGTAAATTTTCTAAATTTTTACACCCCGCAACACAACGTTTTGGGGGTATTATATACATGTCGGAGGATCGTCCGATCCTCACGAAATTTTGCATAGGGTTAGGGTCAGAATTAAAGCATATTGTTCTTAAAATGTGCATGTAGGGGTTCAAATGGACTAATAAATTTAAAATTTACAAATTTTGTAGTGGCTCTATAGGCCACAATTAAAAACCAATCGACACCGAACTTCGCATCAGAAGAGAGTTAAGGACAGGGAAAAACAAGTCTAGCATTTTGGGAGGTACATGTATGAGTGGACCAATATTATCCATATTCGATCCTAGTCTAAATCGTATCCAAATATGACTGTGCAAAAAGTTGGAACTAGTACTCCCTTCCCCCGATATGAGATTCCAATGTATATACCCTACACCACAGTATATCCTCCACCATAGTTTGGAGGGTATATTAAGTTTGTCATTCCGTTTGCAACACCAAGAAATATACATTTTAGACCCCACAAAGTATATATATTCTTGATCAGCATAAAATTCTATGTCGATTTAACAATGTCTATTCGTCTGTCCGTCTGTGGAAATCACTCAAGCTTTCGAACGAAATGAAGTAAGTTGACAAAAATTTATTCAAATGTGCAGAACTTTTGGTATTGAAAATGGGCTATGTAGGTCCACGTCTTCGTATAGCCCCCATGCAACTGTACCCCCCAATATTCGGTATTTTGATGATTTTAGCGACATTATTCACCTGAATTATTTCAAATTTGGTATTTGAAGTTCGTAATGGATACTACAGCCTGTGTCAGAAAATTGTCTGTGCAGTTCCACGTATTGGACCTCCCTATATTCGGTATTTTATTTCTTTTAGCTACATTATAGACATATTTTTTTCAAGTTAGGCATTGGAATATTATAATAGCTTATGACAAAATTTGCCAATGCAGGTCCACGTTGTCGTATGAACCTTAATATGTTGATACATTCGGTATTTTTAAGATTTAGCAGATTTTTTTTTTTTTTTTTTTAAATGGATTTTATTTTTTTGAAAATTGCCAAATTTGTACCAAATGGTGGAAGGTATTCAAAGTTCGGCCCGGCCACAACTTTTTTACTTGTTAGTATAGAGGCTTAGGTATTGTTATAGCCTCCATATAACTGTACCGAGAGATTTAAAGTGTGTTGGTCACAATTTTCTTCCGATTCTGTTCCACACCATTGCATGGAAGGTTTTTGTATACTCCCCACCACTGTATCTCCAGATATTTGGTATTTTGATATTTTTTGTCTCACCCACCTTTCACCGGAAATGTTTAAAATTTGGAATTTGAAGTTCCTGATGAACACTACAGTCTAAAACAGAAAAATTCCTATGGGGCCCACCTATATTTAACGGAACGTCCATGTATTCATTATCTTCATGATTTTATCATCATTATTAACCGAATTTGTTTCAAACTTGGTATTTGAATATCGTAAAGGCTTATGACAAAAATTGCATATACAGGTCCATGCCTTCGTATAGTCTTCCAGTATAACGGTAACTCGCTATATTCGCAATATTTATCATTTTATTATTATTATTATTATTATTATTTCTTTCTTTTTTTTTTTTTTGAAAATAAATGTAATCGTCATCCAAATGGTGGGAAGTATTCAAAGTTCGGCCAAACTTAGAGCTTTTTCACTTGTTTTCTTTGCAAATTTTTTTAGCTTTTGTGGGTAGGTATTCACACAAGCCCTAATATATGTAAAAATTTTAGGATGTGGTAGGGAACTATGGATCTACATCGTTTAATTTAGCATGTTACAAACAAATAATCTATTTAAATTTTATAATTTTGTCCAGAAATATGTCAGACTCTCATATAACTATTTTATACTACGTAAGTTTTGGTCATTTCTAAGATTCGTCCTTCTAAAAAAGTCTCCAAAAAGTTAAAGTTATTTTTTTTTTTTAAATTACGAAAGTAACCTTCCCCCTGCCCTGAATCGCAACTCTGCATGACATTTGTCGTTGAGCAATGCAAACTGTTTTTGAAAACATGGTAGCAGTAATGCCAATCATTGCGGAAACCTTTCAATAACCAATCTTGCTACCTTACATCCCACCGCCATATACACACACATACATATGTGTGTGATATGCGATACCAATTTACTTTCTTGTGCATAAAGATATTTTGCAACTTTTCAAAAACATAACGAAAAAATATCAAACTTCTTAATGGTTTTTATGAACAATTTAAAACCAAGCTACA
Organism: Musca domestica; assembly: GCF_030504385.1. Lineage (NCBI taxonomy): Eukaryota > Metazoa > Arthropoda > Insecta > Diptera > Muscidae > Musca > Musca domestica. The sequence goes on along the minus strand of NW_026712364.1, from coordinate 3,209,588 downwards.
AAAAAGGGAGATCTTTTACATCATTATTTTTTTATATTGTTTAGCTGAAGGAAGCACTCATACCACGCGTCTTGACATCAAAGCGCATCCCACGAACCCCATTGAAAATTTTATTAAACTAAAAAAAAAATGAAAACAAACAGAAAAAAACCAACAGCGAATGGCATGAAATAAGAAATTGTTTATATCTCGTTCGGTATTTCTGTTACTTTTCTTGATGTTGTTGTTCTTGGTGTTGTTGTTGTTGTTCATTTCACTTTAGAAATTTCAACACCATACTAACCTCAGGGGATACATGTACCGTTGTACTGTTTCATACTTTTTAATTTAGAAAAAAAAAACCCTCCTCATAAGTATCGCAACGTGTGTAATGGAAAGAACAAACAAAATAAAACAAACAGAAGGTAAATGTAGCAAATGTCGAAGAACATATTAACTGACACATAGTGTATTGGGGTGTAACGACAATTGTACGTACATTATAGTAGCAAATCGGTAAAATCATTTGAGAGGGAAAGACAACGTGTCAAGTTCTTCGCTGTATTGGAAATATATATCTGGTCCAGTTAGTTAGTATTGCCGATAGCACAAAATAGGGGTCAACGCCTGGGGTACGAATTATTCCTTTTGGTGACGAAAGGCTTTGGTTGTTATATTAATATTCTTCGTGAATCGAACTTGGAGCTATGATTTTTTTTGTTTGTGACCCTAAAGTTGATTTTTTTTTTCAAAAAACTGCTCAACCCAAAAGAGTAGTGAAATTACTGATTGACCATCCAAATGAAACGGCTGAAGCTAGATTCCTTTGTAGGTCGGTCAGTCTTGGTGTGTAGGCGTGTAATAAGGTTTTTTTTTTTTTTTTTTTTTTGTTTTTATACCCTACACCACAAGGTGGTCAGGGTATTATTTCTTTGTGCATTTGTTTGTAACAGCCAAAAGGAAACGAGATAGACCCATAGTTCCTTTTGATGATCTGCATAGAATCACTTTCTGAGTCGATTTATGCATGTCAGTCCGTCTGTCCGTCCGTCCGTCCGTCTGTCCATGTATTCTTGTGAACAAAATGCAGGTCGCATTTATTATCCGATTGAGATGAAATTTTCCAAACAATATTTTTTTGGCCCAAGGACGAACCCTATTGAAATTGGTGAGAATTGAATCAAATTTAGATATAGCTCCCATATATATCTTCATCCGATTTCGGGTTAAATGTGCACCAAATATCCACTATCAGTCCAAATTACCTGAATTTTGGCACACCCAACCGAGTCCGGCCTAGAAGCAAGTATATCAAATTTGGTTCAGATATAGCTATAGCTCCCATATATATCTTTCATCCGAGTTGATCTTTAAGTCCCTCACATTCCTACTATGCACTCCACAACCGTGATATTTGGTACCGGGTATTAGATGGAGCACAGAAATAGCTATTTTAAATTTTATCGAAACCGGTTCAGATTTGGATATAGCTCCCATATATATCTTCATCCGATTTCGGGTTAATTGACCACCAAATGGCCAATATCAGCCCAAATGGCCGGAATTTTGGCACATGTGACCGAGATTAGCCTTAAAGCAAATACAACAACTTTGGAGAAAATCGGTTCAGAAACAGCTATAGCTCCCATATATATCTTCATCCGATTTCGGGTTAAATGTGCACCAAATGTCCACTATCAGTCCAAATTACCTGAATTTTGGCACACCCAACCGAGTTCGGCCTAGAAGCAAGTATATCAAATTTGGAGAAAATCGGTTCAGATATAGCTATAGCTCCTTTTTAGCTATAGCTCCTTTCATCCGATTTGGTGTTTAAGCCTCTCACATTTGTAATATGCACTCCACAAGAATGATATTTGGTACCAGATATAAGATACAGCCCAGAAATAGATGTTTGTAATTTTATCGAAATTGGTTCAGATTTGGATATAGCTCCCATATATATCTTCATCCGATTTCGGGTTAATTGTGCACCAAATGGCCGATATAAGTCCAAATGGACTGAATTTTAGTACATCGGACCAAATTCAGCCTAGAAGCAAGTATATCAAATTTAGTGAAAATCGGTTCAGATATAGATATAGCAACCATATATATGTTTCATCCGATTTAGAGTTTTAGTCCCATACATTCGTAATATTCACTCCACAACCGTGATATTTGGTACCAGGTATTAGATGGAGCACAGGAATAGCTGTTTTAAATTTTTATCGAAATCGGTTCAGATTTGGATATAGCTCCCATATATATCTTCATCCGATTTCGGGTTAATTGACCACCAAATGGTCAATATCAGCCCAAATCACCAGTCTAGAAGCTAATACGTAAAATTTGGAGAAACCCGGTTCAGAGATAGCAATAGTTCGTAAAATGCTCGATAGAATTAGATAGATTTTGATTTTGTACCAAATAACTCATAGAGCTCTGAAATGCCCTGTATAAACCTTTTTACGAGAGCTCTACTAAATATGCATAGTGGTGTAGGGTATCATATAGTCGGCCCCGCCCGACTTTTGAGCTTTCCTTACTGTTTTTTTTTTTAGGAAATTCGTACTATAATTGTGCGAAAAGTTTTACAATGTAAAAATTTGTTTCCGTGTATCGGAATGAGCTAGAATTCTGAAATTTGGAATGAGAGTCACTGATGCAGTGCAAGATATAGGTAATACAGTTTTTTGGAAATCGAACTTTAACGATGCCAAAGATTTATTGAATGGTACCACTTGGATGGGAGCGGATAGTGCTAAAAACTTTAAAAATGTTGCAAAGAAAGTTTGATACATGATGGTGGTTTTGGAAAAGTGTACTTATTGTGCGAACTGTAGTAAATGGTACTTAATTTGGAATAAATTTGTAAATGGTGAACTGATGAAGCTGGAATTTGAAAATTTGATATTGCGGTCATTGTTGGTTTGCTTTAAAGAGGTGGTTTTGAATATATGTACTACAAATGCACGAAAATTACTAAAAAGTATATTATTATTATCTTGTACAAATAAGTATTGACTGGGCATTTATATTGCTCGAAATATGAAATTATGTATTAGGGTCGCTGTTCAAGTGTTATCGGAAAAATTGAGGTGGTTTAAGAAATGTGTACTATAATAGTACGAAAAACATTGAATAGTAATATATCTAGTAAGATAAAATTCTGAAATTTGATATTTATATCACTCATGGTATCTGTATTTGAGTTTTGGTTTGGAAAGGCGTCCCATATTTGTACCAAAAATTACTAAATTAGGTATTGGATAAAGCGATAGAGCTGAAATCCTCAAATTTGACACTGAGGTCTATATTGGCATCTGGAATTGAGATATGAAGGTGGTTTTGAAAATGTGCTCTATAATTGAACGAAAATTAGTAAATAGTACTAAATTTGGTATTGGGTGAAGGGATAAAATTCGAGTTTCACCAAATGCCGTGTTTGCTTTCAAGATGAATTTGGTTGAATGCGAAAAACCCAACCAATTTAGAATGATATTACATATTTGGAAATCGTATAAAAATTAATATGGAAACTATATCTAAATCTCAATCATATTTTGTAGATATATTTCTGAGCTGTATCTGATATATGGTACCGAATACCATCGCTGTAGAGCTCATATTACACAAGTGAAAGACTTGAACACCAAAACGGATGACACATATAAATTAGCACATATATCGCCATATCTTAACCGATTTTCAAAGATGACTGAATTCCCTCGAATTTGCCGAAATATATCGCATAAGAGAAAATTGAATTTGGAGGAAGATGTATATGGGAGTTATATCCAAATCTAAATCTCTCTCGACACAATTCATCAGTAATATTTCTGAGCTGTATGAGTCCAACTAGTACCAAATATATATTTTTTTTAATGCATATCGCGAGTATGAGGGACTTAAACACCAAAGCGGATGAAACATTTACAAAAAAACGCCATAGTTTTGACATTTTTTTAAATTTTATTGAATGAAAGCGTACAATGTCGGAAATAGCATCAAATCTTAGAATAAGTTTAGATTTGTTCCAATTGGTCGACTTGGTCGACACGAATTATGGCCTACAAACGGCCAATGAAACCGTCACACGCTGTCCGAATGTTGCTCTATTCCGACCCATTCCCGGCGAAGCGCTTGCTTGAGGTGATCGACACTTTGGTATTTTTTAGTGCAAACCTCGCTTTCCAAAATACTCTAGACACAATAGTCCAACGGATTGGTAGTCGGAGATTTTGGTGGCAATTGTGCGCTGGAAATGAAGCGAGGAACCTCATTTTGTAACCATTCTTGGGTGGCGCGTGCTGAGTGCTATGGTGTTGAGTCCTGTTGGAATGTCCAATGTCTGCGGCCAAAATGTTTGCCTGCCCAAGACTTTAATACACCCTTCGGAAAATTTTTGGCGATAATATTCGGCATTTATTCTGATGCCACGGCTGTTATGACGGCCCACACCATCACCAAGACTGGCGCTTGAGTTCTGGTGGCCAATCGAAGGTGCACATTTTCAGCTGACCTCTTTGGCAAGCAAACATGACCATTTTGTTTGTTTACAAGCTGTTGGACAGCGAATGTTTTCTCATCGAAAAAAAAAAAAACAAATTCGGCAGTTCACCACTTTCGGCCAAGCGAAGCAACTCTTTAGCTCGTTTGGGTCTATTCTTGAACTTTTTGTAATTTCAATGGCTTTACCCCGAGCTCATTTTTCAATATTTGTCGAGTGGAATATTGCGATATGTTCAGCTCACTAGCCATTTTTCTGCCACAGCGACGCGGGTTTCGATCAATTTCTGCTGATGTTGCTTTTTTCTTCCGTCCCCTTCCTTGGCGTCGGGCTACGCTACCAGTATCGCGGTAGCGTGCAATGGTACGACACAAAAAATTTATTCACATTTGAATGCTGGAGGGTTCTAACGATAGCCACTTGTGGTTTCCCAGCCAAATATTAAGAAATCACACCATCACGCTTGAATTCCATCACGAATCATTTTTTTTCCTGGAAAGTTCTCACTAAAATGCTTTTGTACGCTTGTAAACAATATAATGAGCTGTAACTGGAATAATGTTAACAGCTGTCGGACGATTGGCCTAAAAATGACATCAGTTTGAAGTTGGTTGCAGTTTTTGTCTTAATTGCAGCCAAAACAACATGGGAAGTTTACTTTTGCGCCACCTTGTCCATGCATGTACTTGACAGACATTCCGGTGTTTTTTGGCTGTACTTAAGACATTAGGGGCCAATTGTAAAATTTATAGCATTCTCTGATAGGAGGATTATTTTTGCGCCACCTTGTATGTAATATTAGCCCAAAATGTAATATTAGCACAATTAACCTGAAATTAGTTGAAGATATATATGGAGACTTTATCTAAATTTGAACCGGTAGTCACCGGTTCGTCCTTGGGCCAAAAAAATTGCTTGGAAAATGTCATCGCAGTCGGATAAATGCCACATGCATTTTGTTCACAAAAATACATGGACAGTTGGAGGAACGGACTATGGGAGATCTATGGAGATCATCAAAAAGGACTATATATATTTCGTTTCCTTCGGCATGTTTCAAACAAGTGCACAAAGACATAATACCCTGTACCGCAGTATGGTGTAGGGTTAATAAAAACTTTATAAAAAATACTCTATACAAATACCGAATATTAAACTAATATCAGAGGTAGAGCAGGTCAACTTTCTTATTCTTAAATTCTCTGTTATATTTTTAACTATTCATATATTTAAATTATTATCAGGTCTAAATGTGGAATACATTTGTCAGTCAGTCCGTCTTTATTGAAAATTAGATTTGAATCAAGCTATATCGCAACATTGTTGAATCGTTCAATTTTAGGTTCCTTACGAGGTTTTATAATATTTTCTAAAAAAATTTAACAGTGATTTATTATCTCGATTTTAACCCAGAACATATACCCGATCCTAGCCTTTTTCAAACCCTTTACCACATTTTCAATGGAATTGTTTTCAATTTGCCATTTCAAATACTTAATGGGTAATAAGCCCAGTAGCAAAAAATGTTTAATATTAGTCCAATTTTTTATAGCCTCTATGGAAAAGCAATGCCCAATTGTATGTGTATAGGAAATTGATAAAAAAAATAAAATTGGCAGAAATTTAGAAAAAATTTTGAAAATTATTTAATAAACATATTTTATGTTATTCCATATAACATTTATTATTTTCTGGTATAATGGTGGCGTATAATGGTGGGTTAATTGAAAAAATGTTTTTTATTTATAAAAAACTCAATTTTTTCTCAATATGTGGAAATTTAAAATTTTTTTTTCAATTTTCCATTTAGTTGGTTATACTAAATTTTCTTCCCAAATATCGTCAACACATGTCCTCGACTTTTTGTAGACACCGTATAAATACACTTATTGCACAAAAATTTTCCCGTGCCACCCCAACATATACCGTACATCTTCAGCTTATTTCATGCTGGAAAAAAGCAACCATTGAACGGAGGGTAACACAGACATCTAAAGGTGAAAGCGTAAATATTATATTAATAATAAATAAAAGAAGTTTTACTTTCTTTCTTGTGTTATGGAATTTCGGGAAACAATTTTTCTACATTTGTGAAAATTTGTGAATTACGCTGGACTGCTAAGCGAAGGGATGAAATATCTACGGATACGATAGCTAATGGGAATAAAGGGGGATTTCATAGAGTGGCTTTTAGTAATGCTTTTGGAGAGGTAACTTAAGTGGCAGTGCAATTGACATGTGTACGTTTGTCTGCACTTTTGTAGAAATTCCATTTTAAAACGTAGTTGCTATACCCTCCACCATAGTATGGAGGGTATATTAAGTATGTCATTCCGTTTGTAACACCTGGAAATATACATTTTAGATCCCACAAAGTATATATATTCTTGATAAGCATAAAATTCTATGTCGATTTAGCGATGCCCGTCGGCCTGTCCGTCTGTGGATATCACTCTAACTTGCGAACGAAATGAAGTAAGTTAATAAATATTTACTCAAATGTGTATTATGTCTGCAGGACTTTTGATATTGAAAATGGGATATGTAGGTCCACGTCTTCGTGTAGCCCCCATATAACGGAACATCTCGATATGCGGTATTTTGATGATTTTAGCCATATTATTTAGCGTAATTGTTTCAAATTTGGTATTTGAAGTTCGTAATGGATACTACAGCCTAGGACAGAAAATGGGTCATGTGGGTATACGTTTTCGTATAGCCCCCATATAAAGGTATGTCGCTAAAATTATCAAAATACCGAATATCGGGAGGTATTTTGATAATTTTAGAGACATTATTGACCAAAATTGTTTCAAATTTGGTATTTGAATTTCGCAATGAATACTACAGCCTATGACAAAAAATTGTCTTTGTAGGTCCACGTCTTCGTATAGCCCCCATATGACGGTACCTCCGATATTCGGTATTTTGAAGATTTTAGCGACATTATATATCAGAATTTTTTAAAATTTCGTATTTGAAGCTCGTAATAGATACTACAGCCTATGCCAGAAAAGTGTCTGTGCAGGTCCACGTTTTATAACCCCCATGGTACCTCCCTATATTCGGCATTTTTATGATTTTAACTACATTATAAACAGATTTTTTCTAGTTTTGCATTTGAATATTTTAATAGCTTATGACAACAGTTGCGTATGCAGGTCCACGTCGTTGTATAGACCCTAATATACGGCTACATTCGGTATTTTTAAGATTTTAACCGTATTTATAACGGATTTTATTTTTTGGAAAATTGACAAATTTTGTACCAAATGGTGGAGGGTATTCAAAGTTCTTCCCGGCCGAACTTACAGCTTTTTAGTTGTTATTTTTAATAAAGTAATTTTTTTAAAAACAAAAGTCATAGCTTTGTTAGAGAATGTGACATTTAAGGGTATTCCGTGCAAATAGTATATTTCCTTATCCAACCATAAATTTTACCATAAATTTTTTCATAAACCTTTTCTATGCCCATAAGAGGTCCAATTGTTTACATCACTTGCCGGGTAGCGTCAACATTTTCCCGAAATCGTAATTGATATCCAACCAAGTTTAATTAAGTAATCTGATAACCAGCATAAATGCCAACAAAATAAAATTCGATGACCATGCTGTTATGAAATTAAGTGTGCAAAAATGACGTAATCTCTGTGGCGGTCATCATTTTATTCCATTTCATTCGACAGACCATGACCTTTTCGACGTGGGTGTGACATTGTGTAGAGGTGGCTAATTATTACAAGTTTGAGTTCTTTAATCACATCATCTGCACACACACGCACACACTCATAAAATGTGTTATTAAAACTGAGAATCTTAAATTAACTTTGAGTCGTTATGTTAATTAATCTTCTTCTTCTTCGATGACCACAACATTTGCATTTTCGTGTTATCAATTATCATTTTGTGTCCAATTCATTGAACTTGCAAATGAACTTGTACTCCTCGAAAGTTGCCCAACCCTTTTGGTCTTATCGTCATAGGGTAAGTGTACCAGTAGTCGGCACTTTTAGGATTTTCGCGTTTTTAATCGCTCACCATTCTGAGTGGAACTTTTCAATTATTATAAAGTTAATTTATTCAGATTCGAAATTTTGTATAGTTTTTGCAATAATAAATAAAGTTTTAATAACTTTTTATTAAATTTCATAAATTTGTAGTTTTATTAAAACAATGCTTTTTTGCCAGTAGTCGGCACCACTTGTCAATTGTCGGTATGGCATGTTCCCACAGTCGGCATAGCAATTTTTTTGTAAGAATAATTAATAATAATAATAAATTAATTCATTAAAATATAATATTTTTGTTTAGTTAAACTGATTCGACGCCTTTATTGTACTTTTCTTAAGAATATGGATTGTTGAGGACCTTCACCGACAAAAATTTAATTTTTATTAGAATAAATCATCTTTTCTTAGCGAAATTGTACACAAAGATAGCTGACAATATATTTGAAGTAAACAAAATACATTTAGTTGTAAAAGTTTCATTTATTTGGGCTTAAAAATAAAAAGTGCCGACTACTGGGACATGCCGAACTTAGGCACACTTACCCTATTTGCCAATTAATTATTGAACTGTGGTCTAGAAAGTATTTGTTTATTTGCAATAGAATATACATACGCACACACACACTCACACTTGTGCCAAACACATTTACACCAAAATCCGAGTTGGAAGGGGAAACTGACAATTATGACATTTATCATTGTCTACTTTGTAGAAAAATTTAATTAGTAGTCATCATTCGATTATGGTGGGGTGATGAAATCTGAGGGAAAGGTAGTGCAATATTAAATTCTCGGAATAAATTTGGTAATTTTTCATATAGTAATTTTTTGCTCAGGAAATTAAAGAGAGTGCGGCAAAAAAAATTGTAGCAAAATTATTGTTAATCCTTTATCCCGAATACTATCAGTGCGGGGAAAAGTCGAATGGGCGGACTATATGTGAAAAAGTTCAATATTCGCCCTTAAAATTGGGGATTTTTTGACTAAGATTATCATAATACATTTTTTTCGCCTGGTCACTGATGAATATATTAATGAAGCCCCATTTTAATAACGAACAAGTAATAAAGTTGTAAGTTCGGCTGGGCCGAACTTTGAATGCCCTTCACCATTTTGTAAAAATTTGGCAATTCAAAAAAATAAATAAAATAAAAATACCGAATGTAGCCGAATATTACGGTCTATACGATGACGTGGACCTGCATTGGCAAATTTTGCCATAAGCTATTATAATTTTCAAATGCTTAACTGACAAAAAAAAAATATGTTTATAATGTAGCTAAAATAAATAAAATACCGAATATAGGGAAGTACCATACCTGCAAGGACAATTTTCTGGCATGGGCTGTAGTATCCATTACGAACTTCAAATACAAAATTTGAAGTAATTCAGATAAATAATTTCGCTAAAATCATTCAAATACCGAATATCGGGGGTACCGTTATATGGAGGCTATACGAAGATGTAAACCGGCACAGACAATCTCCTTTCATATGCTGTAGTATCCATTACCAACTTCAAATATCAAATTTGAAATAATTCCGGTAAATAATGTCGCTAAAAATAACAAAATACCGAATATCGGAGGGTACCGTTATATGGGGCTATACGAAGACGTGGACCTACATGACGCATTTTCTGTCTGTGGCTGTAGTATCCATTACGAATTTCAAATACCAAATTTGAAACAATTCCGGTAAATAATGTCGGTAAAATCAACAAAATACCGAATATCTGAGGGTACCGTTATGTGGGGGCTATACGAAGACGTGGACCTACGTGGCACATTTTCTGTCTGAGGCTGTAGTGTCTATTGCGAACTTCAAATACCAAATTTGAAACAATTCCGGTAAATAATGTCGCTAAAATCATCCAAATACCGAATTTCGGGGGTATCGTGACGGAGGCCTACATGGCTCATTTTCTGTCTGAGGCTGTGGTATCCATTACGAACTTCAAATACCAAATTTGAAACAATTCCGGTAAATAATGTCGCTAAAATCGTCAAAATACCGAATATCGGTGGGTACACTTATATGGGGGCTATATGAAGACGAGGACCTACATGGTTCATTTTTAATACCAAAAGTCCTGCAGACATAATACACATTTTTAAATTGTTATCAACTTACTTCATTTTGTTCGGAAGCTAGAGTGATTTCCACAAACGGACGGACATTGACAAATTGATATAGAATTTTAGACTGATCAAGAATATATATACTTTGTAGGGTCTAGAATGTATTTTTCGAGGTGTTACAAACGGAATGACAAACTTAATACACCCTCCTTTCTATGGTGGAGAGTATAATAATATTTCTATATAAAATTACAGACCACCTTGATTTATCTCATTCGTTGCGGAAACATATACATGCGATTTTGATACCCTCCACCATACTATATGTGTGGAGGGTACACTAAGCTTGTGATTCCGTTTTCAATTCCTCGAAATAAGTATTTTAGACCTCACAAAGTGTATATATTTTTGATTATATATTTATATATTATATTTTGTCCGTCCGTCTGTCTGTCTGTGGAAATCACTCTAGCGTCGACATGCGTTTTAGGTTCGTAGAATATTTGGTATTGAAAATGGGCCCTTTGATTCCTCATTTTATATAGCACCACATAACTGTACCGGCAAATTTAAGGATTTCGCAATGGGCACTACCTCGCCTTAGTATTGCAATATTCGGTGTTTCGGTGTTTTTGACATTGGCGTATGCTATTCTGCATAATTCAACTTGCTATAAACTTATTGGTTCTACTTTTTTATGGACAGTCAAAATGTTCACGAATTTCTGTAAAATTCTTCAGACGTGTGGAATTATCAAACAAATGCATTAAACGTCGTTCCGGCAATAACGTATGCGATTCTGCATCATTAAATTTTCAAAATGTTTGGGATATCTACCTTTTCACGAATTTCTCTAAAATTGTAAACCCCATATAACAGACTTGATATTCTGAATTGTTATGCCTTACACCACATTCTGGTCAGGGTGTCTTTGTGTATTTGTTTGTAACATAGTGAAGGAAGTGAGTTAAACCCATATGTCCTTTTGATGACCTGCATAGAATCACATTCTGAGTCGTCTTATGCATGTCCCTCCGTCCATCTGTCCATGTACTTTTGTAAACATAATATAGGTCGCATTTATTATCCGGTTGAGATGAAATTTTCCAAATAATATTTATTTGGCCCAAGGATGAACCTTTTTGAAATTGATGAGAATCTGTTCAAATGCACATATAGCTCCCATATATATTTTCACCCGATTTCGGGATAATTGTGCACCAAATGGCTAATATTAGACCAAATGACATGAATTTGGCAAATCCGACCGAATTCAGTCTAGAAGCAAGCAAATCAAATTTGGAAATCGGTTCAGATAGAGCTATAGCTCCCATATATATGTTTCAACAGGCTTCTGCCCAGCCCTAAACTCTAGCCCCATGCAAAATTCCGATTCCATTGATCTATAATTTCAACAAGTGAGGAACAAGAACATTTTTTTCTGTTTTAAAGCCATCTCCAAAAAAGTTGCGAAATCGGAAAAATCCATAGTTGTTTTTGGATTGGAATTATTGTGTGAAATTTTTCGGGAATAGCTTTTTGAATGGAAAAATTAAAAATTCTTAGCGAAAAATTTGGAAAATACCGAAAAAATGCGAAAAAAAAGGTATGATCTGTTTTACTCGCTAAATATTATTCTGTAACAATCCAAACAGGTAGGCTTCTGTCCAGCCCTAAACTCTAACTCCATGCATCTCCAAACACAATAGGCTTTTAAAAGTTGCAAAATTGGAAAATTCCATAGTTATTTTTAGATTAGAAATTTTGTGTGAAATTGTTCCGGAATGGCTTTTCGAATGGAAAAATTAAAAATTCTTTGCGAAAAACTTGGAAAATACCGAAAAATACGAAAATGTTCATGTTATCATAAATTTTACCGTTTATATACCCTTAGCCAAAGGACTACATAGGGTGTGTATCATTTGATATGGGCAAAACGTGCCTTATCGAAATAAGTGTTTTCGACCCTAGTATCTTTGGACCAAATCCGTTTCAGGACATTTAGAGTATACATGGACCGACGGACGGACATGCATAAATCAACTCAGAATGTGATTCTATGAAAAGGAACTATGGGCCTATCTCGTTTCCTTTTGCCTGTTACAAACAAATGCACAAAGACATAATACCCTGACCACCTTGTGGTATAAGGTATAAAAAACTACCTAACTTACTTATGTTTTTACCCATGTAAGAACTGGATAGATTACTGATTATTATGAGGATGCACCGACATAGTCAGGGTGGGGGTATTTTAATATTTAATATTTTAGAGCATATCTAGACAAAACTGATTTATTTTCCTAAACCCGGACCGGACGGGTTTCATACGATATATACAAAATATTTTAAAAAATGTTCGATTACCTTTTTTGCCTTTGTGTTACTTTTTGGAACCCATATAATCTGTAATTTAGCCCTATTCTTCTTTTTTGATTAAATTAACTTCCTTTAAGATATAATAACTGAATATATATATACATTTTTTCTTTCAACTCTTTCTCCTTACCTATATATGTAGTCGTAAAATATTTCAGACATTTACCGGCCGCAAAATAGCAAGTATGGCACAAACTTCAAAAAGAATTGCCACGTCGTCGTCGTCGTTGTGTGTCGTCATCAAACCACGAATGGAAAATGCCAAAAGTCCAAAGAAATTTCCTGTTTTAGGCTACCTAAGACCCACAATCATTCGGAATTTTATGCTCAACCATGAATGCAATGTTTTGCACTGCAACGCCGCTAAACATTGTACAGTCTTGAAGCCAAACAACTCAGAACAATTTGCTTCTTAATTTGCCAAAATGGCAACAGAATGCCAAAGACATGTTGACAGTAGCATATGCCCAAAACAACGAAGTGAACCGCACCGCACCACACCACACCCTACTGCCACCAGACCAACAACAAAAGATTACGCTAGACCACATACACATCCGCACACAAGGCAATGCAAGGAGACAAGTCATTTCCGTGCGAAGGACCAGCAGCACTACTTTACTTTGCTACGGAACAGTCAGTAACAGCGGTGACATTGGCGGGTGGGTGAGGGTGTGTGTGTGTGTATGAGTGTGGAAAATGGTGGTGGAGTTGGCAGTGAATACTTTGGAAAATTTGTGTGCTTTGGCTGTGGTTTTTTGCAATTGTGAGAATGTCCTTCCCACAGCTGCTGCAGTTTTAGTGGTGCTCTTCCGACTGCCAGTGACAATGGTGGTGACAGTGATGTAAAGACATCATACGAGGCAGGCAACAACATGCAACAAGAAATGCGATTGCAGATAAAGCAACAAGGATGAGAACAAAAACAACAGAAACAACAACAACAACAATTGCGGCAGCATTAGATCCAAGGATCGCCAGAGTATAGAGATTAGACAAAACTGTCACAACTTTGGCTATATCAATGCATTTTAAAACTGTCGTTCTTCGTTCCTTAGTTCGTTTGTTTGTTTATTTTCCTTTTCTGGTTTTCCACGTCGTCCTCGACGCCGTCGTTGTTGTTGTTGTTTTGTGATTTGCGCGGGTTTAGCCATTGTCGTTGTTTTTATTTGTTTGCCTTTCGCCAAAGACAGAATCCCATTGTCAACAGGAAATATACCAAATCGCTTTCGGGATATGAAACAAAATGAACAACAACAGAGCACCAGCCAAGAACGACAGGAAAAACACAAAATCTAGGGAAGAGCAGCACATGGCACGGCAAGGCAGAGTAGGGCAATTGCCAAGATACGAACGTTTCCAAACGTGCAATAACATCATTCATTCTCATCAACGTGCCTGGATTTATTGAAATGTCAAGATGCAGTGTCATTAACAGTGTTTCGAAGGCTATTGCAAATATTACACCTGAATGTCAAATGACATTTCATATAATTACATTTTTATGTCCTACAACACTATATGCTGGGGGTATTATAAGTTTGATTAGGCCAAACATTATGTGACACCTCGCAACATTGGTCCACGGCATAGGAAGCTGTGTATTCCTATCTTGCCGTAGCTGAGTCGGTCTAGTTCTGTATGTACGTCCGTCTGTCTGTCTATATGTCCATGCTAAATTTTAATTAAGCTACAGTTCGCAATTATTGCCCGATCCTTACGAAATTCTTCATGGAGGTGGTGTTAAGGTCCGAACAGAAGATGATCGCAATTTTTGAGTTCAAATGGACAAAAAACAAAAAAAAGACAATAAGAAAAAGGCAAAAGTCGGTCGGGACCGACTATATGATACCCTACACCACTAGGCATATTTAGTGGAGCTCCCGTAACAAAATAATTTAATACAAGTAGATCATACCACCTATCAACATTTGTCTTTAGAGCAGTTATGGTTTGCTATAGAGTGCATGGTAACAATTGGAGAAGTAAAAAAGCTGTAAATTCGGCCAGGCCGAACTTTGAATACACTGCACCATTTGGTACAAATTTGACAATTTTCAAAAAAATAAAATCCATTAAAAAATCTGTTAAAATCTTAAAAATACCGAATATAGCCATATGTTAGGGTCTATACGACGACGTGGACCTGCATAGGCAACCTTTGTCATAAGCTTTTACAATATTCAAATGCGAAACATGAAAAAATCTGTTAATAATGTAGCTAAAATCATCAAAATACCGAATATAGGGCGGTACCATGAGGTTTTAAGACGTGGACCTACACAAACAATTTTCTGGCATGGGCTGCAGTATCCATTACGAACTTCAAATGCGAAATTTTAAACAATTCCGGTAAATAATGTCGCTAAAATCATCAAAATACACAGACAATTTTCTGTCATAGGCTGTAGCATCCATTACGAACTTCAAATACCAAATTTGAAATAGTTCCGGTAAATATTGTCTCTCAAATCATCAAAATACCGAATATCGGGTGGTACCGTTATATGGGGGCTATACGAAGACGTGGACCTTCACAGACAATTTTCCGTTATAGGCTGTAGCATCCATTACGAAATTGAAATACCAAATTTGAAATAGTTCCGGTAAATAATGTCGCTAAAATCATCAATATACCGCAAATCGGGCGGTGCCCTTATATTGGGGCTATACGAAGACGTGGACCTACATGGCCCATTTTCGTGCAGTCCTGCAGACATAATACACGTTTGAGTAAAATTTTATCAACCTAATTCATTTTGTTCGGAAGCTAGAGTGATTTCCGCAGACGGACATACGGACGGATATTGCTAATAGCATAGAAGTTTATGCTGATCAAGAACATATATACTCTGTGGAGTCTAAAATATTTCGAGATGTTACAAACGGAACGACGAACTTAATATACCCTCCATACTATGTATGGTGGAGGGTATAAAAATATATATCGTGATCTAAACCTTAGCCGTTCTCCATAAAATTTGGCAAAGGTATTTCCCAGCTTTATAAGATATTTGGTATCAAATATCATTGTTATCTAATGCATATTACGGATGTGAGGGGCTTAAACACTAAATCGGATGAAACATATATATGGGAGCTATAGCTATATTTAAACCGATTTTCTTCAAATTCGATGTACTTGCTTCTTGACTGAATTCAGTCGGATGCAAAAAAAATTGAGGATTTTTGGACTGAAATTGGCCATTTGGGCTACAATTAATCCGAAATCGAATTATTAAAGATATGGGATCTACATCCAAATCTGAACCGATTGTGATAGAATTTGACAGATGTATTTCTGGGTTGTATCTGATAACTGGTACTAAATTTCATTGTTGTCGAATGCACATTACTAATGTAAGGGACCTTAACACCAAGTCAGATGAAGCATATATATGGGTGCTATAGCTATATCTAAACCGATCTCTATAAAATTTGACAGAGATATTTTCGAGCAGTAGCAGTTTCTATACCCTCCACCATGATATGGAGGGTATATTATTTTTATATTATTTATTTATTTATTTTATTTATTATTTTTATATTATTATTATTTATTTATTTTATATTATTTATATTATATTATTTATTTTTATATTATTTATATTATTATTATATATTTTAGACTCAACAAAATATATATAATCTGTCGATGTCCGTCTGTCTATCCGGCTGTTGAAATCACTCTAGCTGCCGAACAAATTCAAGTAGGACGATAAAATTGTACTCAGATGTGTGTTTGGTCTGCAGGGCTTTTGGTATCGGAAGTGAGATATATTGACCCACGTTGTGGTATTGCCTCTATACAACGGTACCTTCCTCTATTCCGTATTTTGATGTCTTTAGCGACATTATTCACCGAAATTGTTTCAGATTTCGTATTTGTAGTTCGATATATTACAGTCTGCTACAGAAAATCAACTATTATAGCTCCCCTGTAACGGTACCTCACTATAATCAGTATTTTAATGACTTTGGCGTCATTATTCATCGGAATTGTTTCAAATTTCGTATTTGAAGTTCGTAATGGGTATTACAGCCTGTGGCAGCAAAATGATTATGAATGTCCTGGTGTTCGTATATTACTTTACGTCCCTATATTTCTTGATATTCCTGCGGTAGAAGGATATACAGGGTTGCCCATATTCGACGGACCTATCTGGCAACGCCATAACTTTTGACAGAGATGTCACATCGCTTAATGACATACCGCGTTTGAAGCGTCAGTCCAAGCAGATTTTTCCATGAACCAATACACGCCACGCGAGCGCTCTGAAATTTAGATTCAACAGAAGAAGTCAATTGTGAAAACTCAACGTGCTCTTAAAACATTAACAAATGTGAGAAGTGCGCCTTCTAAGAACACCATTAAGCGTTTATACGAAAAATTTTCGACTGGTAAGGCTCTTTCTAATCCGAAGAGGCCATATAAAAGTCGACCAAGGCGATCGGCCGAGAATATCGCTGCCCTTCCAAGCCATGTTGAGAGTTCCCCAAGAACATACCAAAAACGCCGTTCTCAGCAGTTGGGCATGGCTCGGTCCACTTTACAACGGATTATTCGCATTGATTTGCATTTGTTCCCATACAAAATTCAATTGACGCAAAGAATGTTGCCTGCGGACAAGCCTCTTCGATTGGAATGGGCCCAAAGGTCCGTCGAATATGGGCAACCCTGTAACTAATTTTTTTAATCAGACCTAATGTAAGTGTCAGCATTCGCGACATAAGTACTAATTGAAAAGAATTATCCTATTAGTTTGAATCGAAGCAATACCTTGAAGAATGCGAAAATCGGGTGGAGTCTTTAGATCTATAAAAATAGTTATAGCTAATTCCGACCGGTCAAAACCTGCAAAATCATTTAAGTAGGAATGTGTTTAAGCGATTTTTATATTTATTATACAGAGTAGATGTACTCCATCTCAAGGATACCGTGGAGCTGATGGTAAAAACGTAGTCGACGTACAACAGTTCCTCCTCAGCTGTCTTGTTAGATCACCAATTCGCGTAGAACCTATGCATCAACATTGTTTCTTAAGGTGTCACTAACGATAGTATTGTTAAGTCCGTCAGCTCGATCCAAGAATTGCAGTTCCTATCTCGCACGAATCCGAAAAAAGAGTGGAACTTGCTTGAAGTCGAGTGGGAGCACCCCTGGGAGTAGAAAAATTGCCAAACTTTTTTACTTTCTCTCGAATTAGGGCGAGCATGCTTTAGTTCTTTTAGAGCGGGAGCAAAATTCGTTCGAAATCCAGGAGATTCTTCTCTTGCCGATCACTCTTTTAATTCTTTTCTTACAGTCGGGAGCGATAAAAACAAAACGAAAAAGTGAAGAGAAATACAGTATGAAATTCTCACTCTCCGAGCTATCTCGCTCGCAAGCAAGTTTCATTCCCCACTGAAAATGTAAAATCTGTGCTCTGGATCCCTCGATACCAGGACCTTGTCAATTCTGTTCGCATCATTTAAGTTACTTTGCAAAAAGTTTCCATACATTCATCTCTTGCCTCACAACACTGTCCAATTGCACTTTTCTCAATCTCTACTTCTATTTTAATTTCTCTAACAATATTTGTATTCCGCACCATATTCTCCTAGTGGTTGTTTCTCTTATCGTCTTCTTCCTCCTCGGCATGATTGTTTTGTTTTTAGCGTAATCTTCTTTCATCGCTACGATATTTGCATTGCGTGAGCGCTCTCATCCCATTTCGTCGTATCCACCTATTTCCGTTTAGCATTACACGAATCATAGCATTCTCTAACCAAAAAACGAAGTCTACGAAAGCATTGTAGTCAGTGGATGACAAGAGGATACGCATTTCTATTGGCAGTGTTGTAGCAGAGCATTGAGTGTTTGCACTGGATTCTGTTCGATGCAAAAAATGGCAAACACACAGACACACGCACACATGAGACCAAAAACAACAACTAATGGGAAATTAATTGCTATAATGATGCTATAGCGAAGGCTGCGAAAGTCGACAAAAAATGCTGTGTTGCATCAAAAAATGACTTAACTTATATTACACGGACAAAATCGTTGTGGAGCTGGGAGTTGCTCAAAGTTGGGAAATAACTGAAAAAATTATTCAGATTCTACTTTTATTTCAAACTATCCGACCGAACGTCTCGATGTCGGCTTCGATAGTTGAGGACATATTATCGGTGGCATACTGCAGTGCCAATTTAGATATTTTCAACTCTTCAGTAACGGAACCCACCAAAAATTTTGGGTATTAAGGATAGTCGATTCGAACATAACAAAAGCTTACACTTGAAGGAGGGTATAGAAAGTTTTGTCCAGTCGAACTTATAGTTATTTTTAACTTCAATTGCCAATATATGAAAGTTCAGCTCTATCCTACACATATATTAAATTTAGTACCATTCAACTTCTTATCAAAACTCAGCAAAATCACAACCATCCCTATATCAGTATTCACAATTCTAAAAGTTTTTTATACTCTATATGATATTTAGTAACATTTCGTATAACTTTATGGGAGAAATCCTACTCCCATTTCCTTATTTGAACGCAGCACTTTTATAGTTATCCTAAGACCAAAATTCAGAATTCCAATTATATCCCTATACTTTATGCTAAGTGGAGTACCATTTAGTATTTTTCGTACACTCATTGTACACATTTCCAAAAAAGACCTATTTTTATACCCGCCACCATAGTATGAAGGGCATATTAAGTTCGCATTTATACCTCGAAATATACATTTTAGACCCCTCAAAGTATATATATTCTTGATCAGCAAAAAATTCTATGTCGATTTAACAATGTCCGTCCATCTGTTTGTCTATCCGTCTGTGGAAATCACTCTAGCTTTCGAACGAAATGAAGTAAATTGATAAGAATTTACTCAAATATGTATTATGTCTGCAGGACTTTTGGTATTGAAAATGGGCCATATAGGTCCACGTTTTGGTATAGCCACCATATAACGGTACCTCCCGATATTCGGTATTTTGATGATTTTAGCGACATTATTTACCGGAATTATTTCAAATTTTGTATTTGAAGTTTGTAATGGATACTACAGCATAAGACAGAAAATGGGCCAAATAGGTCCACGTCTCGAAATACTCATGTCAGACCCAACAAAGTATATATATTCTTGATCAGCGTAAAATTCTAAGACGATTTAGCCATGTCCGTCTGTCTGTTGTAATCACGCTATCTTTCGAACAAATTAAGATAGATGGCTAAAATTTTGCACGTATGTATATTTTGCCAGTAGGCAGGTTAAGTTCGTAAATGGGCCATGTAGGTCCAAGTTATCATATAGCACCATATAACGGTACCTCCCGATATTCGGTATTTTGATGATTTTAACGACATTATTCACCGGAATTGTTTCAAATTTGGCACTTGAAGATCGTAGTAGATACTACAGCCTAAGACAGAAAATTATCTGTGCAGGTCCACGTCTTCATATAGCCCCCATATAACGGTACCCCCCGATATTCGGTATTTTGATGATTTTAGCGAAATTATTCAGCGAAATCGTTCCAAATTTGGTATTTGAAGTTCGTAATAGATACTGCAGCATAAAACAGAAAATGGGCCATGTAGGTCCACGTCTTCGTATAGCCCCCATATACCGTACCCCCCGATATTCGGTATTTTGATGATTTTAGCGACATTATTTAACGGAATCGTTCCAAATTTGGTATTTGAAGTTCGTAATAGATACTTCAGCCCATGCCAGAAAATTGTCTGTGCATGTCCAGATCTTCGTACAGCCCCCATATGACGGTACCCCCTATATTCGGTTGATTTTAGATACATTATAAACAGATTTTTCTTCAAGTTTCGCATTTAAATATTGTAATAACTTATGACAAAACTTGCCTACGCAGGTCCACGTTGTCGTATAAGCATTCGATATTTTTAAGATTTTAACAAAATT
The DNA here is from genome assembly GCF_030504385.1 of Musca domestica. NCBI lineage: Eukaryota > Metazoa > Arthropoda > Insecta > Diptera > Muscidae > Musca > Musca domestica. The sequence goes on along the minus strand of NW_026712364.1, from coordinate 3,188,698 downwards.
TGTAACGGATTTTTTTGGAAATTGCCAAATTTGTACCAAATGGTGGAGGGTATTAAAAGTTCGGCTCGGCCGAACTTACTGCTTTTTTACTTGTTACACATTTCCAACTTAGAATACCCTCCACCAATTGGAAGAAATTTTCAAAAAAAAAAATTTATTGAAAAATACTGCTAAAGTCATTAAAATGAATATAGGGAGGTAGCGTTATATGGGAATATCCGAAGAGCTGGATATGGAATTTTCTGTTATACGTTGAAGTGCCCGTTTGGAACTTCAAATACGAAATGTGAAACAATTCCGCCGAATAGTGTCGCTGATGTCATAAAATTACCGAATAAAAGAAGGTACCGTTATATGTGGGTTATACGAGATGGTAGGCGTGATAGACAATTTTCTGTCATAGGTTGAAATATCCATTGTGAACTTCAAATACAAAATGTTAAACAATTCCGGTGAATAGTGTCTCTAATACCATTAAAATACCAACTACTAAGACGTACCGTTATATGTGGGTTATATGAAAACGTGGACCGACATGACCCGTTTACGAACTTAACCTTCCTACTGGAAAAAATTCACATGTGTGAAAAATTTTAGACTTCGATGTCAATTCGTTCGAAAAATAGGGCGATTAGAAAAAAGAGACATACAGGCATCGTTAAATCGATTTAGAATTTCACGCTGATCAAAAAAAAAAAACAAGTAAAAAAGCAGTAAGTTCGGCAGGGCCGAACTTTGAATACCCTCCACCATTTAGAACGAATTTGGAACATTTCGAAAAAGATAACATTCGCCAAAAATTCTGCTAAAATCTTAAAAATACCGAATATAGCCGTTATAATAGGGTCTGTACGACGTGCACAAGCCATTACCATATTCAAATTCGAAAATTGAAATAAACGGTGAATAATATAGCTAAAATCATCAAAATACCGTACATTGGGAGGTACCGTTATATCGGAGCTATACGAAGACCTGGACCTGCATCGACAATTTTTTATCACAGACTGTAGTTCCCATTACGAATTCTAAATACGTAATTTGAAACTACTCCGCTGAATAATGACGCTAAAATCATCAAATTACCGAATATTGAGAGGTACCGTTGTAGGGGGGGCTATACGAAGACGTGGACCTGCACAGACAATTTCCTGTCATAGGATGTAGCATCCATTACGAACATCAAATACCAAATTTAAAAGAATTCCGGTGAAAAATGTCGCTAAAATCATCAAAATACCGAATATCGGTAGATACCGTTACATGGTGGCTATATGAAAACGTGGACCTGCAAAAACAATTTTCCGTCTCAGGCTGTAGTAGTCATTTAAAACTTCAAATACCAAATTTGAAACAATTCCGGTGAATAATGTCGCTAAAATCATCAAAATACCGAATATCGGTAGATACCGTTACATGGTGGCTATATGAAAACGTGGATCTACATGGCCCATTTACGAACCTAACCTGCCTTCTGGCAAAATAAACATGTGTGCAAAACTTTAGCCTTCTATCTCAATTCGTTCGAAAGATAGCGTGATTACAACAGACTGACAGACGGACAGACAGACAGACAACGTACATGGCTAAATCGTCTTAGAATTTTACGATGATCAAGAATATACACACTTTGTTGGGTCTGACATGAGTATTTCGAGGAGTTAAAGACGGAATGACAAAATTAATATACCCTCCATAGTATGGTGGAGGATATAAAAATTTATATATACTTTGTTGGGTCTGACATGAGTACTTCGAGAGGTTAAAAACGGAATGACAAAGTTAATATACCCTATCATATAATAGCCATATCTTACCCCTACACACCAACATGGACCAACATGCAATTCTAGATATATGTGGACTGTTGTTATATATCCGACTAATAACCCCCAAATTATTATTAATTTCTTCAAGTGTATAACTCACAACAATTGTAGCATATCTCAACTTTAAATCGATTACTTATTTATAGCTTGAACTGTTTCCGTTGTCAATTGCTGGTTGTTGCTTCAGCTTCAGACTCGTCGTGATATCCAGTATTTAAATATTCCTCAGGCACAATGCCACTGTAATGCTCCAATACTCTCTCAGACAATGGCAGAACGGAAACTTTTTCAATCCGGTTGGTTGCATATCAGTGACAAGCCATCGTCAAGTGGTAGTTGAGGGTGTTCGATGGTGTTACACAGATACCCGATACAAACTCACACATACTCGTACAGAACGGAATAAAACCAACACCAGCGACACCAATCCAATCCACCATTACAAACAATACAGAACAAATCGAATCCCTAAGTATTTCTAATGAAATATTTCTTCGCAATGTACAATTTATGGTTTGTAACAATTTTGTATTGTCACAAGGAGGAAAAAAGCGAACGAAAAACAACAACAAGACTGAAACACTTGACCAAAATAGCAAAAGATTTCTGTGGTAGATTTCATGGTTGTTTCACAAGACACCAGAAACAGAACTACAAATAGGCTAGCTGGCTGGTAGACTGGTTGGTTGGTTGGTTGGGGTGTAAATTATTCCAGTTTAAGGCATAAATATTAAAAGGATAATAAATTTTCCATACACATTGTAACTGTGTTCTAAAAACAAACAATTATTTATGATATCTCAACTGGCGCAGAATAGCATCGGCATGGGCACGGGTGAGGGGACACTGTTCTCAATCCATTCTACAATACACAAAAATTTAAGTTCAAGCCCGGGCTTAAATTCAAATGGGAATACTTGCCGTTCGGCCAACAGCAAACGGCATTTGAATTTGCATTCGCTAAAAATAAACACACCTTTGGCGTTGTCATTTGGAAATAATTGATGGGCTCCCCGGTATAGCTGTCATATTCAGTGTTTTTGCATTGCATCACATCGCATGACGCCGCACGGCATCGCATCGCACTCGTCTCATATGCACACACCAATTAAATGAGTGTTCGTTCGTATTTCTGACAAGTTAGACAATAGCCCATCTCGCTCTCTATTGCAAATCTCGAGTAGTCGAAATGCAAAACAAGAAAAACTAAACCAAAAGGGATGGGGGGAAACAAAGCGCAAAACGCATCGAGACATACAATAAGCGTAACGTCATAAATGGAGGAAAAAATTCAATTAGTGTCTCATGTTTTTCCATTTTTGTCGCCCCAAGTTAGTTCTTTATACTCTTTAGTCTTTATGCCTCACTGGACTAAATGGTGTTGTGGATGTAACAATTTTAGGGTTTTCAAATGAAATATCTATCCAAAATTATAATGAACTTATCTGCAGGAATGTGGGGTTAACAGAAAAGGGGTAGAAGTATATCATGAAAATATTTCTACTATCTACTGAAATAGTCGAGGCGGAAGTGGACTTATTTTGCTACCACTGTCTTGTGTTATTTTAGCTTTGGTAATGTAAATGTTTTAGAATCCACTTAAACTTCTGGCGAAGTAGATGTCTCTCCACTTTATCTATATATGTAAAAATCAATTGTTGTTTGTTGGTAACGGAATCAGTTGAGAACGGGTGGACCGATTTGAATAATTTTTTGTACAAACATTTGTCATGCCCCGAGTAAGGTTTTTAAAGAAAAAAATATTGACGACGGCTACTTTTACGCACACTATTTCGATTTATCTAAAATCCCTTTATTTGCCAAAATAATGAAGATATCGGTTTGAGAATTATTACACGAGATGCTGTTGGCTTTCCATCCAACCCTAAGTACTTATTTAGGGGCTGAGGAACGCCCTACTGTTAAATCTATCTCTCTATATGTAAAAGAAAGTTGTGTTAGTTACTACTCTTATAACATAAAGACCGCCGGTCTGATTTTAACGATTCAGACAAATTCGGAATTGCCTCTTGGCAGAAAAGCATAAAATCCAAAAAAATCGCGTAAAAATGTGAAATTTTGAATATTTTCATTTTGACTTTTAAAATGTACAATAGTAATGTTTTATTTTGCATGATTTTTTTCCTTTTGACTTATTATTTTCGAATGTACATTTGTAGTGTTTTTTTTTTTTTTTTTTTTTTTTTTTTGGAATTCTAATATTATGTGTAGTTTTTTGGGTAGTATAAAGCGACAACGGATAAAACTGTTATTTACAGATTTTATGTATTTATTGGGTAATACGAATATTATCATTTCAGAAGAGAATAAGATATGAAAATTCTAAAATCGGAAAAAATCGAAAATTTTTCAATGAAATCAAATTTCAAAATAATAGTACATTCTACAGACACACTTCATAAGGACCTTTAAAAATTTGCCGTAAAAAAATCAGCGAACCAGTTGAAGATTATTTATCTTTTTTCTATCCTTTCTTTTTTCTATATTGAAGTGTACATTTCTTATTGTTTTCAATTCTGAATGAATAATAGTAAAAATGAAATGAGTGTGTAATATGATGTTAAATGGCGATCTTTCATCTATAAAATTGGCATCTAGCTTTAAACTCCAGGAGCTTCAGCTGGAAGATGCGAACACATTTATACAAACAAAAATGACCGAAAAAGCGTTATGGACAAAAAGTGGACCTGTTTCTTTCATATGACAATAATTCGTCCAATGAGAACTCAAAATGCAAAATACATTGGGACTGAGAGCGAATTCCTTCCAGAAAATTTTTCCAAACATTCAAAATACCTTTAATCGCTTTGGCAGGTCATGATATGGGTCATAACCCCCGATAACGGAACAACCCGATTTCAAGTATATTCTACATTTTAACCATATTTTTCGTACTAATTTTACCTTATGTTGATAATTAAAAAAAAACATCCTTGCAAGAAATGATCACGTTTTAGTATCACCATCATATGATTTAAGGTATTTTCGGGGTCTTGGCCACTTTTTCCATTTTTTGGCCCTTATTTGACATCTTTGTTTCTACGGGGGAAGAAAACCGGAAAAGGGCCCATCTTAGTCTTGAGGCTACATTGGGTAAAAAACCCTGAGGTAGAAAACCATCTTACAGATAATTATCCACATATGCATTTATTTAAGTATAGTCCCCACATTAGTATACCCCCAAGTCCACTTCCCAACCAATGTGTGGTCACAAAAAAAAATTTGGTATTCTATTGAATTTGTAACCCCCAAGAGAATATTGGTTGGGAACGTAGATTTGGGATGTACGTCTATATGAAATAAACTCCGAAATGTCAATCTGGGACTTATTCAGTCGGAAATTGTGGCAGAAACATGAAAAAACACGAAATTAGAAAGTAACACGAGACCGAACATTTCTTTAATCGTCATTGAATTACACTACGATGAAAAATGTGGTCTTTATTGGATCTCCATCGCACAATTTAAATGACAAAAAATTTATGCCCAAATGAGTATTTTTTTTTTTTTTTGGCTATTCTGACGACATTCTGCCTTCAAGTATGAGGTGAACAAATCTAAATACCAAGCACTACGGAATTTAAACGTTGGAAATACAAATTACGAAATTATAGATCATTTGAATAAAAATGTTAAGCTTTTTACAACAATAAAAAATGAGCTGAATTTTCACATTGGGCTATTATAGATGTTCTTTATCATAAAGGTATTTAACACAAAAATTAATTTATATTTAGTCATGGAGTCATTACTTATAATGATAATTGTGCCGCTTACATAAGTCAGATCTGTGATTTATTATGTTTTAAAAAATACGCATTAAAGACTAAAAGTACGGGCCGGCAACGCGGACCGGGCCAGCTAGTAAAGATATATGTATTTGTGAGTTCTAAACAGGTATTAATTCCCCTAGCAGAAAATTGTTTAAGATTGACACTTGCGTAAAAGTATTTGCATAAAACTACTACCCCATATTCGGTATTTCGATGATTTACAATTATCAGAATTTTCAAATAAAATGTCTAGAATTCTGCATTTTATGTTAGTAATAGTGACGTTTAAGTTAGTAATTTTGTCGATTTGGATCAATTTTTTAGAAAAAAAAATAGTTTAACATGGCCCGGTAACGTAACGGCAACTTTTTCATAGAAGGTAGTACGCATTACAAACTCGCGTTGGCAATATTGCATGCTGCCTCAGGGAGTTACGATGGTCCTTATTCTCTTGTAAAGAAAAGAATGTTTTTTTACTCGTTATTAGGTGTAAAGGGACATTTTATTCATAAATTGTTAAAGGCATCATAATATCATAATATGTATAAAATCCGATATAAGGTGCTATACCAAAACGTCGTAGCAAAATAAAAGAGGTTACCTCATTTGAAAAATCGGTAATTACAACTCATCTATCATTTTCAAAAAAATAAATAAATAAATAAATAAATAAACAAGTAATTACAAACTTACTATTATAGTCGTGCGGGCCGATAATGTGATACCCTACAACACTACAATATGTTCGAAGTCCAAAGATCAATTCTTTTACATATATATTGTACCTATTTTGCTATATATCCGATTTCTTGGCTATAAGCATCACTGTGATGGTCAGAAGTGATCTTTTAATGTATATGTGATTTGGCTGGGGTTAAAAATATTCGTGGTTTAGTGGAAATTTTCCTATTTTCTTACATAAAAGTTAGGGTCTCTTTTATCCGCTAATTATTGTCCGGCAGAAACCTACCTACCCAAATTGGTAGGTTTCTGCCCACTTCTAAACTCTAACTCCATGTCAATTTTCGCGTCGATTGGTTCATAATTGTGACCCATAGAGCAACTGCAAAATCAGGAAATTTTTCTGTTTTCCATTTCAACCCCTAAATATCGTGCGATCATTTCTAAAAACAATAGGGTTTTACTCTGACCATAACCCCACCTCCATTTTCAATTTCGTGTGGATCGGTTCATAATTGCGACCTGTAGCTTAATTACAAATTAACATGGACAGACGGACAGACGGACGGACATACATAGCTAGATCGACTCATCTCGGCGAGATAGGAAGATCCATATATACTTTCCTATGTGGGAAACCAATATTTCGAGGTGTTACATAATTTTTGGCCCAATCAAACTTATAATACCACCAACACATATTGTTGTAGGGTATAAAAACACAAACAAGTAAAAAAGCAGTAAGTTTGGCTGGGTCGAACTTCGAAAACCCTCCATCATTTGGAACGATTTTGGAAATTTTCAAAAATAAAAAAAGAATCCGTTAAAAATTCTCTTAAAATCTAAAAAATACCGAATATAGCTGTTATATTGGGGTTTGTATGACGTGGACCCATAGGCATTGTTTGTTATAAGCCATTACCAAATTTTAAAAGGGTATAATGTAGCATCTTCAAAATACCTTACACAGGGAGGTACCTTTATATCGGAGCTATACGAAAACCTGGAGCTGCATAGACAATTGTCTGTCACAGGCTGTAGCATTCATTACGAACTTCAAATACGACATCTCAAACAATTTCGTACTGCACCTAAAATCGTCAAAATAATAGGGAGGTACTGATATATGGGGCCTATACGAAGACCTGGACTTCCATAAAAAATTTTGTGTCACAGACTGTAGTTCCCACTACGAACTCTAAATACGTAATAGGTGGGCTATACGAAGACGTGGACCTGTATAGACAATTTTCTTTCCTAGGCTGTAGTATCCATTACGAACTTCAAATACCAAATTTGAAACAATTCCGATGAATAATATCGCTAAAATCATCAAAATACCGAATAGCGGGAGGTACCGTTATATGGGGGCTATATGAAAACGTAGACCTACATAACCCATGTACGAACTTAACCTGCCCTCTGGCAAAATAAACATGTGTGCAAAATTTTATCTTCCATTTATCTCAATTCGTTCGAAAGATTGAGTGATAACAAGACAGATGGACGGACCTCGCTAAATCGACTTAGAATTTTACGCTGATCAAGAATATATGTACTTTGTTGGGTCTGATATGAGTATTTCGAGGAGTCACAAACGGAATGACAAAATTAATATACGCTCCATAGAATGGTGGAGGGTATAAAAATAGATAAATAAATACATCTGACGTAGATTGAATAAAACAATTCTTGGATTCTAGCATTCGCTTACATACTCTTATTTTAATCTTCGCTATTCTACGTTTATAGTAAGTAAAATTTTAGACTAGTTCCACCCGTTCTTTATACCCTCAGCCATATGACTAGTTATTACTCAGCCATATGGCCAAAACGTGCCGGAAATAACGGTTTTAGACCCTAGGTCAGTTTGGACCTAATCCGATTCAGGATATTTGGAATCAATCTAGCGATGTCAGTCTGTCCGTCCGTGTGTTAGTCTGGCTGGTGCGAACGATAACTCTCGAAGGGAGTATCCGACTTGGTCCAGACTTAGTAAATCGTAATATCGAAAATGGACAATATCGCAAAATGTATATCATACAGGGTGACATAAAAAAACTGCCACAAAGTCAAACGCCATATTTTTACTTTTTTTTTGTAAATTTTAGAATAAGTTTAGATTTGTTCGAATTGGTCACCTTTGGCACGAATTATGGCCTTCAAACGGCCAATGAAACCGTCACACCCTGCCCACACGAATGTTGCTCCGCGGAATTTTGGCCCATTCCCGGCGAAGCGCTTGCTTGAGGTGATCGACCCTTTTGTATTTTTTAGAGCCAACCTTGATTTTCAAAATACTCCATCTCCATTGGTATCCGGAGATTTTTGAGGCATTGTGCACTGGAAATGAAGCGAGGAACCTCATTTGGTAACCATTCTTGGCTGGCGCATACTGAGTGCTGTTGGAATGTCCAAGGTCTGCGGCCAAAATATTTGCGTGCCCAAGGCTTCAATACACCCTTCAGAATATATTCGATAATATTCGTCATTTACGGAGAGCGACCATCGGCTGTTATGGCGGCCCGCACCATCACCATAGCCGGCGCTTGAGTTCTGGTGGCCACAGGAAGGTGCACATTTTCAGCTGACCTCTTCGGAAAGTAAACACGATCATTTTCTTCATTTACAAACTGCTGGACAACGATTTTTTTTCAGCGGAGAAACCCAAATTCGGCAATTCACCACTTTTCGCAAAACGAAGCAACTCTGTAGCTATTTTGAGTCTATTTTCTTTCAGTTGCGGTGTAAGCACGAATAGAATATTGCGATATGTTCAGCTCTCATTATAATCGGATTTTTTTTTTCAAGTTTCGAATTTGAATATTGTAATAGCTCATGACAAAAGTTGCCTATGCAGGTCCACGTCGTCATATAGACAATTATATAACGGATATATTCGGTATTTTTAAGATTTTAAGATAATTTTAACGGATTTATTTTTTTGAAAATTTCCAAATTCGTTCAAATGGTGGATTGTATTCCAAGTTCGGCCTGGCCGAACTTACTGCTTTTTAACATATTTCCATTTGAATACTTTCGTATATACCTCGTATTATTTCATGGAAATGACTTTGTCGTGCTTTCGAATATGAACTATTTTGCAAATCATTGATTTAACCTTCATTGCACAAATATCGACCTGTCTTAACTTTGGACACTTCTCGATTTGTTACAACCCATTTTCCGTCACTCTAATGTCCACTGCTTGTATTATTTCAATTCCCCATCTACGTATGATTGGTTTGTGGTGTTAAGTGCCAACGCAAGAAACCGAAAACATAAAAACAATAACGTCAAAACAAGCTGTTTTCCAACATTTCCCAGAGAACGTTTTGTTTTTGCCGCTCTCTTTCTCAGTTGTCATTTTCGGACATATTTCCATGGTATTTCGGTTGTTGTAAGCCTATAAATGTTTTAAATGGTTTCTAGTTGTTTCATATCTGTGTAGTTTTTAACCAGTTTTTTCGTCGTCCTCGTCGATTTTCTATTTTCATGTCCATCACCTGAATGGACAACTGCCATCATCATCGTCGTTATCGTCATTTGGAATTGTCAGTTGTTATTGTCATTTATTGTCTCTGTTTGGGATGCGTTGCTATGACAATATCTTCGCAACAACAAAAAAATAAGGTTGACAAACTGAAAAAGAATCGATTGCCCATTTTCATAAATGACTGAGTACTGACGAGAGTTATGGACTCTATGACTTATTCTAATAAATATTTGCACATGCACATGCATGTCCATATAATTGAAAGCAGCTAATACTCAAAAAACCAGCAGGATTCGCTTGCATTTTGTGTTTCCGCATCACAACATCGATTAATGAGTTCGTTTGAAACGGGTCTATGCGATGGTATAAATTTTGAGAAAATTTGAAAATACAAACATTCAAAGAGGTGAAAACAATTAAAAATTGCATTGGGCCGAAACTGTGGGCTCTCCACCATAAGTAAATTTCCTAATCATTTGGTATAAAAATCTTTAAAATTAGGTGAATTCGGTATCTACACCGATGCCCAAAATGTCAAATTGAATCCTATTCACTTCGAAATGTGAATGGGACCGTTTACGGGGATATTCCCAAAGCTCGATATTTGTATTTGTTTTTTAAGATGTTTATTTAAAAAAACAGTAAAGAAAGTTTTAAAGTCGGGCGGGGCCGACTTTATGACACCCTACACCACTTTGCATATTTAGTAGAGCTTCACATAACAATTAAAAGTTTTTGTGGGATAATAAATCATACAAGCTATGATTATAATTATAATTTAAGTTCAAAGGACTGAATTTGTATTGCCGATGTGGTGCACAATTAATTTGAAATCGTATAAAGATATATATGGAAGCTATATCCAAATCGCAATCGATCTCGATAAAATTTTGCAAAGATATTTTTCAGCTGTATTTGATTTATTTCCCTGAATATCGTTGTTACGGAGTGCATATTACGGCTGTGGGTAACAAATATAACAAATCGGATGAACAGTATATATGGGAGCTATAGCTATATCTGAACCGATCTTCAACAATTTTGACATGCTAGCTTCTAGACTCAATTCGGTCGTAAGTGCCAAATTCTCATCCCAATAAAAGTTAAATCGGACGAAGTTATATATGGGAGCTATATCCAAATCGGAACCGATCTCGATAAAATTTAGCAAAGATATTTCTGAGCTGTATTTGATATATTTCCCCAAATTTTGTTGTTACAGAGTGCATATTACAGCTGCGGAGGACAAAAATAAAAAGTCGGATGAACAATAAATATGAGCTATAGCAATATCTGAACCGATCAAATTTGGCATACTTATTTTCAGGCCTAATTTGGTTGTATGGGCAAAATTCCATACTATTCGGGCTGATATTACACGTTCGGTGCACAATAAAAGACAAATCGGACGAAGATTTATATGGGAGCTATATCTAAATTTTTACCGATTATATCCAATTTCAATAGGGTTCGTCCTTGGGTGAAACAAATGTTGTTTGGAAAATTTCATCTCAATCGGATAATAAATGCGAACTGCATTTTGTTCACAAGAATACATGGACAGATGGACGTACGGACGGACTGACATGCATAAATCAACTCAGAAAGTGATTCTATGCTGATCACCAAAATGAACCATGGTTCTATCTCGTTTCCTTTTGCCCGTTACAAAGAAATGCACAAAGACATAATACCCTGACCACCTTGTGGTGTAGGGTATAAAAACGAGCTCGGGGTAAAGCCATTGAAATTGCAAAAGTGCAAGAACTTACACCGCAACGGAAAGAACAATTAACATAGCGGTAAGTTCGGCCGGGCCGAACTTTGGATACCCTCCACTATTTGGAACGATTTAGAAAATTTTCTAAAAAATTAAATCCATTAAAAATTCTGTTAAAAACTTTAAAATACGTAACAAGGGAAGGTGCCGACATATGGGGGGATATACGATATTGTGGACCCATATAGACAATTCTCTTTCAGGGGGTAAAGCACTCACGAAGAACTCCTTGTGTAGATTTTCAGACAATACCATTTAAAATGTGGCTAAAATGATGAAAATACCGAATATGGGGGGTACCGTTGTATGGGGTATATTCGATATTGTGGACCTATATAGACTTTTCCATTTCAGGGGATAAAGTGCTCACAAAAAACTCTTTGTGTTGAATTTCAGACAATTCCGTTGAAAATGTGGCTAAAATCATCGAAATACCGATTGTCGGGTGTACCGTTATATGGGGGCTATACTATATCGTAGACCTATAAAGATAAATCTCCTCCAAGGGATAATGTTCTGACAATGAACTCCTTCTGTGGAATTTCAGACAATCATCAAAATACCGAATATCCGGGATACCCTTAAAATGTGGCTGAAATCATCAAAATACCGAATGTCGAGGAGTACAATTATATGCGGGATATACGATATCGTTGACCTATATAGACTCTTCTCTTTCAGGTGAAGTAAAGGGGCTCCTTGTGTGGAATTTCAGAAAATTTTATTGAAAAATGTGGCTAAAATCATCAAAATACCGAATATTGGGGGGTACCGTTATATGGGGGGCTATACGATATCGTGGACCGATATAGCTCATCTTTGAACTTGACCTGCCAGCAGACAAAAGAGAGATCTATGATCTATGAAGAAGTAAATTTTAGCTTCCTATTTCAATTCCACCAGAACTCAAGCTCTTGCCATGGTGATTGTGTGGGCCGCCATAACAGCCGATGGTCGCTCTCAGCTCGTATTAATCGACAGTGGTATCAGAGTAAATTCCGAATATTATCACGAAAATATTCTGGAGGGTGTATAAAAACATGGGCACGCAATCACTTTGGCTGCAAATATTGGACATTCCAACAGGACTCAGGACCATCGCACTCAGTACGCGCCACCCAAGAACACTTACATGTCCGGATACCAATAAAGTGAGTGTGTAAAGTTACATCTGAAGGTATTGTAGCTTGAATAAAATCATACTATTAGTTAGATACATAAGGTATGCCAACTTGGACAAATGTGTCAACCAGTATGATACGTTGTCGTACGGAAGGTATGGCAACATGGATGAATCAAATACACTACACCAATCTCTTGGACTATTGTGTCTGGAGTAATTTGGAAAGCAAGGTTGGCACTAAAAAATACCAAAATGTGTCGTTCACCTCAAGCAAGCGCTTCGCTGGGAATGGACCAAAATACTGCAGAGCAACATTCGGGCAGCGTGTGACGGTTGCATTGGCCGTATGAAGGCCATAATTCGTACCAAAGATGACCAATGCGAACAAATCTAAACTTATTCTAAAATTTGATGTTACATAATTTGCTTTCATACACAAAAATTAAAAAAAAATTAATTATAGCGTTTGACTTTGTTGCAGTTTTTTTATCTCACCCTGTAGTGTACGAAAAGTATTAAATTCGGTAGGGAGTGTAAAAGCAGAACTGGAAATATGAATGTTTGTATTAAGATCACTTTGACATTGTAGCTTTTGTATAAGGGGGACGATCTGCAAATGCGTACTACAATGTCGCGGAAAAGTACTAAATGGTACTAAATTTGGTACATGGAACAGGCAGCTAGAATTTTGCATTTTGTTATTAAGATCACGTGAAATATATAAAATATAGCAATTTTGCACAAAATTCTTGACTACAATAAAAAAGATCGAAATTGTGTAGCAGTTCGAACCAAATATAGATTTCTGGCAAGGTTGTGCCTTTAGAGACAAACTATCGATTTATTAAATCATTTATGTGTGTAAAAACCACAAAAATGTAATGCAAACAAATTAATTAACAACAATTCGAATTCGAAGTACAACCCTTACATTAAAAGTATAAAAGTAAAATAATTTTCTCTCAACAATATGATATCACATTGATTCGCCTCATACCGAGGTTGAATGTGCATGTGTATGCATTCGTGTAATAATAATTCACCAGCATTCCCCCTCTGTTAGCAATGGCCCAATTCCTTTGTGTGCATTCTCACAAGGATTAGGGTGCGTAAAATTGTCATCTAAGCCTAGACACGTGCAATCAACCCAGGTTCATCTAAGTTCGTCCTTGTTCTCTCTGTTTGGCTAGCACAGGGTTGACACTTCATTTATAATCCATGAAATAATTTGTTGGTAGTTTTTGCCAAATAACAACAAAACATCCAGTCAGCATTGATATTTTATCTCTTGCGGGCTGCGGTTACCACGGAGAATTTCTATTAAAATGTCATTTATCAGAATTGTTGAATGAAAATATCTCGTTTTAATGAAGTCTCACATGTCTTTGGGTAAGTGTTGAAAGACCTTTTTGCTGGCATTGTAATTGGGAAATGTTATAGCAACGGATTTGGAGAAGTAAATTTAGCAGGGTATGACTGACTGATGACGAGATAAATACATAAGGACAATGGATAATATTTTAGCATTTGCAAGGCGTGAGACATTTATTGATTTTGAAAATTTATTGGTGTAATTTGAAAGCAAGTAAAAGGACACTATACGCTAACACTAAATAAACCCGATTCAATATCCAAAAGAGTTCCATTTTATATTGCAAATGCTAGCAAAATCGGTGGGAGAATGCAGTAAAGTTTTCTAAATATCATACAGTAGTCTAGGGTCAGAATCAAAGCCTTTTGTTTTTGAAGATGTACATTTAGAAGTTCAAATAGACCAAAAAAATATATATTCCTGATTTTGCAGTAGAGGTCACAATTATAAACCTTTATTTATTATAACAGACAAAACCAACTTACATGGTTATGCTTCTTCGTTCAGGTTGAACGAAAGCATAACAAGCGGAGAAAGATGTGAATGTTTATAAGTGCGGTTGTAAGATTTAGAAGACTTTCCAAAAGAATTTTAGTTTTATTTAATTCTTTGGTTCCTCTTCTATTGAGCTTACGATCTCGTCACTTCGGTAAAAATGTTTTTTGTCATAGAAGTTATTTTTAAAATAACTTCTGGGGAGAATATCCCAGACAAAAAACAAGGGAACTGATGAGGATTGGTGGCTCTTTCCGAAACCTAGGTATTCCCTGCCTTACCCCCTGGTAAACATTACCATCGTTCTCCACTAATAAACAAACGTTGTTTTTATAAAAACAACAATAAAAGGGATAAGCCTGACCATTTTGCAACAACAAAATACTACGGTATCCCGAACAAACAAGCCACACTGTTCTAATTATAAACCAATCGAAACGTAATTTTCCCTGAAAAGAGAGTTAAGAACAGGGAAGAAGTCTAGCATTTTGGATGACTATTGGATTATATTTAGCTTTCGTATAAAGTTTTTAGAATACCGAATACCGACGAAGTGCGTAAAAAATGCCCAATGATGGTAACCTCCCAAATGGATTGGGACAACATATTATAGTGCTGTGGGGTATCACATGATCGGCCCCGCACGACTACAAGTATAACCTTCGTCTAATTGTTAAAATATACGTTTATTTGGGTGCCCTTTACATTATACCTTACAAAACTCTATGTGTTGGGGTATTATAAGTTTGATTGCTTCAAAAATTATGTAACACCTCGAAAAATTGGTTTTCCACATAGGAAAGTATGCATGGATCTTCTATCTCGCCGAGCTGAGTCGATCTAGCTATGTATATTCGTTGTCGTTGTTGTCGAAATTATTGCCCGATCTTCACCAAATTTGGAATGGAGGTGGGGCTAGGGCCAGAATAGAAGCCTATTGTTTTGGAGATGATCGCATAATATATAGAACATTTTTCTGATTTTGTAGTTGCTCTACAGGTCGCAATTATAGACCAATCGACGCGAAAGTTAGCATTTTGCTAGAGCTTAGAACTGGGCAGAAGCCTTCCAATTTTGATGGTCATCGGGTAATATTTAGTGGGTGAAATAGACCATAACATTTGTGTTAAATAAAAGTAAAATTTTCCATTAAACCGCGAATAGTT
This sequence comes from Musca domestica, assembly GCF_030504385.1. Lineage (NCBI taxonomy): Eukaryota > Metazoa > Arthropoda > Insecta > Diptera > Muscidae > Musca > Musca domestica. Next base: position 3,172,962 of record NW_026712364.1, on the reverse strand, counting down.
TTAATCCCGGTGAAATCAGAAATAGACGAATAGGTCAATTCTGACTGTTAAGTACATACCGATAGTAAATCTAATATATACAATGTACATATACAAAGAAAGGGGATGTTAGCTAGAATGCTTATATCTCAAGAATGGCTGGACCAATTTTGACACATTTTGTCAATTCAGAATGCCCTATTGGCATAAAAGTACAAAATCTAAAAAAAAATCACATAAAAGATGCCAGTAATAATGTTAATATATATTTTGTAGTATTTTTGTGATTTTTTTTATTTTTTCATATTGCTTATCGCATGCGATTTTTTCAATTTGAATATTGTGTTGTATATTTTGTCACAAAAAAGGCGAACTTCTGGCTTTTTTTATACTGGTTTCGTTGACGAATACATATAGCCAAATATCGTAGACAAGCAAATCACATAGATGAGTCTAAATTTGGAGATACAGAGGGGCTTTTGGAGATGGTCGCAAAATATGAACCAAAAACATAAAAAATTCTAGCATTTTGGATGACCATTGGATTACATTTATCTGTAAAATGGACCACAACAACTAACAGCACGACGGAGTGCGTAAATATTGGGCAAATGTTCCTGATCAAAATGCTAAGAGAAATATCTGGGCAGTGCTTCGTGACATATTTTCAAAAGCGAAATCTTTCGAAATGGATTTGCACATATTATTATAATGTTGTAGGGTCGGCCCCGCACGACTATAGCCTTTCCTTACTTGTAATATTTTATTAAACATTTTCTATCATAAGGCCATCTATCCACGAAGAAAGCGAAATGTGAATTTTTAATTTAATCGATTTCAGAGGGTATCTTAAAGTAAGAGCTATCGCAATCGGTAGACCTGGATTGATAATTTTTTATAAATAGCGGGTGTAAGAACTCTTGGACAACTTGGCCAAAAAGTAAAAAAAAAACAGTAAGGAAAGCTCAAAAGTCGGGCGGGGCCGACTATATGATACCCTACACCACTATGCATATTTAGTAGAGCTCTCGTAAAAAGGTTTATACAGGGCATTTCAGAGCTCTATGAGATATTTGGTACAAAATCAAAATCTATCTAATTCTATCGTGCATTTTACGAACTATAGCTATCTCTGAACCGGGTTTCTCCATATTTTACGTATTAGCTTCTAGACTGGTGATTTGGGCTGATATTGACCATTTAGTGCACATTTAATCCGAAATCGGATGAAGATATATATGAGAGCTATATCCAAATCTGAACCGATTTCGATAAAATTTAAAACAGCTATTCCTGTGCTCCATCTAATACCTGGTACAAAATATCACGGTTGTAGAGTGAATATTACGAATGTATGGGACTAAAACTCTAAATCGGATGAAACATATATATGGTTGCTATATCTATATCTGAACCGATTTTCACTAAATTTTATATACTTGCTTCTAGGCTGAATTTGGTCCGATGTACTAAAATTCAGTCCATTTGGATTTATATTGGCCATTTGGTGCACAATTAACCCGAAATCGGATGAAGATATATATGGGAGCTATATCCAAATCTGAACCGATTTCGATAAAATTACAAACAGCTATTTCTGGGCTGTATCTTATATCTGGTACCAAATATCATTCTTGTGGAGTGCATATTACGAATGTGAGAGGCTTAAACACCAAATCGGATGAAAGATATATGGGAGCTATAGCTATATCTGAACCGATTTTCTCCAAATTTGTTGTATTTGCTTTAAGGCTAATCTCAGTCACATGTGCCAAAATTCGGGCCATTTGGGCTGATATTGGCCATTTGGTGGTCAATTAACCCGAAATCGGATGAAGATATATATGGGAGCTATATCCAAATCTGAACCGATTTCGATAAAATTTAAAACAGCTATTTCTGTGCTCCATCTAATACCTGGTACCAAATATCACGGTTGTGGAGTGCATAGTAGGAATGTGAGGGACTTAAAGATCAAATCGGATGAAAGATATATATGGGAGCTATAGCTATATCTGAACCGATTTTCTCCAAATTTGATATACTTGCTTCTAGGCCGAACTCGGTTGGGTGTGCCAAAATTCAGGTAATTTGGACTGATAGTGGATATTTGGTGCACATTTAACCCGAAATTGGATGAAGATATATATGGGAGCTATATCTAAATTTGATCCGATTCTCACCAATTTCAATAGGGTTCTTCCTTGGGCCAAAAAAATATTGTTTGGAAAATTTCATCTCAATCGGATAATAAATGCGACCTGCATTTTGTTCACAAGAATACATGGACAGACGGATGGACGGACGGACGGACAGACGGACTGACATGCATAAATCGACTCAGAAAGTGATTCTATGAAGGTTCTCAAAAGTAACTATGGGTCTATCTCGTTTCCTTCTCCATGTTACAAACAAATGCACAAAGACATAATATCCTTACCACTATGTGGTGTGGGGTATAAATACTTGAAATCGCAGTTGTCTTTTCATGGGGACTATTTCAAAGAGTGTACATATATGACCCATTCTCGATATAATCCAAAAATCTCTACTAAATTTGCGAAATATATTTTAAACCATAGGAGTCGCATTGTATATTGTGAAAACTATATAAAGGACTTAACTGGACCAAGAACCCACAGGTATTTTGGTGTTGTGATCTACAAATGAGTACTATCAAGAACACCCGGAATTTTCCACCACCAAGATTGGGTATTGTATAATGAAATTGTGAGAAAATTGTCTTTTAATTAACAATAATTTATGATATATGTTCATGGTTCATATCTAATCATCATTTTTCAGGGAGACGCAAAGGAATTTTGAATTTTTTTCTTTAAAACATTCCCAACAATTGAAGAATCAATGAAGGTTTTGACTTGAATTGGAAACGTGTTAAACTAACTGTAAAGTGAGTAGACTTAAATATATGGTTAATTATAAGATTTATATTTAAAATTTAAGTAGAGTGTTCGCACTTATGACAATTTTTGTTTAAAACTATATTCTATGTCAACTCAAAATAGGGCGAGGAACAATTGAAATATTCGGAAAAACTCTTTGGTGAATTGATTGGTGAAAATATACTCATCCGTCGTCAAGGAGGATGTAGAAGGAATTTGCATAAACTCGTTTGAAGTCCTGCTTTAGCCCTAAGAAATATTAATGAATGAATGAAAATATTAATTAATGAATACCAGATATTTAATGGCTCGCTTCAAGGTTAAAATTTTCATCCGAAATAAAAACAAAAACACTATACAAGCTGAGATAAAAAATTGCAAGAAAATCAAACGCCATAATTTGTACATTTGTTTTTAAAATTTTATTGAATGAATGCAAAAATCGTCGGAAATAACCTATAAATAACCTTGCCAGAAATCTACATTTCGTTTGGACTGCTACCCAATTTTGATCTTCTTTATTGTAGTCATGATCTTGTTTATTTTGTAAAAAAAAAAAAACTTATAAAAATTTTTACAACATTTATATTTTCATTTCTGCTTTTACACTCCTAACCGAGTTTAATAATTTTCGTACACTACAGGGTGAGATAAAAAAATTCAACAAAGTCAAACGCCATAATTTTTACATTTTTTTTTAATGAAAGCAAAAATTGTCTAAAATAGCATCAAATTTTAGAATAAGTTTAGATTAGTTCGAATTGGTCACCTTTGGCACGAATTATGGCCTTCAAACGGCCAATGAAACCATCACACGCTGCCCGTATGTTGCTCTGGGGTATTTTGGTCTATTCCCGGCAAAGCGCTTGCTTGATTCCTGACACAATAGTCCAAAGGATTAGTATCCCGAGATTTTGGTGGCCATTGTGCGCTGGAAATGAAGCGAGGAAACTCATTTTGTAACCGTTCTTGGATGGCGCGTGCTGAGTGCGATGGTGCTGAATCCTATTGAAATGGCCAAGGTCTGCGGCCAACATTTTTTGCCTGCCCAAGGCTTTAATACACCCTCCAGAAAATTATTGCGATACTATTCTGCATATATTCTGATGCCACGGTCGATTAATACGATCAGAGAGCGACCATCGGCTGTTATGGCGGTCCACACCATCACCATAGCCGGCGCTTGAGTTCTGGTGGCCAACCAAAAGGTGCACATTTTCAGCTGACCTCTTTGGCAACTAAACACGATCATTGTGTTTGTTTACAAACTGCTGGACAACGAATGTTTTCTCATCGGAGCAATCTAAATTCGGCAGTTCTCCAATTTCGGCAAAGCTAGAAACTCTTTAGCTCTTTTGAGTATTTTTTTCTGTTGTGGTATAAGTTCTTGCACTTTTTGGAATTTTAATAGCTTTACCCCGTGCTCATTTTTCCATATTTGCCGAATGAAATATTGCGATATGTTCAGCTCACAAGCCATTTTTCGGCTACTGCGACGCGAGTCTCGATCTTGTCGCTTCGTTACATTTCGAACCATTTCTGCTGATGTTGCTGTTTTCTTTCGTCCACTTCCTTGACGTCGGGATATGCTGCCAGTATCACGGTAACGAACGATGGTACGAGACATAATCAAAAGATTTATTCACATTTAAATGCAGGAGTATTCTAACGATTGCCACTTGTGGTTTCCCAGCCAAATATAAAGAAATTACACTATCACTCTTGAATTCCATCACGAAAAAAACTTTTTTTCTAAAAAATTCTGAGCAAAATGCTTTTGTACGCTTTTGAACAATATAATGAGCTGTCACTAGAGTAGTTATAACAGCTGTCGGACGAGTGGCTTGGAAATGACAGCAGTCTGAACTTGGTTGCATTTTTTTCATATCATCAAGTATACATCTATGCAATGATTTCGAGGAATCTTTGAAGAGATACTCTATTTAGGTTACTTTGCTTTCTAAACTTTTTAGCTCTATTTTCTAAATTAATCTTCTAAAGGACTGAGTTTCTTTCAATTATAAAAAAAACAAATTTTTCCCACAGTGTAATTTTTCTTTACCCTTGTAATTCGTTTTCGCATTTCATGCTGTCATGAAAGATGTTATTAGCCAAAAAATACTCCCTGAAAATATTGGCATCAAATGTTTTAAAGCAAGCGTTTAAACATGTAATTGCAGAACATATTCTTGAATTTCCTCTAAAAGAAAAAATTATCGCAATTTCAATCAAAATTCACCCACACGTTTTTTACGAAAACATATGTGTTTTTTTTTATTCGTATGTTTCTCTGGAGCGTTTCCCCAATATTGTCCAATGCGGAAAGGAGTAACGTCAAATCATAACGACTTCCTGAACTAACCAAAAGGAAAACAAAACAACCAACCCTTTTTATGGCTTGTCACACTCCAGCAACGTGTTATCTCTTAGCAGACTCTTTACTCTCGGTATCGGTGTGCGTCGTAACCTGACATTGTGTTCACAGTCTATGAGGGCATTATCTTAAAAGTGCCTGCCACATAAAAAACGGGCCATAGACCGAGCTGTTGACTGTTATGAGTCTTTTAGTCAGCTTCTCTGCATTGGGGTGCTTGTCTTGTGCAGGACAATGAATGGCAACGCTAGAGCAGGGGCTGAAGCAACAAGACCATTTGAAATGACATGGAAAATTGAGGGGTTGGTCACAGTGGTGAGGCGGACGGACAGGCGGGCGAGTGCTGCAATATTGCATACACACGACTACGACGACGACAACGACGCCTGTTACAACGGTTTATCGTTTTGAAAAATATTTTCCTTTTACGCCTGTTTATACTTCTGGCTACTACTGTCCCCTTTCAGCACAACCGTATTCTTCCTGTTCCTGTTTCTTTTTTTAATGGAAGTTTTTTATGCTGACTTTTATTGTCGTCGTGGTTGTTTGTGCCGGCCATATTCCCTCCTTGATTATGTTTGAGCGTAAAGGGTACTTGAAATTAAGCACCCCATAAAATATGAAAAGCCATAAGTAAATAGCCACCAAAAAACAAGCAACAGTAACAGCAATTGAAAATCTGGTTGACGAAGTCGTTGACAGGATAATTTTTACGAACGTTCACACACTCACACACACACAAGGAGTGAGTGAAACGCTTGCATGTGGAAATGTGTGTGTTTGTTTGTGATGCGGTGCAACTGTATTCGGGTTGAATTTTATGGTTTGGAAAGCTATAAGAATCTGTGGTGGTTTTGTTGTTTAGTCAATATTTTTAAAGATCAATTAAAAAAGAAAATTTGGGAAAATTGTGGAGTGCATTGTTATTGATTTTTCGAGCCCTTTATACACATTTTTAAGGGACTTGTTTCTATGTTGGCAAAAAATTGTCTATATACGTTCAAGTTTTTGAATGGTCCGCATATAATAGTACTGTCCATTTTATGAAAAAATTAAGACTTTATCTCCAACCAATTACGCTGATACAATTACGCTGATGATAGACAAAGAGAGTCCTATAGTTTGAAAAAAATTTCTCAATATTTAGGGTAGAGTCTTGAAAATTGATAGATATCTCTGAAGTACATCCAGAACAATTTGTTGGAGATTTTTGCACAAACTCACAAAAAGTACGAATAAAACGCTACAATGAGTTCTTAGTATATATGAATTCCTGGTAAGAATTTTATGACAAATAATTTTTGCAGAACATTTAGACTTGCCGCTATCCCATCTATCTATACAAAAACGTTGACCTATACATACAGTGTTTCCTCAAAGGAGCTAGAACCCATTATGACCTGCAATTACCAATTTTCATAGAAATTCGTGAAAAAATGTTTCAAAAATCATCAAAATACCGAATATCGAGAGGTACCGTTATATGGGGACTATACGAAAACGTGGACCTATACATACAATGTTTCGCCGCACGAACTAGGGCCCATTATGACCTACAAATACCAATTTTTAGACAAATCAGTGAAAAAATGTGCAAAAACCATCAAAATACAGAATATCGGGAGGTACCGTTATATGGGGGCTAAACCAAATCGTGTACCTAGACATGCAATGTTTCGCCAAAGGAGCTAGAACCCATTATGACCTGCAACTACCAATGTTCAGAGAAATTCGTGAAAAAATATGGCAGAAACCATCAAAACACAGAATATCGAGAGGTATGGGGGCTATATCAAAGCGTGGCCTTATACATGCAATGTCTCGCCACACGAACTGGGACCCGTTATGACCTACAAATACCAATTTTCAGACAAATCCGTGAAAAAATACCAAACATCGGGAGGTACCGTTATATGGGGACTATACCAAAACGTGGACCGATATCAGTCGTCCTAGACACAATACAAATTGCTCTGCTAAATTTTGGCGCTCTATGTCAAATAATGTGGGCTGTATCGTGATTTCAACAGACAGACAGACGGACATCGTTAAATCGACTTAGAATTTTATGCTGATTATGAATATATATACTTTACGGGGTCTACGACGAATATTTAAGGATGCTACAAACGGAATTACAAAGTTATTATACCCTCCTTTTCAAGGTGGAGGGTATAAAAAGAGCCAAAAATACCAAAATTTGTAACAAAAATATTCCTCAAAATTGTATCTGCAATATTACCAAAGACACTATATACCTAAAATACGCGGGTTCCGGATTTCATTACATTTAGTTATAAACTCTCAAAACGCTGACACAAGTGGAGGTATAGATCCACTTTCTTAATTCGCTGGATTTTCTAAGTAATTATTGACAAAATTTAATTTTCTCGCATAGTGTTATTTCAAGTCTTCCTTTTTACGGAAAGAATAATAGGAAAATGTTTAGATTTAACATTTACCATTTAGTAATTTTCGTAAAAATACAGGGTGCGATAAAAAACTGCAACAAAGGCAAACGCCATAATTTTTACATTTTTTTTTTAAATTTTATCGAACGAAAGCAAACAATGTCGGAAATAGCATCAAATTTTAGAATAAGTTTAGATTTGTTCGAATTATTGCCTTCAAACGGCCAACGGAACGGTCACACGCTGCCCGAATGTTGCTCTGCGGTATTATGGCCCATTTCCAGTAAAGCACTTGCTTGAGGTGATAGACACTTTGGTATTTTTTAAAGCCAACCGTGCTTTCCAAAATACTCCAGATACAATAGTCCAACGGATTGGTATCCGGAGATTTTAGGGGCCATTGTGTGCTGCACCTTCAGTACACATTTTCAAAACCACCTCGACATCTCAATTTCAAATACCAACATAGACTTCAATCTCAATTTTAAGGATTTTAGGCCTTTTCCTTCGCTCAATACTAAATTTAGTACCATTAATTACTTTTCGTGCAAATATGGGAAATATTTTAAAATCACCAAATCTCAAATACAGATACCAAAAAATTATCTAAGTATCAAATTTCACAATTTTATTTCTATCCCTTCAGATTGCAAACGCTATCTGTTCATCCAATACCAAATTGTATCAAATATAGTACTATTTGGTACTTTTCGTGCACTTGTAGTACACATTATCAAAATCACCTTCATGTCTCAATTCCATATACCTACTTGCTTCACAGTATCATATTTAAGGATTTCAACCCTATCCCTTCACACAATGCCAAATTTATTAACATGTGGTTCTATTCGTACAAACACACATACCATCAGTTATCTTAATAGTAAATTTCAGAATTACATCTCATCTCTCAATACCAAATATAGTACCATTTAGTACTTTTCGTGCACTTGTAGTACACATTTCCAGAACCACCTTTTTATCACAAACTTACCACCAACACGGACCTCAATACATGTATCCTGTACTCTATCAGTGACTCTCGTTCCAAATTTCAGCTCATTCCGTTTGTCCAATACAAAGTGTTAAATTTTTAGTACATATTACTATTTTGGTACCCCTTTAGTACGAATTTCCAAAACCACCTCTTTATCACAAATCTACCACCTACAGGTATCCCAGTACAAAATTTCAAAATTCCAACCTCATCCGTTTCCCCTAAACCAATCAATGTCCTTATTTAGTGTCATTAAGTACAGTTCGTTTTGGAAATGTGTACTAGGTATACACATTCCCAAAACCACTCTCATATATCAAACTTATTTTCTAACCTTGATTCTCATTCCAAATTTCATGTTTAAAGCTCTATCTGTTCACATAATACCAAATGGTAGCATTTTAGAACTTTTCGTAACCTTAAAGTTAGAATTTCCAAAAATCATTTGGTATATCTATCCTACTCCCCATCAGTGACTCTCATTCCAAATATAAGAATTCTAGCTCTTTCAAATAATACCAAATGGTTTCATTTTAGAAGTTTAGTACCATATAAAAACCTTTTGTAACCTTAAAGTTCAAACTTCCAAAAATCAATCCCTACATCTATTTCGCACTCCATTAGTGACTCTCATTTCAAATTTCAGCTCATTCCATTTGTCCAAAGTGTTCATTTTTTAGTACGAATTACTACTAGTCGTACCCTTTTAGTACGAGTTTCCAAAAAAATCAGTCTTATCACACGACTACACACCAAAACTGACCTTGATGCAATTTCAAGATTCCTTCAGCCATTTCGTCTGGGCGTTGATATATTCAAAGACGATTTAGCCTGTTCGTCCGTCCGTCTGTCCGTGTGTTGTAGCCATGCTAGAGTTCAAACGACTTATGATAGGTACTTAATATTTTGCATAGAACAGCCTTTGCTCTGCAGGCATGTAAATTTTTAAGTTGGGCTATACGGTCGGTGATATCGTATAGACCCCATAAGACGTTACCCCCAAATATCGGATATATTGGTGCAAAATTAATTTAAAATCAGATAAATATATATATATTGGAGCTATATCCAAATCTGAACCGATCTCGATAAAATTTGGCAAAGATATTTCTGAGCTGTATTTGATATATTTCCCTTAATATCGTTGTTACGGAGTGCATATTACGGCTGTGGCTAACAAATACAACATATCGGATGAACAATATATATGGGAGCTATAGCTATATCTGAACCGATCTACACCAAATTTGGCATACTAGCTTGTATACTCAATTCGGTCGCATGTGCCAAATTCCATCCCATTTGGGAAAATATTAGACGTTTGGTGTACAAAAAAAGGTAAATCGGACGAAGTTATGTTTGGGAGCTATATCCAAATCTAAACCGATCTGGATAAAATTTAGCAAAGGTATTTCTGGGCTGCATTTGATATTTTTCCCCAGAGTGAATATTACGGCTGCGGAGGACAAAAATAACAAATCGGATGAACAATATATATGGGAGCTATAGCTATATCTGAACCGATCTCGATCAAATTTGGCATACTTATTTTCAGGCCTAATTTGGTTGTATGTGCAAAATTCCATATTATTCGGGCTGATATTACACGTATGGTGCACAATAAAAGGCAAATCGGACGAAGATATATATTGGAGCTATATCTAATTTTTTACCGATTATCTCCAATTTCGATAAGGTTCATCCTTGGGCCAAAAAAAAATGTTTTTTGGAAAATTTAATCTCAATCGGATAATAAATTCGACCTGCATTTTGTTTACAAGAATACATGGACAGACGAACTTGCAGACAGACTGACATGCATTAATCAACTCAGAAAGTGATTCTATGGAGATCCTCAAAAGTAACTATGGGTCTATCTCGCTTCCTTCTCCAAGTTACAAACAAATGCACAAAGACATAATACCCTTACGATTATGTGGTGTAGGGTATAAAAATTAACAGATATGGGATATTGCCCCTCTATTTAGGTTACCTTGGGTTACCTGTTAACTTTCAAAAACAGAATACACGTGTCTTCTATTTCTAGCTCTTCTTTCATTATCTACTGAGTTTTTCTTAGCAATATCTATACAAAATCACATTTAACAATGGTTTCGAAGTGTTCCAATATGTTCTCTTTTATCCTCCAAATGTTTCTTTCAGTGCATGCATGCAATGACCCATATTTGATGGAAAATCAAAAATTGTGAACACCGTTTGCCCATAAAAGATTCCCAATACAAAGTCAAATAAAAAAGGCAACACGCCACACTTGATTGCGTACATTCAATAAAATTTTATTTTTATTATGTTGCATGTTGAGTCCTACAGATAGAAAAGATGATATCCCCCCCTCAACCACGGCGTACACACTCACACCATTCACGACACACGGCCATCCTTTTATTCACTAATATTATTCCAACATATGCACATTCATACATCCCAGCCATACATGTATGTACGTAGACATTTATTGAAGTATTGGCAGGCAATCTTTCCCTTTGGTCCCATTTATGCCATGGCCTATGGATGGACGGATCAGACTAGAAACGCTATGGTAGTAACCTCCCCCGTGTAAACATAAACATTTATTACATATCCAAAGAAACACATGTAAGCGGGACTGATATTGTTACCGAATTTGTTTTATTGAGGCTTAGTTACGAACATGCACACGTGGCCATAACATTACTACGGCCGGTGGAAACAATCTATTCGCCGAAAAGAGATAAGTTCAGAGATTTTAATTTGTACTAAAATATGGTTTGGAGGGATGGTGCAAATTCAATATGTGTGTGTGTCCTTTTGATTTTCATGACTAAATTTGCCATAAAGGCCAAGTAAGGTCGGAATTGTTGCCGTACAGGATTCACACAAATAAAGTAGCACTTGTATGAATTTAGATGTCCTTCAATATATATATCAAGTATATCCGAGAAATATAGTATCCTTGGCAGTATTACTGGCAACAATGCGATATAAGTTTGGTACAAAATGTTAACCGCAATCGTGTCACCACGAACTTTATTTATTGTACCAAGTCAGAATATTCTAAACAATTAGTTTTCATAATTGTCTACAATAGATCCCAAAGTATCTTAAAACTTTTAATCATATCTAATCTTCAGGAACTAAAAAATATTAAAACCAGTAAAGAAAGGCCAAAAGTCGGAAGTAGCCAGAGGAATTCCTATTCTGTATCTGATGCATATATATCTAAAAATCGTTTTTTTTGGTAAGCATTTTACTATATAAATATATATATTGGATCTATAGCCATATCTTACCCAATTTTTACCAAATTTGATACACCTTCTTCCAAACTGAATCGATTCAGTTCGGGCTTATATTAACCATTTGGTGCACAATAAATTTGAAATCGAGAATCGGAAGCTAGAGTGACTTCCGCAGACGGATAGACGGACGGACATTGCCAAATCGACATAGAATTTTATGCTGATCAAGAAAATATATACTTGTGGGGTCTAAAATGTATATTTCGAGGTGTTACAAACAGAATGACAAACTTAATATACATTCCATACTATGGTTTAAGGTATAACAAGTATGTCAAAATTGGTGTAAATTGGTCCAGATATAGCCAGATTATAGCTATAGCTCCATATATATTCTTCATCTGATTTGTCAAATTGCTCCTCCACAGCCGTTATATGGACTCCGTAACACCATTTGCCAAATGTTATCGAGATCGGTTAGCCCCCACATATGTATATTTAATATGTGGGGGCTAACCGATCTCGATAACATTTGGCAAATGGTGTTACGGAGTCCATATAACGGCTGTGGAGGAGCAATTTGACAAATCAGATGAAGAATATATATGGAGCTATAGCTATAATCTGGCTATATCTGGACCAATTTACACCAATTTTGACATACTTGTTATACCTTAAACCATAGTATGGAATGTATATTAAGTTTGTCATTCTGTTTGTAACACCTCGAAATATACATTTTAGACCCCACAAAGTATATATTTTCTTGATCAGCATAAAATTCTATGTCGATTTGGCAATGTCCGTCCGTCTATCCGTCTGTGGAAGTCACTCTAGCTTCCGAACGAAATGAAGTAAGTTCATAAAAAAATTTACTCAAATGTGTATTATGTCTGCAGGACATCCTAAGACAGAAAATTAGCCATGTAGGTGCACGTCTTCGTATAGCCCTCATATAAACGTACCTCCGGATATTGGGTATTTTAATGATTTTAGAGACTTTATTTACCGGAACTATTTCAAATTTAGTATTTGAAGTTCCTAATGAATACTACAGCCTATGACAAAAAATTGTCCGTACAGGTCCACGTCTTCGTATAGCCCCCCAAATAACGGTGCCCTCCATATTCGGTATTTTTATGATTTAGAGACATTATTTACCGGAATTGTTTCAAATTTCGCATTTGAAGTTCGTGATGGATAGTAAAGCCTATGACAGAAAATTATCTGTGCAGCTCCACGTCTTCGTTTAGCCCCCATATAACGGAAACCCCGATATTCGGCATTTTGATGATTTTAGCGACATTATTTACCGGAACTATTTCAAATTTAGTATTTGAAGTTCGTAATGAATGCTACAGCCTATGCCAGAAAATTGTCTGTGCAGGACCACGTTTTATAACCCCCATGGTGCCTCCCTATATTCGGTATTTTGATGATTTTAGCTACATTATAAACAGATTTTTTTTCAAGTTTCGCATTTGAATTTTGTAATAGCTTGTGGCAAAAGTTGCCTATGCCTATGCGATGTATGGAAAGTTTCATCGCAATCGGATATTTTCGCAGCTTTTGATTCTATGAGGATTCTCAAAAGTTTCTGTGGGTTTATATCGTTCCCTTCGCCATGTTAAAAAAATACACAAAGACCTAATACCCTGACCATAGTATGGTAAAGAAAGCAAGATAAAACTATAGTCGTTCGGGCCTGACCATGTGATACCTGACAACACTACATTTTTATATACTCCACCATAGTATGTAGGGTATATTAAGTTTGTCATTCCGTTTGTATCACCTCGAAATGTATATTTTAGACCCTCCAAGTATATATAGAAGTTACAGACCGGAATTGTTTAAATTTTCATACTGAAAGTTCGTGATGGGTACTACAACATACGACAGAATAACGCCTCCCTATATTCGGTATTTTGCTGATTTCAGCGACATTATTCACCGGAATTGGTTAAAATTTCCTATTTGAAGTTCCTAATGGGTACTACAGCCTTTAACAGAAAATTGTTTATGCAGGTCCACGTCTTGGAATAGCCCCTTAATATCGGTACCTCTCTATATTCGTTATGTGGTGATTTTAACTACATTATTCACCGGTATTGTTTTAAATTCCGTCTTGTACACCGGAATGGGTGCTTAAGCCTGTGGCAGAAATTTGCCTTTGCAGGTCCACGTCTTTGTGTAGACCCTGGGGAGGTCACGACCAATATAGCGCAACCACACAATATATAGTGTTTTGAGGGTTTGTGAGACAAGTCATAAATCCACTTTTGTATTATTCACGATGTTTTCCACTTTTAACACTTCTGCTTTTAAAGCACATATTTGTGCCAAATTTTACACCTTGTAAGCTATGTATAAACCACGTTTTTCACCAAATCGATATGCAACGCAATTTTTTTTCTATTAAAAATAAAACATTTTAATGTCTCAACTCAACTCAAGCTCATTATACAAATTAACTCCGAAAAAGTTCAAAACCATCCAACTGCCAGTTTAAAAGAACGGCTGAAAAAAACAAATCATAACCTATCCCCGTGCCTGGGTCTGAATATAAAATTATGATTAATGGAAATGTAAATTTGCTCAAGAACCTACGTAAGAAGCTGTTGTATTTGTAGCGTTGAGATATCGTCTTATCGCCGTATTTTGATATTGTATCGCATGAAAATGCCTGACACATAACGTCCAACTGTTAAACTGTCAGCGAATATGTCAAATACTTGCGCATTCGTGATATTTGTTTGTGTGACCATACTACGTTTATCTAAACAATTGTTCTTTTGTTTTTTTGTTTTTGTTAGTGATGCGCTGTTGTTATTTGTTTTCTTTTGATCGTCTTTAGTAAACAGACTCATGTGAATTTCTTGAGACGAGCATTTATTCCAACTTTTTGAACGTAGCATTATTTTGTTCGATGCTGTCTAGAAGTTGTCAACATATGGAAAAGTGATCGTGCAACAGACACTAGGTCAATTCATTGGCTTATGAAAATGTTGTCATTGTCAAGGACAATCATAAGCTGTGGAAAATTTAGTACGAACAATTCAGTGGTCAACATCAAATTTATAATGGAAGACCATTTAGGGATATACGTAGGATAAGCGTCCAGGCCATCTCCGAAATAACTACTTTTTTGGATTTTTTTTTTTGTATTTATAAACCGCAACATTATGTGTTGGGGGTATAATAAGTTTGATTGGACCAAAAAAAAAAAAGAATATAAAAAAATTTGGTCCTAATATCGCGATGTTATATATCAATCTTCCTTTCTCACCAAGCTACCGATCCTCAATAAAATTTGCAATGAGTTAGGATTAGTGTAAAATTAGAGAGCTATTGTTTGGAGAGCTGATCGCAAAATATTATGTGGCTGAAATAGACCAAATTCAGGGTGAGATGAAAAAACTGCAACCAACTTCAGACTGCTGTCATTTCAAAGCCACTCGTCCGACAGCTGTTAAAATTATTCAAGTGACAGCTCATTATATTGTTTACGAGCGAACAAAAGAATTTTGGTGAGACAATCCTTTGGACTATTGTGTCTGGAGTATTTTGGAAAAGAAGTATTTTGGACTCAAAAATACCAAAGTGTCGATCACCTCAAGCATGCGCTTCGCCAGCGTGTGTCGGTTTCATTTGGCCGTTCCAATATTTGATGCTATTTCCGATATTTTTGCTTTCATTCTCTAAAATTAAAAAAAAAAAAAAAAACAAGTAAGCATAGGCTATAGTCGTGCGGGGCCGACCATATGATATCCTACAACACTACAATATGTTGGAAGCCCCTTTATGTCCAAATCCATTTTAGAAGATTTCGCTCTTGAAATTATGGGAGGGAGCACTGCCCTACGATATTTGGCTATATTCGTCAAAGAAATCAGCAAAAAAGGCAGAAGTTCGCATTTTGTGTATTTCGGCTATCGCCTGTAAGTAATGTTGTCATTTTTTCGACAAAAGTAGTTGTTCATTCTACCCGCTGTCCTAAACTCTAACTTCATGCGAGATTTCGTGTACTTTGATTTCTATTTATGTCCGTTATGCAAAATCAGGAATATTTTTAGTTGTTGGTCCATTTCAACCCCTAAATATATTTCGGATATCTTTGAAAACAATAGGCCTAGCCCTTCTGAGCCTGACCCTATCCTTTTCGTGGGGATCGGACGATAATTGCAATCTGCATATAATATCCCAAACCTGTGTTGTAAGGTGGAAAAATATTACAAAATGTACACCTTAATATTATAAGTCAAATTGGAAAAATCGCATGCGATAAAAAATGTGAAATAATAAAAATATGTCACAAAATACTATAAAATCTATATTAAGATCATTTTTGACTTATTTTTGTAGATTTTATACCTTTATGTCAAGAGGGCATTCTGAATTGACAAAATTTGTCAAAATCGGTCCAGCCATTCTTGAGATATAGGCATTCCATCTAACATTCCTTTCCTTTGTATATACACATTGTATATGTTTCCCTATATATATCCGATATATTTACTATCGGCACCTACGTAACGGTCATAATTGACCTGTTCGCCTATTTGTCATTTCACTGGGATTAAAAATATTCGCGGTTAAATGAAAAATTTGACTTTTATTTATCACAAATATTATAGTCTTTTTCACCCACAAAATATTACCCGATGAACATCAAAATCTGAAGGCTTCTGCCCAGCCCAAAGCGCTAGCCCCATGCTAATTTCCGCGTCGATCGGTCCATAATTGTGACCTGTAGAGCAACTGCAAAATCAGGATTTTTTCAGTTTTTGGTCCATTTCGACCCCTAAATATTGTGCGATCATCTCCAAAAGAAATAAGGTTCTATTCTGACCTTATCCCCGCCTCCATTCTAAATTTCGTGAAGATCGGGCCATAAATGCGTAATAGATGTGATTACAAATCATTACAAATTAATAAGTGATTACAAATTAACATGGACAGACGGACAGACGGACGGACGGACATACATAGCTAGATCGACTCATCTTGGCGAGATAGGAAGATCCATATATACTTTCCTATGTGGGAAATCAATATTTGGATGTGTTACATAATTTTTGGCCCAATCAAACTTATAATACCCCCAACACAAAGTGTTGTAGGGTATAAAAACCAGTTAATAAGCAGTAAGTTCGGCCGGGTCAAACTTTGAATACCCTCCACCATTTGAAACGAATTTGGAAATTTCCAAAAAAAAACCCTTAAAAAATTCTATTAAAATTTTATGTCACAGGCTGTAGCATCCATTACGAACTTCAAATACGACATTTCAAACAATTTCGGTGGGTATAGTACCTAAACTCGTCAAAATACCGAATATAGGGAGGTACTGATATATGGGCCTATACGAAGACCTGGACCTGCATAGACAATTTTTGCCACAGACTAGTGTTCCCACTACGAACTCTAAATACGTAATTTGAAACAATACTGGTGAATAATGTCGCTAAAATCATCAAAATACCGAATATCGGGAGATACCGTTATATGGGATCTATATGAAAACGTGGACCTACAGGGCAGATTTACGAACTTAGCCTGCCTACTGGAAAAATAAACATGTGTGGAAAATTCTAGCCTTCTACCTCAATTCGTTCGAAAGATTGAAAGCGTGATTACAACAGACAGACGGACAAACAGACTCAACCTGTATTGTTCCACCCCTCCCAAGAAATATGTATTTTAATGCCCAAGTTTGCATGTGGTAACTACGAATTTAAACCAATTTTAAAGTGCTGGGCTTGACACCGTTTTTACTTCCTTGATGATTGCATAAATATTCAATCCATTTCTATATCAAAAGATTACCGCATTGAAGATTTAACAGTAAAATATAAAAAGGAAAACAAAAATATAATAAAATAATAACAAAACAATTTGTTTTTCTCTCACTGCACCAGCGATTACCAGAAAAACAAATTGTTTGTAATTTTTGAACTTCAACTAAACTAAATGTAACTGCAGGTTCATGTTTCTAGCAAAAATGCTGTAATTTTTAGTTTATCTTAGAATTTGTGAGCCAAACAAGTGAATTTTATCTCACGTTCAGTGCAAATATTGAATCTCGAGAAATGTTTACGGCGGTGATGACGGTTTTTGTTGGTTGACTGGCATCAGCTGCTGTTTACATTGGCTGCCACAGAGGCGAATGGTAAACAAACCCATAGCCACCATCACCTGGATGAGGTTTTTATTTACGTTTTAGCCAAATATAACTGAGTTCAAGCAATGTTTTCGATTTTTCAAAATAGTTAACGCAATTATTTAATCACATGTCTCTTCATACGTTGTAGTTTTCATTGATAATTGTAGTCCTTAAAGAGCTAACAGTACACATACATATATGTATATGTAAATGAATGATATTACATACTTACATCTTAAATAGTTGTAAACCACAGCACACTTAATTTATTTTGCCCCACTGTTCGATTTTTTGAGCAGTACAACACGCGTTTTTATATCCACTATAGTATGGAGGGTATATTAGGTTTTTGTCATTCCTTTTGTAACACCTCGAAATATACATTTTGACCCACCAAAGTATATGTATTCTTGATCAGCATAAATTCTATGTCGATTTAACGATGACCATCCGTCTGTGGAAATCACTCTAGCTTCCGAACGAATTGAAGTAGTTTGATACAATTTTACTCAAATGTGTGTTTGGTCTGCAGGACTTTTGGAATTATATAGGTTCAAGTTTAGGTGTAGCCCCCATATAACTGTAGCCCCCTATAGTCGGTATTTTGATGTTTTTGGCGACATTGTTCACCGGAATTATTTCAAATTTCGTTATGAGTAATGGGTACTACAGCCTGTGAAAGAAAATTTGCTATGCAGGTTTGTCCCTTCGTATAACACCCATATAACGGTACCTCTCAATATTCGGTATTTTGAGGATTTTAGCGAATTTATTCACGGAAATTGTTTTAAATTTCGTATTAGAAGTTCCTATTGAGAACTACGGCCTGTGACAGACAATTATCTAAGCAGGTCTTCGTATAGCCGCTAACATCTGCACCTCCCTATATTCGGTGTTTTCGTATTTGCACTTTGTAATGGTTTCTACAGCCTGTTACAAAAATTTGCGGGTCCACGTCTTCGAATGTACCCAAAAATAACGGTAACACCCTATATACGGTATTTTTAAGAAATTGTAACGAATTCTGTTTTTTTTAATTATTTATTTATATTATGTATTTATTTATTTTTTTTTTTAATTTCCAAAGTTTTTCAATTGTTAAAAAAATATTTTTGTATGAAAAGGGTAAAATTTTGAACATGTAAGCAAAGGCTATAGTCGTGCGGGGCCGACCATGTGATACCCTACAACACTACAATATGTTCGAAGCCCCTTATATCCAAATCCATTTTGGAAGATTTCGTTTTTGAAATAATGTCAAAGAGCCCCGCCCAGAGGTTACCCTTAGTTTTTTGACCCGATGAATTTGGCCAATATTTACGCACTCCGTAGTGTTGTTAAGTAATCAAAACCATTTCACACGAAAGTTGTGGTCCATTTTACAGTCATCCAAAATGCTAGACTTCTTCCCTGTCATTAACTCTCTTCTGATGCGAAATTCCGTGTCGATTAGTTTTCAATAGTGGCCTATAGAGCGACTACAAAATTAGAAAAAATTAATTTTTTTAGTCCATTTGCACCTCAAATTGTACATCTTAAGAACAATAGGCTTTAATTCTGACACTAATCCTACCGCCATGCAAAATTTCGTGAGGATCGGACGATAATTGCGATATGCATATAATACCCTTAAAACGAAGTGTCGGGGGGTGTAAAAATTTAGAAAATTTACAATTGAAAATTGTAAGTCAAATTGAAAAAATCGCATGCGATAAAAAATATGACAAAAATTTAAAAAAATCGACAAAAGATATTCACTTTTTTATTGGTATATTTTCCCGCGATTTTCTTAGATATTATTGTTTTCTGGCAAGAGACCTTTTCGAATTGATGGGAATTGTGAAAATCGGCCCAGAGGTTCTTGATTTATAAGCAGAATAAATGAGACCAATCCTTCTTCTTACATATATATTGTACCTATTTTGCTATATATCCGATTTCTTGGCTATTAGCATCACTGTAATGGTCAGAAGTGATCTTTTAATGTATTTGTGATTTGGCTGGGATTGAAAATATTCGCGGTTTAGTGGAAATTTAGTTAGGGTCTATTTTACCCGCTAATTATGATCCGATGGCCGCCCAAATTGGTAGGTTTCTGTCCACTCCTAAACTCTAACTTCATGTGAATTTTCGCATCGATTGGTTCATAATTATGGCCTATAGAGCACTTGAAAAATCAGGATTTTTTTGTTTTTGGTCCATTTCAACCCCTAAATATCGTGCGATCATCTCCGAAAACAGTAGGGTTCCATTTTGACCATAACCCCACCTCCATTTTCAATTTCGTGAGGATCGGTCCATGATTGCGACCTGTAGCTTGATTATAAATTAACATGGACAGACGGACGGACGGGCATACGTAGCTAGATCGACTCATCTCGGCGAGATAGGAAGATCCATATATACTTTCCTATGTGGGAAACCAATATTTCGGGGTGTTACATAATTTTTGTCCCAATCAAACTTTTAATACCCCCAACACATAGTGTTGTAGGGTATGACAAATGTTTGTGTAAATATAAAGTGTTATGCCAGTAATTAAAAAATCCCCCAATCAAAAAAGTCCCATTTTACCCTAAAAATAACTCCTTCTTCACCATGGTAGTGGTACATTTCTGAAACGCATATTTTTGGATGCTTTTAATTTATTAATTAATTAATTTTAAAAAATAATAAATTGAGAAAGTTATGATGAGGAATTATTGCCAATATATGTAACCGTTACACTAAATATAAAAAGCATCGTTTGCATGGACACGTGTGACTTTACATTTGTCTAAGACTGGCTGTTCGAAATCGGAACATTTATCTGAACTAATTTTTGCCATCAGTGGGCCCAATTTACCTTAAAAAAGATTTTTTTCTTAGAACAAAATGAGATAAAACCTTTAAAATATTAAGAGTTTTATTATTCATGTAGTGAATATCGAATTTCATATTGGTTTAGAATATTAGAAATTGTTTAACCTTGATGGAGTACGAATAATTTATCGTAAATTTTTTGGGCAAAATTAATTTTATATATAGAAAACTCAAATAAATCCATCAATTCGGCTGAAGAATTAATATATTTAAATACGCAAGACAATAAAATGCCATGTAGTCTAGACCTTATGTTAGGCAGATAACATTCCCATACTCCACCATTATTTAAATAAATAAATTAAATGTTTACATATACATATATGTAGGCATACAAGTATTTTAAGTTTTTTGCTGTTTGCCATGGCATTAATTATTTTATATTTATACTTTAACATATGTTTTCTTTAAAAACAAGATAACATTTCGTTTCTAATCTCCTTAACATAATGTAATGGCGTCTAGAATGCAGATGTTTTCAAGGGGGATTAAATGAAGCTTTCCTATTTTATTTCCTAGGAATATTTCTTAAAATATTATTTTATAATGGAAACGTTTTTTGTTTTTGCGACAGTGAAAATATTTTTGACGACATCAAATTAGTTTATCTACATATGTGATGATTCATATGTTAGTAATTTATGATACGGTAATATTTTTCAAACGGGTGCCAACTTCTTGAGCGTTGTTGGTAATTTGAGAAATTTGGGACTTCATTTTAGTACCTCCGTCACGGTAAATAATGAAGATATGTTATCTGCTAATGACACCCAAAAGAAGTCGTATAAAAAAGTTGGTAGCCGTTTATGATGTTTTATGAAATATATTTACTACTAATTTAATATATTAGAACTTACACCGCAACACAAAGAAAATGAACTAAAAAGAGCTAAAGAGTTGCTTCGCTTGGCCGAAAGTGGTAAACTGCCGAATTTGGTTTTCTCCGATGAGAAAATATTCGTTGCCCAGCAGTTTTTAAACAAACAAAATTATGGTGTTTATTTTCCAAAGAGGTCAGCTGAAAATGTGCACCATCGGTTGGCCACCCGGGTGGCTCTTTCCGACATCTTTCATTCAATAAAATTAAAAAATGTAAAAATTATTTATAGTATATGATAGATCCTTTTTATATCCTCCAAAACACATAGCGAATAATTAATCAAAATTTGAACATTTTGTGGGGAAGTACAAGAAGGAGTGAGCCGATGAATTCTATAATCATTTCAAATCTCAGGATACCAAGTTTAAAAAGAATTTTTGACATATTTCGAAAATTATAATAGATATAAATATTGATAATTGGAACCCCGACCAATATCTATCATCTTCACTCCAGATCTTGTCTTAATAAAAATATTGGGATGTACGACATTTGAAGGGATTCGGAATTTTACTATGCGTGTATATGCATTTTGGTAATTCAAAATTTTGACACATTGTGTGAGAGGTACCAGAAAAAGTGGACCGATATATTCCATCTTGACGCCAGGTCTTGTGTTGGCACCGTTGTGGGGTAAGCACCAGGAGGAGTGCTCGGATATATTTCATCTTTACACCAGATTATGTGTTGATAGAAATACTGTGATGTGCGGAAACTTAAGGGAATCGGATGCTAATTTCGTATTTAATAAGAGTTATATTTATTCCAAATTTTGACCATTTATGTGGAAAATGCATATTGGGAGGTACATTTTCCATTTTCACAACTGACCTAGAACTGATACAAATATTGGGAGTTTCAAAGTTTGCACAAAATTGGATGATCCGTTCTTGTTGTATTTTTTATGAAAATGCTGACCTTTTGTGGGGGGGGGGGGGGGATACCAGAATGAGTGGACCGATATTGCCCATCTCCTAACTCGATCTAAGTTTGACAATAATATGACGATGAGTTTAGATCAAATCGGAAACTTCCTTCGAGGGTTATCGTGCGCAACAGCCAGACAGACGAACGGACATCCCTAGATCGACTCCAAATGTCCTGAAATGCATTTGGTCCAAAGAGACGTAGAGTCTTAAACAGTTATTTCAATGAGGCACATTTTGGCCGTATCAAATGATATATAGCCTATGTGGCCATATTGTTAAGGGTATAATTTACAAATTTGTCTTGGACAAACTGAATGAGCTAGAGATATCAAATGAGAGTCATTGATGGATTGCAGAATTCTGAAAAGGTTTCTGAAAATTCGAACTGTGAGGTTACGCAAAATTCTAAAATAAACCCATTTGATAACTTGTGAACGCACCGAGCTAAAAACTTGAGATTTGGTACGGGAATGAAGGTAGGAAAATAAGTTTGATGTATTTGACATTTTTGAATTTTGGTGAAGGTATTGGGTGAAGGGATAGTGCTGGAAACCTTACATTTTATATTGACGTCCCTGTAGGTATCTGGGATTGAGATATGACGGTGTTTTTGGAAATTTGTGTTACAATTGTACAAAAAGAACCAAACAGTACTATATTTGGTAATGGGTGAAGGAATAGAGCTGATATCCAGAAATTAGTAATGGGGGAAATTTAAGAGCTGAAGTGTTGAAGTTTGACGTTGATGACTCTGTTGTTATCTGGGACTTAGATATGTAGGTGGTTTTGGAAAAATGTACTATAATTTTACAAAAGTATTGGTATTGGATGAAGGGAAAGAGCTGCAATCCTAAAATTTGATATACTGTAGGTGTCTGTAGTTGGGAGAAGAAGGCGATTTTGGGAATGCATATAATTTGAAAATTCTACATCATGTGCTGCTCGGTATTGGGATAGAGAAGGTATTCTGAAATTTTAATCAATGGTACTGTTGATGTCTAGGTTAGAGAAAAGGTGGTGGTTTTGGTATCCGTAGCATAACTGTACGAAAAGTGTGGTGAAAAATTTGGATTGGGTCTTAGGATGGAGCTGGAATTCTGAAATTTTTGATATGGAGGCCACTGTTGGTAATTAATTTTGAGAGTAGGACATGGATTTGAGAATGCGTAAAAAGTACTAAATGGTACTAATTTCTCCTTTGAGTGAAAAGACAATATTTTATTCTGGGGTTTACATATAGAAACTTTGAAATAGTTTTGGATAGAAAAATTGGATGTGGGTCCTTTGTGTAATGGTTTTACTAACATCATCCTCGGTATACTTCCAAATGACAGATTTTAAGTCTTTTTGATGAAAAGGTAAACATTTTTCTATTATTCTTGCCGACAAAGGAAAACTGGAATAACACATAAAACTTTGAAAGTCGTAACATTTAGAACGATGTATTAAGTGTTGATTAAAAAATTTTGTCAAACTGGAAAAAAATGTGAATTTAGAGTACTGAAAAGGTCTGTTGGAACGAATTTAAAATATTAAGGTGGACTTTTCGCTGACGAAGTAGCGGACACTTGATAGTATTATTTACGATTTTACCCACTTTTATATCACATGATCGAACTTTGTGCTCGTGCCAGTGTTGAGTGATGCCGATCCACATTAAAATAATGCTACCGTCTGTTTTTGGCAAACATATGTTACCCCTGTCTAGCCTTTTCAGTTACACAAACTTTGTTTTTGCCCAAATAGATAACGTTTTTCCACACGACTGTTATTTGCATAGAACTATTAATTTTGTCGTCCACCTCTTAGCATTTTATCAACGCACAATAAAAAAAAACAACAAAAAAGCCTTCTAGAAGAGAGCGATACAGATAAACAAAAGTAATTGCTCATATGATGTACTGCAGTGGTGATAAAATATGCAGATCTATTTTCTAATTGCTTTCAAAAGTGACGTTTACACTTTAATAAGCATTTCCGGAGGAAATGCGAATGTTGAAACATTTCTCACAACAATAAACACACCTTTCACTTTTATCAGACACGAAAGCCATAGCACGAATGACTGATGATTCATAATTATGAGGATGCAAAATTTCTTGCAACCGGCACTTAAATCTACAGATTAAGCTACTGTTGTTTACCCACGCATTTCGAACGTTTTTTCGGTAAGGTTAGGAAAATTTGTTCACCTTATCGCTTAATAATGAATAATCAAAAACCATAAGAGGTAAATAAACAAATTATCTTATCGAATGATAAAATATGAGAATATGTGATTTAGCAAAAAATAAAATTATTTTAAAATAAACTATTTTTATGTGTATTAGGGTATTCTTAGTAGAAAACTATGAATATATTCAGACCAAGAAAACGTTGTTCATTTTAACAATGCACTGATCACGTATTTGTAAATGATGATTTTAAACTCCTAGCTGCCTCACTTTTGAAAAACTACATATATAAAATAATTTTATATAACAAAACCAGATGCCACACTACCATACAAATAATGTTATATTTTAAATTTTTGTGACAGATATAGTTGAGGCAGAAATTTTGCCACTTCATTTATTCGCCGCAATATCATAAATTTAGTGCGTTCGCAAATACTTGGACATCTTTCTTTATAAATAGCAGAAATCCACAAGTAGAGTTTCCAAATTGTTTTAAAAACCAAGATTCTTCTTCTATGAAAATATAAAAATGAAAAATAGTTGCCTTGTAATATTTATACCCTACTACACTATGTGTGAGGGTATTATATGTTTAATTGGCCAAAAAGTTTGTAACACAGCGAAGTATGGCTCCTAGGCGCAAGATGATACATGTCGATTTTCCTTTCGCACTGAGCTGAGATGATCTAACTATGTGTGTCCGTCCACCCACTCATACTATTAGTAATCGCTCTACAGGTTACAGTTATAACTCAATCCTCACGAAATCAAGTAGGGAGTAAGGCTCAGGGTCGGGATAGAAGCCATATTGTTTTGTATATATTCGGGATTGTAATATATCAAAAAAAAAAAAAAAAAACACTAAGGAAAGCTCAAAAGTCGGGCGGGGCCGACTATATGATACCCTACACCACTATGCATATTAAGTAGAGCTCTCGTAAAAAGGTTTATACAGGCCATTTCAGAGCTCTATGAGATATTTGGTACAAAATCAAAATCTATCTAATTCTATCGTGCATTTTACGAACTATAGCTATCTCTGAACCGGGTTTCTCCAAATTTGACGTATTAGCTTCTAATTTCGGTTATGTACGAAAATTCAGGTGATTTGGGCTGATATTGACCATTTAGTGCACATTTAACCCGAAATCGGATGAAGATATATATGGGAGCTATATAAAATCTGAACCGATTTCGATAAAATTTAAAACAGCTATTCCTGTGCTCCATCTAATACCTGGTACCAAATATCACGGTTGTGGAGTGAATATTACGAATGTAAGGGACTAAAACACTAAATCGGATGAAACATATATATGGTTGCTATATCTATATCTGAACCGATTTTCACTAAATTTTATATACTTGCTTCTAGGCTGAATTTGGTCCGATGTACTAAAATTCAGTCCATTTGGACTTATATCGGCCATTTGGTGCACAATTAACCCGAAATCGGATGAATATATATATGGGAGCTATATCCAAATCTGAACCGATTTCGATAAAATTACAAACAGCTATTTCTGGGCTGTATCTTATATCTGGTACCAAATATCATTCTTGTGGAGTGCATATTACGAATGTGAGAGGCTTAAACACCAAATCGGATAAAACATATATATGGGAGCTATAGCTGTTTCTGAACCGATTATCTCCAAATTTGTTGTATTTGCTTTAAGGCTAATCTCGGTCACATGTGACAAAATTCGGGCCATTTGGGCTGATATTGGCCATTTGGTGGTCAATTAACCCGAAATCGGATGAAGATATATATGTGAGCTATATCCAAATCTGAACCGATTTCGATAAAATTTAAAACAGCTATTTCTGTGCTCCATCTAATACCTGGTACCAAATATCACGGTTGTGGAGTGCATAGTAGGAATGTAAGGGATAAAGATCAAAGATCAAATCGGATGAAAGATATATATGGGAGCTATAGCTATATCTGAACCGATTGTCTCCAAATTTGATATACTTGCTTCTAGGCCGAACTCGGTTGGGTGTGCCAAAATTCAGGTAATTTGGACTGATAGTGGACATTTGGTGCACATTTAACCCGAAATCGGATGAAGATATATATGGGAGCTATATCTAAATTTGATCCGATTCTCACCAATTTCAATAGGGTTCGTCCTTGGGCCAAAAAAATATTGTTTGGAAAATTTCATCTCAATCGGATAATAAATGCGACCTGCATTTTGTTCACAAGAATACATGGACAGACGGACTGACATGCATAAATCGACTCAGAAAGTGATTCTATGAAGGTTCTCAAAAGTAACTATGGGTCTATCTCGTTTCCTTCTCCACGTTACAAACAAATGCACAAAGACATAATACCCTTACCACTATGTGGTGTAGGGTATAAAAAAAATAAATAAATAAATAAAATAATAATAAATAAAGAAAGCTCGATTATTTTTTGGGGCATTTATCTCAAAATCTTATGTAAACTCCAGGACTTTATAAATATAAAAACAGTCGACTTTATTATACCCAATACCACTATGAATACATACATACGTACAGAGTGAGTTGAAAAAAACTGCAACCAACTTCAGACTGCTGTCATTTCTAATCCACTCGTCCGACAGCTGTTAAAATTATTCCAGTGACAGATCAGTATATTGTTTACAAGCATACAAAGCCATTTTGTTGAGAATTTTAAAGAAAAAATGTATTCGTGATGGAATTAAAGCGTGATAGTGTGATTTCTTTATATTTGGCTGGAAAACCACAAGTAGGTATCGTTAGAGCACTCCACCATTTAAATGTGAATAAATCTTTCGTATCTCGTACCAACGCTCGTTACCGTGATACTGATAGCGTAGCCCGACGTCAAGAAAGTGGACGGAAGAAAACAGCTACATCAGCAGAAATGGTGCGAAAAGTTAAAAAGCGACTTGATCGAAACCCGCGTCGCAGTGGCCGAAATATGTTTCTTGATCTGAATACATCGCAATATTCCATTCGGCAAATATTGAAAAATGAGCTCGGGGTAAAGCCATTGAAATTGCAAAAAGTACAAGAACTTACACCGCAACAGAAAGAAAATAGACTCAAAAGAGCTAAAGAGTTGCTTCGCTTGGCCGAAAGTGGTGAACTGCCGAATGTGGCTTTTTCCGATGAGAAAACATTCGTTGTCCAGCAGTTTGTAAACAACCTGATCGTGTTTACTTGCCAAAGAGGTCAGCTCAAAATGTGCACCTTCGGTTGGCCACCAGAACTCAAGCGCCGGCATAACAGCCGATGATCGCTCTCCGCTTGTATTAATCGACCGTGGCATCAGAATAAATGCCGAATATTATCGCGAAAATATTCTGAAGTGTGTATTAAAACCTTGGGCACGTAAACATTTTGGCCGCAGACCTTGGACATTCCAACATGACTCAGCACCATTGCACTCAGCAAATGCGTTAAATTGCACTTAAAAAATGAGGTTTCTCGCTTCATTTCCAGCCACAATGGCCACCAAAATCTCCGGATACCAATCCGTTGGACTACTATGTCTGGAGTATTTTTGAAAGCCAGGTTGGCACTGAAAAATACCAAACTGTCGATAACCTCAAGCAAGCTCTTCGCCGGGAATGGGCCAAAATACCGCAGGCAACATATGGGTAGCGTGTGACGATTTCATTGGCCGTTTGAAGGCAATAATTCGTACCAAAAGTGACCAATTCGAACAAATCTAATCGTTTGACTTTGTTGCAGCTTTTTTTATCTCACCCTATATTTGAAGATTTAAAATGGACCAGAGACCATTTCGAACTACAAATACCGAATTTTAAAGAAATCTATTAGAAAATGTGGCTCAAGTCTTTATAACACAGAATTTCCTAAGATACTGGAGTATTTAGAGTATGTCCTGCCAGCGGGGGTAGAACTCATTACAAACACTTCATAGCAAATTTGGAACGATTCGTGGAAAAAAGGCCGAATACCGGAAGTTATCGTTATATGATGGCTATATGAACAATTGCGCCGAGAAATTTTATTGTACCCTCAGCCCTATGGCTACAGAGGGTATATATCATTTGATACGTCAAAGCGTGTCTCATCGAAATAACTGTCTGACTGGTGCGCAGGATAATTCTCGAAGTATCAGGCTTGATCCAAACTCGGTACATTGTAATATTATTGCCAAACTTAGATCGATTTCGGAGATTGGCAATATTTGTCCACTGCTTCTGGTACCTCCCCCACAAAATGTCAAAATTTCAAAGAATATAATTTACTGCACAGAAAGAGAAAGGATAATCCGATTTTTGCATATCCTATATTTGCATCAGTGATATATTAGGTGCGAAAATGGACAATATCGGCCAACGTCGTCTGGTACCTCCCTCACAAAGGGTCAAAATGTGGAATAATATTACTACCATAAAATGCAAAATAAGCATTCTATTCTTCTCAAATTTCGTACACTCCAATATTTTTACTAAGACAAGATCTGTCAAGATTCAAAGTCAAAGCGGTCAAGATTTTGAATAACCATGAAGCTTATAAAACGCGAAATGAGCATCCGATTATTTTCAAACTCGGCACATATCAATATTTCTATCAATGAAGATCAGGTGTGAAAATGGTATATGTAAGGTCATTCCTTCTGGACAATTCTGGACCCGCAACGGGTAAATTTTTTTATACTCTCCACCTTAAAAAGGAGGTTATATTAACTTTGCCATTCCGTTTGTAACACCCATAAATATTCGTTGTAGACCCCATACCTCATATCATGATCAGCATAAAATTCTAAGTCGATGTAACGATGTCCGTCTGTCTGTCGAAATCACGATGCAGCCCACATTATTTGACGTAGAGCTTCAAAATTTGGCAAAACAATTTGTATTATGTCTAGAATGGTTGGTATTGAAAATAAGATATATCGGTCCATGTTTTTGTATGGCCACCATATAACGATACCTCCCGACATTCGGTATTTCGATGATATTAGCGACATTATTCACCGAAATTGTTTCAAAATTGGTACTTAAAGTTCGTAACGGATACTACAGCCTGTGACAGAAAATTGTCAGTGCAGGTCCACGTCTTCGTATAACACTCATATAACGGTACCTCCCGATATTCGGTATTTTGATGATTTTAGCGAAATTGTTTTAAATTTGGTATTTGAAGTTCGTAATGGATACTACAGCCTATGACAGAAACTTTTCTGTGCAGGTTCACGTCCGAACTTACTGCTTTTTATGTTGTTAGCATTACTTTCATAATCTGCTTGGTCTTCCCTGTAATTATTGAAAAAAACCTATTTTGCCGCAAAATGTAACCAAATCCTTATTTCAGCCTATATCATGTTTATAAATGAACATAGACAGACAGACGCACGCACATACCAAGATAGTCGAAATATGATCATAAATCACGGGTCTGGGAGTTTTTAAGAGCGGACTTTTTTATATATTTATATTTTATGAGTCACTATCTAATGATATTTATATCGGCCATAATCAAGGACACAACGGTTTAGATCCCATGTGGTTTCTAGTGAATTAAAACTGGGAGCTTATTTGCTGCTCGAGGCGCTTGATAACTCCCCAAAGAGGCTAAACTTTTCTCATCGCAATTTTTATACCCTCCACCAAACATAGTATGGAGGGTATATAAAGTTCGTCATTCCGTTTGTAGCTCATCGAAATAATCATTTTAGACCCAACAAAGTATATAATATATATTCTTGATCTGCGTAAAATTCTAAGACGATTTAGCCCTGTCCGTCCGTCTGTTGTAATCACGCTACACTCTAAACGAATTAAGACAGGAAGCTATAATTTTGCACAGATCTCTTTTTTGTCTGCAGGCAGATCAAGCTCGAAGATGAGCTATATCGGTCCACGATATCGTATAGCTCCATATAACGGTACCCCACCGATATTCGGTATTTTGATGATTTTACCCACAGTTTTCAACGGAATTGTCTGAAAATCCACAATCCTTGTGGGTACTTTATACCTCGGAAGAGAATTGTGTATATAGGTCACGATATCGTATATCCCCCATATAACTGTACCCCCAATATTCGGTATTTTGATGATTTTATCCACATTTTTAAAGGGAATTTTCTGATAATCCGCACAAGGAGTTCTTTGTGAGTACTTTACTTCCTGAAAGAGAGTTGTCTATATATGTCCACGATATCGTATATCCCCCACATAACGGTACCCTCCAATATTCGGTATTTTGATGATTTCACACACATATTTCAATGGAATTGTCTGATATTCCACACAATGCGTTCTTTGTGAGCACTTTACCCCCTGACATAGAGTTCTCTATATAGGTTACCGATATCGTATAGCCCCCATATAACGGTACCCCCCGATATTCGGCATTTTGATGATTTCAGCTATATTTTCCAATTGTATTGTCTGAAAATACACACAAGGAGTTCTTTGTGAGCACTTTAATACCTGAAAGGTATTTGTCTATATAGGTCCACAATATCTTATATCCCCCATATAACGGTACCCCCGATATTCAGGCTTTTGATGATTTTAGCCACATTTCCCAATGTAATTATCAGAAAATCCACACAAGGAGGAAAATCCCCCCATATATCGGCACCTTCCGATATTAGATATTTTAAAGATTTTAACAGAATTTTCAATGTATTTTATTTTTTTGAAAAATTTCTAATTCGTTCCAAATGGTGGAGGGTATTCAAAGTTCGGCCCGGGCGAACTTACTGCTTTTTTACTTGTTATATCAAAGTTAGATCAAGTTTGATGTGGGTAATTAGTCCCGCTCCTCCTCCTCCCCCCACAAAGAGTCAACATTTCGAACAATCATCATTTCCAAACAATTCTAATTTACTCCCTATATTTGTAAGTATTTCAAAAACATAGCATTGGCAACCCTATGACATCCTATTTTACCAATCTTAAAATGCGAGTATTTACTTTTAATGCAAAAAATGATAACAACTATCTTGAGATATCATCTCAAGATAACATGAGATAATGGAGCAAAAAAAAGAAATGTAAACATCATCTGCGGATGTTGATAAGAAATTTCGCATAAATAGCCCAGGCACAATTGATACAGATATAGTAACGATTTACTTTTCGAACCAAAAACGATGACAACGAAAGATATATCAAAATTATTCCTACTGCTTGTGGTAATTAAAACAACAAATAAAAACATCCTCTTATAAGAGAAAACCCCAGAGAGGCTATAAAAGAGAAAATCCCAGACTGTGAAAATTTATAGCAAAAAAATCCAAGTGATTTGTGCAATTTCAATTCAAAGAACAAAAATCAGTTTTCAAAGAACAAAAATCAGTTTTCCAAAAATATATTTAAAAAAATAAAATAAAATCAATGCTTCACTATCATTGGATATATCTAGTGTGTAATTTTGAAAAATGTGCCAAATATTAACGACGAAATCTCCGATAGCTCAAAAAAGTTATTGAATTATACAATTTAAAAATAAAAAAAAAAAAATTAGCACCAAAAAGTCGTTGATTGTGCCCACAACTAACAACAATAATTTTTCATTGTCAAGTTACCGGGATTACTGTTAATATGGATATCGATAAGATCACTAAATGCAGATGCAATCAACAATCGTACAAGTGATGTAACTTTATGATATATCCGCACGTATCACTTTATAACCTGCACCAATGAAGAATTACTTAATGCACCAAAAAATATTTAACAATTGAAAAACATACTCATTTACCCAAAAATCACTCAAACTAATATTAAATTTTACTTCTTCAAACATTTATAGCTGTCGGCACTGGCCAGTACCCAAGAAATTGTGGAAAATGTTCCGTCTGACAATGCCGCTCAAGGAGGTCTTAATGGTATCAACTGCAATGGCAAGAGCGCAGTCTGCGTAGGTCCTCTGATGTACAAGGATTGTGTGGCCGCAGTCGATGGTCAAACGTACGCTTCTGGCGGTGCCAAGAAATGTCCGGCCAATTCACGTTGCATAAATGATGGCGTTGAAGTTTGTGTACCCATTCGAACATCAACAGAAGTTCCATTGGTTGGCAGTGAAAATAGTTCCACAACAACAACAACAACTACACCCATTCCCACCAGTGGCCCAAGCAGGTATCCGGCTTTGCCTGTAGAATCTTCAGCCGCACCAGAGGCATCCACTACTGAAGGTCTACCCGTTGTATCTTCTACTGTAACGGCTCCCGTTGTTACACCTGAGGCTCCCATCGAAACGACCACAGCTGGTGTTGTTGTCCCCGAAGTACCTGTTGAAACTACTCTGGCTCCTGTTGATCCATCGCTGCCCATTGAAACAACAGTTGCTCCTGAAGTTCCCATTGAGACTACAGCTGCACCGCTAGATCCTTCATTGCCAGCTGAAACTACTGTCGCTCCGGTTGTACCCAGTTCAACAAATGCTCCTATTGATCCAAATTTGCCCACACTAACAACCACCGAAGTACCAATTGATCAGCCCACACTTGCTCCTACTGATCCGACCGTTCCTGTCGATCCTATCGTTCCAGTGGATCCGGAAACAACAACACAGGGTAGTGTACAGGAAACTACCTTACCTTCAGTTAATCCAACATCAGTGCCCGTTGATCCCAATCCTGTTGATCCGAATGCACCAATTGATCCCAACGCACCAGTCGACCCCAATTTACCTGTCGATCCCAATGCCCCAATCGATCCTAATGCACCAGTCGATCCCAATGCTCCGGCCGATCCTAATGCACCCGTTGATCCTAACGCACCTGTAGATCCAAATGCTCCGGTTGATCCTAACGCACCAGTCGACCCCAATGCTCCGGTCGATCCTAATGCACCCGTTGATCCTAACGCACCTGTAAATCCAAATGTTCCGGTTGATCCAAACGCACCAGTCGACCCCAATGCACCAGTAGATCCAAATGTCCCAGTTGATCCAACAGCACCAGTATTTCCAACAGAACCAACAGGAACCGTCGATCCCACTGCACCAGTTGATCCCAATGCTCCAGTAGATCCAACAGCACCAGTATTTCCGACTGAACCTACCGGAACTGCTGATCCAAATGCGCCTGTTGATCCTAATGCGCCATTAGATCCTAATGCTCCAGTCGATCCAAATGCACCCGTTGACCCTAACGCACCTGTCGATCCCAATGCACCAGTCGACCCTAATGCTCCAGTCGATCCAAATGCACCCGTTGACCCTAACGCACCTGTCGATCCCAATGCACCAGTCGATCCTAACGCACCAGTCGATCCCAACGCACCAGTCGACCCCAATGCCCCGGTCGACCCCAATGCCCCGGTCGACCCCAATGCCCCGGTCGACCCCAATGCTCCTGTCGATCCTAATGCGCCAGTAGATCCCAACGCACCAGTCGATCCTAATGCCCCTGTTGATCCTAACGCTCCTGTCGATCCCAATGCTCCAGTCGACCCCAATGCTCCTGTCGACCCTAATGCGCCAGTGGATCCCAATGCCCCTGTCGATCCTAACGCACCAGTCGACCCAAGTGCCCCCGTTGACCCAAATGTACCAGTGGATCCCAATACACCTGTAGATCCCAATGTTCCAGTTGATCCTACTGCGCCAGTATTACCTACAGAACCAACAGGAACCGTCAATCCCACTGCACCAATTGATCCCAATGCTCCAGTAGATCCAACAGCACCAGTATTTCCGACTGAACCTACCGCAACTGGTGATCCAAATGCACCTGTTGATCCCAATGCACCAGTCGACCCTAATGCTCCAGTCGATCCAAATGCCCCCGTTGACCCTAACGCACCTGTCGATCCCAATGCACCAGTCGACCCTAATGCTCCAGTCGATCCAAATGCCCCCGTTGACCCTAACGCACCTGTCGATCCCAATGCACCAGTCGACCCTAATGCTCCAGTCGACCCCAATACACCAGTCGATCCTAACGCACCAGTGGACCCTAACGCCCCTGTCGATCCCAATACACCCGTCGATCCTAACGCACCAGTCGATCCCAATGCTCCTGTCGATCCAAACGCACCTGTGGACCCTAACGCTCCTGTCGATCCCAACGCACCAGTCGATCCTAACGCACCAGTTGACCCTAATGCTCCAGTAGATCCCAACGCACCAGTTGATCCTAGTGCACCAGTAGATCCCAATGCACCTGTCGACCCAAATGCACCAGTCGATCCTACAGCACCAGTATTTCCGACAGAACCAACCGGAACTATTGATCCAAATGCACCAGTCGATCCCAATGCACCTGTCGACCCAAATGCACCAGTCGATCCCAACGCACCCGTCGACCCTAATGCGCCAGTTGATCCTAACGCACCAGTCGATCCCAACGCACCAGTAGATCCCAATACCCCTGTCGACCCCAATGCACCAGTAGATCCCAACGCACCCGTCGACCCTAACGCTCCTGTCGATCCTAATGCACCAGTAGATCCCAACGCACCAGTCGACCCTACTGCGCCGGTTGATCCTAACGCACCAGTTGATCCCAATTCCCCAGTGGACCCCAATGTTCCAGTCGATCCTACAGCACCAGTATATCCGACAGAACCAACCGGAACAGTTGATCCAAATGCACCAGTCGACCCCAATGCACCTGTCGATCCCAACGCACCAATAGATCCCAATACCCCCGTCGACCCTAATGCACCAGTCGATCCCAACGCACCCGTCGATCCTAATGCTCCTGTCGACCCTAATGCTCCAGTCGACCCCAATACACCAGTCGATCCTAACGCACCAGTCGATCCCAATGCTCCTGTCGATCCAAACGCACCTGTGGACCCTAACGCTCCTGTCGATCCTAACGCACCAGTTGACCCTAATGCTCCTGTCGATCCCAACGCACCAGTCGATCCTAACGCACCAGTTGACCCTAATGCTCCTGTCGATCCCAATGCCCCTGTCGATCCTAACGCACCAGTCGACCCCAACTCACCTGTCGACCCCAATGCCCCAGTCGACCCTAACGCTCCTGTCGATCCTAATGTACCAGTAGATCCCAACGCACCCGTCGACCCTAATGCGCCAGTTGATCCTAACGCACCAGTTGATCCCAATGCCCCGGTCGACCCCAATGCTCCTGTCGATCCTAATGCGCCAGTAGATCCCAACGCACCTGTCGATCCCAACGCACCCGTCGATCCTAATGCTCCTGTCGACCCTAATGCTCCAGTCGACCCCAATACACCAGTCGATCCTAACGCACCAGTCGATCCCAATGCTCCTGTCGATCCAAACGCACCTGTGGACCCTAACGCTCCTGTCGATCCTAACGCACCAGTTGACCCTAATGCTCCTGTCGATCCCAACGCACCAGTCGATCCTAACGCACCAGTTGACCCTAATGCTCCTGTCGATCCCAATGCCCCTGTCGATCCTAACGCACCAGTCGACCCCAACTCACCTGTCGACCCCAATGCCCCAGTCGACCCTAACGCTCCTGTCGATCCTAATGTACCAGTAGATCCCAACGCACCCGTCGACCCTAATGCGCCAGTTGATCCTAACGCACCAGTTGATCCCAATGCCCCGGTCGACCCCAATGCTCCTGTCGATCCTAATGCGCCAGTAGATCCCAACGCACCAGTCGATCCCAACGCACCAGTCGATCCTAATGCCCCTGTCGATCCTAACGCACCTGTCGACCCCAATGCTCCTGTCGACCCTAATGCGCCAGTTGATCCTAACGCACCAGTTGATCCCAATGCCCCAGTCGACCCCAATGCTCCTGTCGATCCTAATGCACCGAACGCACCAGTCGATCCTAATGCCCCTGTTGATCCTAACGCTCCTGTCGATCCCAATGCCCCTGTCGATCCTAACGCACCTGTCGACCCCAACGCACCTGTCGACCCCAACGCCCCGGTCGACCCTAACGTTCCTGTCGATCCTAATGCACCAGTAGATCCCAACGCACCCGTCGACCCTAATGCGCCAGTAGATCCTAACGCACCAGTTGATCCCAATGCCCCGGTCGACCCCAATGCTCCTGTCGATCCTAATGCACCAGTAGATCCCAACGCACCAGTCGATCCGAACGCACCAGTCGATCCTAATGCCCCTGTCGATCCTAACGCACCTGTCGACCCCAATGCCCCAGTCGACCCTAACGCTCCTGTCGATCCTAATGTACCAGTTGATCCCAACGCACCCGTCGACCCTAACGCACCTGTCGACCCCAATGCCCCAGTCGACCCCAATGCTCCTGTCGACCCAAATGCGCCAGTAGATCCTAACGCACCTGTCGACCCTAACGCTCCTGTCGATCCTAATGCACCAGTGGATCCTAACGCACCCGTCGATCCGAACGCACCAGTCGATCCTAACGCACCAGTCGACCCCAACGCACCTGTCGACCCCAATGCTCCTGTCGACCCTAATGCGCCAGTAGATCCCAATGCCCCTGTCGATCCTAACGCACCAGTCGATCCCAACGCACCAGTCGACCCCAATGCCCCGGTCGACCCCAATGCACCAGTCGACCCAAATGCGCCAGTAGATCCCAACGCACCAGTCGATCCCAATGCCCCTGTCGATCCTAATGCACCAGTCGACCCAAATGCGCCAGTAGATCCCAACGCACCAGTCGATCCCAATGCCCCTGTCGATCCTAACGCACCAGTCGATCCCAACGCACCAGTCGACCCTAATGCCCC
This sequence comes from Musca domestica, assembly GCF_030504385.1. Taxonomy (NCBI): domain Eukaryota; kingdom Metazoa; phylum Arthropoda; class Insecta; order Diptera; family Muscidae; genus Musca; species Musca domestica. The sequence continues at coordinate 3,135,413 of NW_026712364.1, read as the reverse complement.
AGTCGACCCTAATGCCCCGGTCGACCCCAATGCTCCTGTCGACCCTAATGCGCCAGTCGACCCTAACGCTCCTGTCGATCCTAATACGCCAGTAGATTCCAATGCCCCTGTCGATCCTAACGCACCAGTCTATCCCAACGCACCAGTCGACCCCAATGCCCCGGTCGACCCCAATGCTCCTGTCGATCCTAATGCGCCAGTAGATCCCAACGCACCAGTCGATCCTAATGCCCCTGTTGATCCTAACGCTCCTGTCGATCCCAATGCTCCAGTCGACCCCAATGCTCCTGTCGACCCTAATGCGCCAGTAGATCCCAATGCCCCTGTCGATCCTAACGCACCAGTCGATCCCAATGTCCCCGTTGATCCTAGCCTACCTGGTGGAGTCGAACACGGACGTCCTGGACGCCCTGAAAAACCTGGTCGTCCCGGTCGACCTGGCCGTCCGAACAGACCAAATTGGCCTAACCATGATTCATCCGCTGAAAATAACTCCAACGAATCGAAACCACACAAGCCCGCATCCAAGGAGGATACATCTGTAGAGGACAAGTCCAAAGAAAAGAACAAGGATAAGGACAATTCGGCTGAAAAGAAACACGACAAGAGCGAAGAGAAAAAACACGACAAGAGCGAAGAGAAGAAAAACGACAAGAGCGAAGAGAAGAAAAACGACAAGAGCGAAGAGAAGAAACACGACAAGAGTGAAGAAAAGAAGCACGACAAGAGTGAAGAGCAGAAGAGTTCCAAGGAGTCCGAACATGATAAAAAGAAGCAGGAGGAAGAAGCCAAGAAGGAGTTGATCAAAAAGATTCTAAAGAAGATCAAGAGCAAGAGATGCGACGAAGACGACGTGTTCCCCGACGTGAAAGACTGCAAGAAATACTATCGTTGTGTCGAGAAATCCAGTCACAACAAGTTCGTTCATCTGCGCTGTGAAGATGATCAACGTTTCGACATTGTCAGCAAGAAGTGTGTAAAGAAGAGCAAGGCCACGTGTTTGCCAAAGGATGAATGAGTTCAGTTCTTAGCACATTACAGTTAAGGATATGCATGCGGTTTCCTTAAATATGTAAATAGATCATTCAAAAAAAAATATTTATTGTAATTAAATTAAACAGTTTTAAACTATTCGAGAGATACCAGCAACAATTTACGAACAAATATCAATTTATTTGAAAATAAAAGCAATTTAAGAAAATAAAATATTTTGCATTCCTTTTTCCTATCGATAGGTTCTGTAGAGGTTTTAGAAGTGTAATTGCAATAAAAAGGAACCCACATTGTTTACACTTCTTAAGTGGTTTTATGGCTCTCGCTGTGCCTTGGGTTCCAGGTTAATATGGAGGTGTTCGATACACAGTCTGGTTGTTTCTCGTTTTACCGATTCCTCTTTTTTTCTCTTACAAACAGCAGTTACAGCCCAATCACAATTCTTTGACGGCAGTTTCAATTTTTTTTACATTTTAACGACAATCAATTTCTACCTATGCACAAAATTGACTCCGACCCGTGGGGGTATAAGAAAATCACAAAAGAATGTTCAGTGAAAACAATTTGTTGACTGACGTCGTTGATTTGGAAACGAAGAAAAAACTCTTTATTGTTTGCACCGTTTGAAAAAAAAATACACCCGGCCAAGTCAAAGAAACCGATTTATCGCAATTTCGTTTCAGCATCACTGAAGCTAATTTCACGCCGAGTAGAAATATTTTCAATTCATAGGCAGGCCGAGGCACATCCAATATTTGTTTAGGAAAATATATGAGATGAATGGGAATTGCTAAAAGAAAAACGAATGTTTCAGATTATTACAAGTGCGGAATGATTTTTATACCCTCCAGCATGCATAGTATGGAAATGTATGTGTATTATTGAACAGAGTAATATTCTAAGACCATTTTGCCCTGTTCGTCCGTCCGTCTGTGCAAATGTTGTAATCACGCTAGACACAAAATGATTTAGTATAGGAACACAGGTCAGTGTTTTGAGTGCAGCCAGGTCAAGTTCGGAGATGGGGTATATCGATCCACAATATCGTATAGTCCCCATACAGCTGTACCCCCCATATTCGGTATTTTGTGGATTTTAGCCACATTTTTCAATGGTATTATCTGAACTTCATATATAAGGAGTTTCTCATATACTCCCTGGAATAGAATTGCCTATATAGGCCTACAATATCGCATAACCCCACACAACGGAACCCCCTATATTCTGTTTTTTTTTGATTTTAGTGGCAGTATTCACCTTTTTTTTTCAAATTTCGCATTTAAAGGTCGTAATGGGTACTATAACCTATGACAGATAATTTTCTATGCAGAACCACGTCTTCGTATAGCCCCCAAATAACGATACCTCCCGATATTCGGTATTTTAATGATTTTAGCGACATTTTAATCGATATTGTTTTTAATTTCGTATTTCAAGTTCCCAGTAGGTACTACCGTCTATAACTGAAAATTGCTCATGCCGGTCCATGTCTTCGTATAGCCCCCATTAAAAGGTTTTCCTATAAACGTTATTTTTCGACGAACTTTTCTTAACATTTTTAAGTTTTTTCCAAACGGTGGAGGGTATTAAAGATTCGAGCCAGCCGCACTTAGCTGCTTGTTTACTTGTTCAGATTGATTTTTCTAAGGAAAAAATTCTTTATAAAAATTTGCAAACAAAAAAAAAAATAAAAAATCCACGCTTATTGACCTAAAGAGAGTCTTCCAAAACTCATTAAAAATCCACGCTCATTGACCTGAAGAGGGTGTTTGTAAACTTCTTAGAAAATGCGCGCCGATTAACCTGAAATGGGACTTTGAAAACTTCTTAAAAATCCATGATTATTGACCTGAAGAGGGTCTTAGAGAACTTCTTAGAAAATCCACACCTACTGGCCTGAAGAGGGTCTTAGAAAACTTCTTAGAAAATCCACACCTACTGGCCTGAAGATGGCCTTTGATAAATTCTAAAAAAAAAAATTCATGCCTATTGCTCTGAATCCATGTCTACTGATAACTTCTTAGAAAATCCACACCATCCATTGATCTGAAAATGGTCCTGAAATAATCTTAAAAAATCCACACCATCCATTGACCTGAAAATGGTCTTTAAATAATCTTAAAAAATCAACACCATCCATTGACCTAAAAATGGTCTTTGAATAATCTTAAAAAAATCCACACCTGATGATCTGAAGATGGTGTTTGAAAATTTCTTAAAAATCCACACCTGATGACCTGAAGATGGTGGTTGGAAATTTCTTAAAAAATCCACGCCTGATGACCTTTAAGATGGTCCTTGAAAAATTCTTAGAAATCCACCGCTGATGACCTGAAGATGGTCTTTAAAAAATTCCTAAAAAATCCACGCCTGATGACCTAAAGACATTTGGCATTTGAAAAGTTCTTAAAACAATACACGTCTATTAACCTGAAGTGGGTAATCGAAAACTTCTTAAAAAATCCCCGCCAGTTAAACTGAAAATGATTTTAATTTTTTTATAGAATCCTCAACTATTAACCTTAAGATGGTCCTTGAAAAATTCGTGAAAAATACCACGCCTATTGACTTGAGAAAAAATTAAAAAATCCGCACTTATTAACCTAAATATGGCCTTGGAAAAATTATATAAAAATCCATGCCCTCTGAAAACCCTATTAACATAAAGATAGTCTCTAAACAATTCCACGTCTTATGGTCTGAAGCACTAACAATAATTGCAGATTGCAACGCGAGAAAATAACTCGAGTATTTTTATACGTTTTAGTCCTTCATTTAAGAATTTAGACAAATAATTTTATTTGCGTGGACTTGGTGGATATTTGTTCTTTATTGATTTCTCCCATAAATAAATATTTGAAGAAATTTTCTTTACATTCAAATTGAATTTAATATCCACATTTCCCAATTTAAACTTCAACGCTTTGCTTCGAATTTAATCTCGCCGGCAAACAGAATTTTACATGAGCCTCAAATGCAAGAATTATTGGCTAAACATGCACACGATGAGATTAAGTTACGTCTGATGCAATTTGATCCAGCATAATATCGTGGATTTCGTGCAATAATTAGATACTGCAACAGCAGACTTCGACGGTGGTGTTAATGAAAATCCTTGGCATTTGTGCGCTCGCCGCCAACCATGCCGCCATGAAGTTGCCAGTGAAAAATTACAAGAGATACATGTAAAAACAAAATTGACTGGGGGCAATAATTACTACACGCTTGAAATCGAAGAATTTAATTAAGGTTAAATCGAGTAAACTTTAGAAGACATAAAACAATCAAACTGTTTTGAAAACACATTAAGATAGAGATGTGACATATAATATCTTATACATGATTTCAAACCAATATAACATTAGTGATCTGAAGGCATTGACTTTTTTCAACTTAGGTCCACAATATGCCTTCATATTAAACTATAACTTATTTTTGACACATTTAACAACTGTCTCGTCGGCAATTTACAATTGCCAATGAACTGATTATGGACCTGATTAAAACGTTTGATTTGATTACGATACAGCCTGAAAATATAAAGCAAGGTATCCAACAAAATTTTTTGCAATTCAGAGAATACATAACATCTTAGTTAGAATCGACATAAAGATAAAATGTGTTAATGGTGGGAAATATTATGTTGATTTTTGGAATGCATGGGGTTGGGAGATTGTTGAGAATTGCGATGTTCATAGAAGATATGCAGATGATCGAGGATTGAAGACGATCAGAAGATATTTGCGATCGGATTGTAAAGAATGTGTAGAACTTGCTAAGATTATTATCTGCTACAGTGGTTTTTATCTATTGCGAGTTTCAATTATCAAATTCAAATAAAACAAGTCAGCCAAGGCTATGGTCGCACGGGGCCGACCATGTGATACCCTACAACACTACAATATGTTAGAAGCCCCCTTATGCCAAATGCATTTAAGAGAGTAGTGTGCTTATGGGGATGTTGGGAATTCACCACGATTTATCACGGCAAATTCTATTGGGGATGTTGATTTGGGTAAATTCACCACGGTGAATTTTAATGGGGATGTTGTCTTGGGAATTGTACCACGGCAAATTCTATTGGGGATGTTGATTAGGGTAAATTCTCCACGGTGAAATATATTGGGGATGTTGTCTTTTGAAATGTACCACGGTGAAATATATTGGGGATGTTGTCTTTTGAAATGTACCACGGTGAAATATATTGGGGATGTTGTCTTTTGAAATGTACCACGGTGAATTATATTGGGGATGTTGTCGTTTGAATTGTACCACGGCAAATTATATTGGGGATGTTGTCTTTTGAATTGTACCACGTCAAATTTTATTGGGGCTGTTGGCGTTGCTAGTTTTAATATGAACTACTAGATGGCGCTAAGTTTAGCGCAGACACGATCCAAAACTGTGTATGGGATGGTGACATTTCAAGTTTTAATATTCACCATTAGCAGAGACACCCTCCGAAAAAAAAAAAAATGTATTATGATCATATCGAGTGGGGCTAAAGAGATTCACCATGTGAGAAGTGAATATAGCAGAAACACATCTGAAAGAGGTAAGTATCGAAGAAAATCATTTTATCTAGATGGCTCTCAGAATGCTTTTATATAGTCAACATGCTGATTACTGCAGTCAAATGTGCTTATTAATTTATTTGAAAACATATATTTCAAGAAATCGACTTCAATAAATGTGATATATTATAGAAGAGTTTCAATTGACAAATATGCTGCAATTATTGATATTTCAGGGGTTTTAATTTCAGCATAGATGAAAATATAAATGAAAATATAGACAAAGAAATGACATCGAAAAATTCCGGAATAATCAAGTGAAATTCTTGAAAAACGATAACGAAGTCGAGTGGGTTGAACACGAAAATCAGCATGTTGGCTATGCAAAACATGATGAGATAAAAAGACAAAACTAACTTTTCGTTGTACTTGTTTTAATTTGTCTATAATTTTAGCGACTCAAAAATGTTCAGTTATTCCCATCGAAACGATATAGGCGACATCTAACGGTGAGTTCCATCCATACTATCCATAAATTATGTTGTAGCATAGACACACTCCAAAACTATTGAAATATGATCATATCGAATGGGGCTAGAGAGATCCACCATATGAGAAGTGAATATAGCAGAGACAAATTTGGTTAGTATCATAGTCAACAAGAAGATGTGTGTTCTATTATTTTGTCCAGATGGCTCTCCAGTCATTTCCCTCGAAACGATATAGGCGACATCTAACCACCAATTAATGTTGTAGCATATACACACTAAAAAAATGCTGCTGTAGCCAATCAAAGCAAATTCTTCTTGTGTGGACAGGCATTTTGATACATTATATCGATCGCTTTTTGATAGTTTTGTCGATGAAGAATTTGTTTACATTATGTAGCAATTTGAGAGAATTGAAACTGAAAGAGTTTCATGACAAACCCTGCATCAATTCGGTATTGAAGATTGAAGGGATTTGAAGAAGGAAACACCATTGTTTACATTAACTAACAATTGGATTTCTGTGAAATGGATATGAGAATTTGGGGGGAAGCGTTGTTGCAGAGTTTCATGACAAATTCTGCTTCAATCACAGAATTTCTATTTGTTTACAAAATGTAGTCAATAATGTATTGATTGGATTGGAAGAAATTTCAGTACTCAACAAGTCACAGATTAATAAGCATCGTTTCTTAATATTTTTAAAAAAGTTTTTATAATGTCTCAAAAAATTTGTTGGTCATGCAGCCTTTATTACAAGGAAAAAAGTGAATTTGTGAAACATATGAAAAAGCATTGTATGTTTTGTGATGTTTTATGTGAAAGTGTAAACGATTTAGAATTGCACTTAGAGAACCATCATGGAGATGAGCATGTAATGAAACAAAATCGTGATCAACAACAAGAAAAACTAAAGCAGCAGCATGAAAATAAATCAGCTGTGAAGGTGGAAAAGTTTTGTGGTGATTGTGATAAAATAGTGAATAATATACGATCACACGTTCGTAGCGAAGAACATCGATCCACCGTGAGAAAAAATCTGGATTCTGACATAAAAATTGTTAAAAGTGCATTTAACAAAAATATACTCAGCTATGAGATACAAAACAATAAAGACATTTTGTACCCGATCGATTTTCTTAATGCTTCAAAAGAATTAATAATTAAAACCTTGAAAAATGAGTTAAACGGTAAAACGCTCATAAAATTTAATATGGAACTCCAAGGACTGTATGTGAAACCAAACAATGAAAAAGATGGACCTTCAACTTCCAAAGAGTTAACTATTGAAAATATATTTAATCATATTTCAAAAACAACGCTATTAACCCTGGGAGATGATTTGGAAGAGGTCGTTTTCAACCACTGTGTGGAAATTATAGCTAAATCAGAAGAGTTCCAAGAAAGAGGCTCTAATTGGGCCCTGGAGAAACTTTTAAAACTTGACATAAATGTGTTGAGAGCCAACTTAACACGTGGCTCACATTATATTCCAACTCCGAAATCATTAAGCAACAAGAAGGGTGCGTGCCTTAACATCAAAAACTATGATGACTTTTGTTTTAAGTGGTGTATGGTTGTTGCATTGGGGGAAACTGCATATGGAGATCCGAGTATAACCTCTTCATATAACGTAGACATACACCAAGATGTCATTATTCTGCAGTCTGGAATATCGCTAAATTTCGAACAATTAAATTTCCCATTGGGTCTTAAATATATAAAAAAATTTGAAATGAACAACCCAGAGATTAGCGTAAATGTTTTCGGTTATGAAAACAAGTCGGTCGTTGGTCCATATTACTTAACAAAGGAGACGAAAAGCAATCACATTAATTTAATATTGCTGCACAACGAAGAAAATTTCCATTACATTTTGGTTATGGATATGTCTTGGTAATTATAAACAAAACTTATCAATCAAAACCATATCATAATAATCATGTATTTGTTCTTTTTTTTTTTTTCAGTCTTATGCGGTCTCAATTCACAAGTCATAAGGAGAAAGGTTACTTTTGTTTTGGATGCCTGCAATGTTTCCACGATGAAAATAAATGTATGACTCACAAAAAGCAGTGTGGAAAAGTAGTCTGTGCCCTGCCGAACAAAAAAGAAGCCGTACTAAAGTTCGTCAATCACAAGAAAAAGGATAAGGTGCCTTTCGTTATTTATGCTGACTCCGAAAGTGTACTGGAAGACGTGCAGGAAGATGAGAACAATGGGGCGAGTAAAAAAACGGAAAAGGTAAAGAAGCATATTCCATGTGCTTTTAGTTATTTTATTAAATGTAGTTTTAATGAAAATTTAAATAAGTTATTTATATATAGTGGTCCCGACGCAGCAAATGTTTTTCTGAAAGAACTAATTCAGGATTGTAAATTTTTGTATGATAGTTACCTAACCAAAACGAAACCTATGAATACTCTAACACCCGAAGAAGAGACAGCCTTTCTTAGGGATATCAATTGTCGTATATGTGGCGACATTTTAGGTAACGATAGGGTGAAAGATCATTGTCACTTAACGGGGCAATATCGAGGTGCGGTACATAACCATTGCAATCTGCAATATCATCTACCTAAATTTATTCCAATATATTTCCACAATTTTTCTTCGTACGACTGTCACCTCTTCTTTAAAGAGTTAGTTGAATTTGGAGGTGAAATAAGAGTCATACCTCAAAACAAAGAAAAATATATTTCAATGTCTTATTTCATTAATATGGATAACGAGTCAACCGACTCTAGTTCTTTAAAAAGTACAGTTGTTGTAGGAGAAGAAGAAGATTCGAGTGAGGAAGATGATGAGGAATTCCAGCAAGAAGAGGAAAGTGAGGGCAAAAAAGAGAAGAAAAAGAAAATGAATAGATTAGAGCATCGTTTCTTAGATAGTTTTCGATTTATGCCTACTAGTTTGGATAAATTAGCAAGGAATTTATCTCGAGATTCTTTTGTTGCTGTCAGATCTCATTTTCCTGATGATGAAGCATTCGAACTTATGACTAGGAAAGGAGTATTTCCCTACGAATATATTTCATCATTTGAAAAATTGAAGGAGAAACAACTTCCCCCTATAGACCAATTTTATAATAAGTTGACAGATACTGAATGCTCGTCAGACGATTATAGGCATGCAACAAATGTTTGGTCACATTTTCGATGTCAAACTATGCAAGACTACATGGATTTGTATTTAAAAGCTGATGTCTTGCTTTTAGCAGACGTATTTGAAAATTTCAGGAGCTTATGTATGCGAATTCACGAACTGGACCCTTGTCAATATCTCACAGCACCATCTCTATCTTGGGATGCAATGCTACTATGTACTAAAGTCGAACTTGAGCTACTCAGAGATATAGACATGTACAATTTCTGCAAAAATGGTATTCGGGGAGGGCTTACCCAGTGCTCAAACAGACACTCGGTAGCAAATAATGAAGATGCTCCCAATTATAATAGTGCCAAACCAGAGGTAAATATCTATTATTTGGATGTAAATAATTTATATGGTACAGTTATGACTGAGTGTCTCCCTGAAAAAGATTTTAGATGGGTGGAGGGTTATGAAATGGAGAAATTCAATGATCCAGCTGTAATATTATCTATTCCTGACAACGCTCCTACTGGTTTTATTTTAGAGGTTGATATTGAATATCCACCGCACCTTCACGACAAACATAACGATTTACCTTTTTTGGCGGAGAAAAAGTGTGTTGAGGGCTCAAAAACTGAAAAACTGATTGCAGATTTTACTGACAAAACATCATACACCATACACTACAAATTACTTAAGCAATCTCTGAAACATGGACTAATTCTTAAGAAAGTCCATAGAGTTTTGGCTTTCACACAAAGCGCTTGGTTAGCTCCTTACATACTGAAGAATAATGAACATAGGGAAAAGGCTGAAAATGCCTTTGAAAAAGATTTTTTTAAATTATTGAATAACTCTTCATTCGGTAAGACAATGGAGAATATCGACAAAAGAAAAACTGTGAAAATTGTGACAATGTGGGTAGATGAGGCAAACCAAAGAAGAAGGAATGTTGCTAGTAAATTAATCTCGAAGCCAAATTTTCACAGCCTTTCGATATTCTCCGAAAATATGGTTGCTATTCAAATTAGGAATGTCAGAGTAAAATATGATAGACCATTGTACTTAGGGTTCTGCATATTAGATTTATCAAAGTGGGTGATGTATGATTTTCTGTATGATTTTCTAAAAGTGAAATTTGGTGAGGATTTTATTCTAAATTATATGGATACAGATTCGTTCATATTAACATTTTACGGACGGAATTTGTATTCCGAATTATCTTTAGATGAAATATTGGCTAGATTTGACACCTCAGGGTTTTCAAAAGAAAATAAATATAAACTTCCTCTAATTAATAAGAAAAAACTTGGCATGATGAAAGATGAGAATGACGGAAAAACAATGGTTGAATTTGTAGGCCTTCGTCCTAAAATGTATGCCATCAATGTAGTTGATAGCGAAGAAGTAAAAAAATCTAAGGGAGTTAAAAAGTCGGTCCTAAAAAAGTATACTATAGATAAATATCGAGAATGTCTTTATAACAAAAAGGTTTTTTACGGTACCATGTTTTCGTTTAGGTCAAGACAGCATACAATATATACAGACAAAATTACTAAAATATCGCTAAGCCATCAAGATGATAAACGATTTATTCTAGAGGATGGTATTCACACCTATGCTTGGGGCCACTATAGATTAAATAACCTTCATGAAACAAATGTAAATAACTCAAATGAATCTGTCTCAATGGACTTGGATTAAAATATAAATTTAATTATGATTTAAGTTTCAATATATAGATAAAAGAGCATAGTAATAATATTAATTTAATTGTCTTTACTCACTATAAATGTCATCATATTAATATTTTCTCGCCACACAAAATGTTTAATTTTTAAGTAAATATAAGTGTATTATATTTTAACTAGTCTTTAACTATTCTTATTATAAAATAAAACAAAATATTTTTGTTTATAAATTTATGTAAATTGCGTTTTATTGAAATATTCTTGCAAAGGTGAGTATAAAATAGATTATACTACTTTTCGTACAATTCCTGTTAATGGAACGTACTCGACCAGACGATCATGTATAATTAAACAGTACGCAGAAGTGTTTTGTGGAATTGGTTTATTGGTTTCAAATTGGATTTTTAAATCGATTGGTCCATTCTTAACAGCTTCGTTTTGATTGCTAATGTCAATAACGGCGATGGGCTTGTCTTTAAAACTTGCATATGTAAGAAGTGGTTGTGGCTCCCTCATGTAATATGATTGTTGAAACTTTGTATACATGTCATATAGTACTGCATAGCCATTTTCTTCGAACTTTACATTCAAATCATCGTAAGGATAGGTTTCAGAGTTCAAGTGAACTTTGATGTTTTTAAGTTCGCAATGTTCCAGCTTGTTGTCTTTTTCAAATATCAAAGCAACATATCGTGGTCTTTCATGATTGACAGACAATTTAACACTCCAACTGTGTTGTCTTCCACCAGCAAAAGTTGGATTAAAGTAGCAGTCCCAGCTGCGGAATGCTAAAGGCAACGCTTTTCCATCCTTAATAGTTTTCAAGAAGCTGATTTTTCTATAGTCTGATAATTGAATGTGTTGTACTTTCCATACAACATTTGTTATGGTGAGTTTAATTTCCTCCGTATCCATGGTTGAATAACACACATTTTTATCGTTGGCACTACGCAAAAGAATCAAGTCATGCTTGCTGTTGCAAATTACTTTATCAAAGTCCTCTGCGAACCCTAGTAGACGGTTTAAGGGTACACAAAAATTAAAGTATCCTACTGATAAATCATTATCAGCTTTCCATCCCGCTTTGCTCATAACCTTACTTTCGGATTCGCTTAGAGAAATCCAATTTTTAATTTCTGTAGTTATTCCTAGATAACGAGTACGATCAATTTCAACACCATTTAGTTCATAGCGAATTTCATCAAACATGTATCCCACACAATTATTTCTCAGTCTTGCATTTTGCGATACTTCTCCCTTGCTATTTTTCAAATTTCCTTCAATGAATAGATAACTCTCCGATGGAAGTATGTAAAGATCCTGATTTTGTATACTTATCCGAATTTCATCATTATTTTTAAATGATTGAATATATGGAACATAGCTGTGGTAGTCTCTCTTTACAATATTCTCATCCGAGAATGGACGCTCATTAATGTTAAGTATTTCAGACATTTGGTTTGACTTTAAGCTTAATAAGTTTTAAAAACTCTTTATTTTCCTTTGAAATTGTAGGTCTTGTCGGTTTGACAACTTTGTGTTGAATGTGTCTTGGTATTTGTTTATGATTGTATTTATTGTAGATAATCATGATTGCATTGGTCTTATATGAATACGTAGCGTGATTTCTTCCTCTCTAAAATTTATAAAGCGACCTTCTTGATCTACTATCTTTATCTCCAGACGACCGATTTCTTTGACGTTCACTGGTAAATAAATGAGATTCATTGGTCTCTCTACCAATTTATATCCCGGAGGAACATTAAGAGCAAATTCATGTAGAATATGCGTTGGCGACCCATTCATGAATGATCCAGTTACAATATTGCAGTGTATTTGTATGGCATTAACCTTTAAAATGTCGACTTGAAGGTTTGAAGTATGTTTTTTCCCAGATTCTAAGATTTTTTCGGTAAAACCAAAAAGCTTGCCTATAGATTTTTCTTTATCAAAGTAAATAGGATCATGAGAAGACACGATTTCTACTTTTAGCGTATTATTATTCGCCTTAATTTCAATGGATCTATTCTCGTGGATAGTTTTATATTCCGTTTCCAAGTAATTCGCAATATCTTGCAATTCATAGGATCCTATAGGTATTTTTATAATATTGTCTCCAATGTGAAAGAGATTGTTATCATTATCCACATTGGGTATTGAATTGTATGATTGGAAATCTATTAGGCAACACTCATAACTACTATTTCCCAATTCAATTGGGGGTAAATATGTTGAATGTAGAATTGGAGATTTACCGGACACAGTAAACGTTCTTGACATTGCAAAATTCTTTGTCGTAATAATTGAAACACAAAATATGCATACGTATATATGGGTTTTTATTTATTTAAATATATGCTTGTATATTGTATATCTACATATTAAGATTATATGATATGATTCTTATCTATCCATGAATTATGTTTGTCTGAGAATCCCAGCCACTTAACCAAGACTTTATTACCTTTTGTTTTTAAAATTTTCTCAACTAAATACGTGTTGGGATATTTTGTGGGTAAAAGTTCTTCTTTGTAGAAACATCCTTGGATGGGATTTCCTTCATAGTCTTCTAATAAATAAGTAGCGGGGTTTGTTATTCTTATTGTTCTTATCTTGAATATTTCCGTAGTCCAATTTGGCGTGTATCCCTTTTCAAATTGATGTTTATATTTGCTAATGCGTACATGATCACCCACACGAAAGTTTTGTCTCCTAAAAATTTTTAAGTGGTTATAAGCAGATTGCAACAATGCCTTCTCATTCGATGAATTTACTTGAATAGGGGCCATTTTTATTGTTCGATGAGGTGTTTTATTGTATTGTTTAACCAATTCTCTATAAACATCAATCCATAGATAATTCCCATTATAACTGAACTCCTTCCACATTAGCGACTTCAAAGTTCTATTAAAACGCTCAACAATTGAGGCCTTCAATACACTATATGTGGAGTAGTGGTTTATGGAATATTTCTGCATTAGTTTTTTAAAATCTGTGTTGAAAAATTCTTTTCCATCATCGGTTTGCAAATTTTTTGGAATTCTTCCTCTTTGTAAGATTTTTTCAAAAGCCATAGAAACATCCGTTGCCGTTTTTGTTTTAAGGGCTTCACACCATGCGAATTTCGAAAATGTATCGATGACAGTTAACAAAAATCGGAACCCCTTGTTTGCTTTTGAGTAACTGCCCATTTCAACTAAATCTGCTTGCCAGAGATCATCAATACCCTTTGTAATAACCCTTCGTCTTGGAAAGTTTTTTCGTGCTTGATGATGAAGTTCATTTACCAAACCCCGCTTTTCCATTGTTTTATTCGGTATGATATATTAAAGCTGGTGAGTTGAATGGAGCTTGCGATAAGGCTTTAAATATTTCGTTTTGTGAACGTTTGAGTTGTGATATTTCTTCTCTTAGGAAGGTGCACTCTTGAATGAAATTTTTCTTTAAAATTTCTTGAATGTGCTTGATTTGCGTATGTACGTATGCTTGGTTGACCGCATCCGCTCCTTCTGCTGGAGATGCAACATTCCTAATCTTTTTATTTTGCACGTTAAGGTTGTTATCTTCATCAATATTGACTCCCAATAATCTCGAAACATTTTCTCTCACTGCTATTGATTGATTTTTTTGATTGTAATGATGTCCAAACTTGTCAACAGTCATATGTTGTATGCTCCTTGAGAGTATTATTTAATATATTATATTTCCTTCTCGCAGTTCCTCGATAATAGAAACAATTTCATTAGTATGGTTATTGTTTCCGGCTTGTTGTGATGCCAACAACAGCTTTAATCGTTCTATCAATTCGTTGGGATCGTCCCAGTATATATAGTTGGGTTTACCAGGATTTATTGTCAGTAAGCCTTTGCCGCTGTGAGTATCCTCTATTATATTTTTTATTATTTTCTTATATTTTTGTCCCCTGTTGGACTTTGTTCGTCCATTAGATTCATAGTTTATTTTATGCGCATTTGTGTCTAATAATATTGTTTTGTAAATATCGAGTTCTGTATGATCATAGTTCTTGGGGTCTTGATAAAACAACAGTTCAAACAAACCGGGTGTTAATGCCCAATTTTTATTTCCAATCATAATCTTTTCATTGCTTATTTTGAGTGGTTGGTCCCCAAATCTCCATTCTCCATTGTTATCTTTGTGTGGACCATAGACTACATCTAGTTTTTTAATTTTCTTCAAGAATGATAGATTCATAGGTTCCTCATTGTTGGAATAAAATTTGTCGTCGTCTTGTGATGTATTAAAGGAATCGAAATTTTGTGTGTAATCTACTTTATGCTTTAACCCCTCCAATGCATTGGAATCTAACTTAACATCTGGTTTATAATTCTTAAGGGGTGTACTTGTAATAATAGAATCTCTGTACATTTCCATTTTCTCTTTCTTAGGCATAATCATTTTGGAAGTATTTTCAGTTGAAAGCTTTAGTAGTTTGTTTATTGGCTCCGTTATTGGTTTGAAAGTATTTTTCAATTCTGTAGTTTTAGCTTCTTCACCCATTTTAATGCTTTGAAATTTCTTTTTCAAGACATTTCTGGACTTAACAAGCCGTTTCAGCATTTCCTCCTCCATGGCTGTAGGTGCACTAATATAAATTAACATTTGCAAATACATTAAATAATATTAAGGTTGAATAAATATATGAAAGCCTTTTCTGTATCTTCCAGAGTGAATTTCGTCATCCTTGGAAATCGTTAGAAATCCATACTTTTCCTTCCAGCATTCATGACAAATTTTTTTGAAATCTTCAAAACTAATGTCACATCCGACGTGATCATTAAATATATGTCTTAAATTCAGATCATCTTGTTTAAACACGATTATAAAATTCGCATTATCACGCAATAAATGTTTTGGTATACGTGTGTATGTTTGACACAAATAAAACGAATCAACATTCTTATGTCGCCCCATACTGAAGTAATTTTTAATGTTGTTTTGTTTATCGCATGCAACATCATCAAAAATCATGATTGAGTTTGGCTTTATTTCGTCCGTTTGTATAACATCGTCATTGTTATTAAATGTATACAATCTCATCCCCTTTATAGTGGATATCAGTTTCTTTAGGTACTCATATTTTGTCTGATACAGCGATTTTGAGTAAATGTAAACATTTTCAAATTTTAATCCATTGGGGCTTTCTATCAAACTAAGCATCACATTAGTCTTTCCACAATTTGATGGTCCTACTATTAAGGCTCGTATAGAATCAGGCAGCAAAGTACTATGTCGAGGGGTCTTTCTTTGCATAAAATCCACATTTTGAACAATTATTTTAGCTTGTTGTTCCAGTAATCTCATGATTTAAACTAATGAGTAGTTTTAAGAAAACATTCATATTTATAATATAATCAAATATCGATATTTCTTTCGTTCAGCGTCCCGCTAAAAAGTATAAAATGATTGTTTACAACACGAAGCGATTTATTAGAAAGAAACACGTTCAAGGAGGAGGACTGGTAAATAAGTTGATTAACTCTTTACCCGTTGAACTTCATTTACCAGGATATCAATTTTGTGGACCTGGAACAAAGCTAGAAAAACGTATTCAAAGAGGAGATCAAGGTATTAATCCATTAGATGCAGCGTGTAGAGCACACGATATTGCCTATTCACAAAATAAAGATATTGAACAACGTCACATTGCTGATCGTGAACTAACTGAACGGGCTTGGGAGCGAGTAAAATCGAAAAATAGTAACATTGGAGAAAAAATTAGCGCATATCTTGTAACTAACATAATGAAGGCTAAGACAAAGCTAGGCATGGGTAATAAAAACCCCAAACAAATATTGGGTCAACAACTTTTTAAAAACGCTTTAAAAAAAGCTACAAGTTCCCTTAAAAGCAAAAAACCAACTGATATTGATGAAGCCATAAAAATAGCTAGACATGAAATACAAAAGACGTTTCGAGGAAAAAAATCAAAGGTCGTTATACCGCGAGTAATAAGCGTGCCCAAAAGAGGTGGATTTCTTCCTCTCATTCCCATTCTAACTGGATTAGGAGCATTGGGAGCCTTAGCATCGGGTAGTTCAGCAATTACCAATGCCGTTTTAAATGCAAAAAAAGCCAAACAAGAGTTGGATGAACAAACCAGACATAACAAAACAATAGAAGCTATAGCTATGGGTAAAGGTCTCTATCTCAAACCATATAAAAAGGGCTATGGAATTTATGTTGATGAAAATAAAACTCCAAAAAACTAATTAAGCAGCTACCCAAAGGTCCTCTAACCGATGTAAATATTAGTTTTTTTGGGAAAAAATATATACCTCACTTTAGAGGTGTTTATATGCGTGATAATCTACCTAAGAAACCACATCGAATTGAATGTGGTATCATAAATTTGGATGTTAGCAGTGGACCTGGCACGCATTGGGTGGCATATAATAAAATCAATAATAATATCGACTATTACGACAGTTTCGGTAATCTTCAACCCCCGATAGAAGTTTTACGCTATTTGGGACCAGCTATTACATACAATTATAAAAGAGATCAACGATTTCATACATACAATTGTGGACATCTTTGTTTAAAGTTTTTATTGGACATGAACAAAATTTTATAAATACTCCAACATCGATGATATCCCCTCCATTCAAATTCAACTTTCCTAAGAAGATGATTGAAATCAATAGATCGGATATTGCACTGGTTGATTTTCAATATTGCCATGGAAACCACAAGAGTATTTTCGTGAAGGAACTATCATATATGTGTGGTGCTTCTGTTGTTCCACATTATTTTTTGTTTCGTCCACCTTTTAATATAAAAGAACTTACTGGGGAAGCATGCAGAACAAATGCCTACACCAAGACACATGTGAATGGCTTAGATTGGACAGATGGAGAAAAAAATTATAATGATGTCGAGAAAGCTCTTACACCATTGAACAATTATCAATATATTTTTGTTGTTGGACAAGAAAAGAAAATCTTTTTACAGAAATATATTCATTCTACCATTATAAATTTAGAAAATAATATGAAACTTCGAGCTTGCCAAAATTATTTTACAAACTGTCCTATACATTTGGACACTAGATTTAAGTGTGCCGTAAATAATATATTTAAGATATTTGTATTCATTGAACAAAACTGGAAAGAACTTGGCTACATACTAGACGATGAAATTAATAAAGTTAATAAATAAAAACAAGCAACTGTATTATTTGCATAAAACTTTATTTAAAGCATTAAAGGTAATGAAAGTGAACAATAATAAGAAAATGGGTGAACATTTACTCGCTCCACGACCACAAACATCTACACCAATTTCAGAAGGTGTACAATTCCAATTTTTTGAAATAGTTGGGACATTAGTTGTTTCACACCCTTCCAGTAATGGGCAACGATATGTCAACCTTGAATGCTCAGTAACAGGACAATCAGTTTGATCCCAACTATGAATGTTTACTTTACAAAAATAACATCTGGTAATATCTCCTACTCCAGTATAATAAAGTCCTACTGCAGCCATTGTCTTGGGATCTGGATAATTTAAAGGCCAGCGAGCAAAGGTTTTTAAGCGTTCGTCTTCCTTATTAAGAAGAGACATCTTCCTTTCTAAAGCTTCACTAATAAACTGAAATATTTCTCTGCACACATTAAAATGAAAACAGCTTGCAATTTTTAGTTTCAAACAAAATATTTATTTACTTTTCAGTTTATGTTAAATATGGTTGATAAAAATAATCTGGTTGATCCAAATGTTTTAATTCTAGTTTGTAAAGACTCTTTCCGCTTCCATCTTTCAACACAGTTTTCGTCACAGAATAACCCCCACCAGCTATTTCTTTTATGTATTCATCCGCCAGCGAGAGGAATCTTGACGGCAAATAGAGGATAGCATCATTAATTTTCAGCACAATTCTTTCCCCATATTTTGTATTTGTTCTAAAGGCGCCATGGATGTTGTATTCTTTGTTATCCTCCATTTCTTTCAAAGTTATTATTTTTTTATAACTGAAAGAATTGAATAAGTTTATTAAATCTGCGTTCGCCATAATATCACGTTCAATGTTTAATTTTATACTGTGAGCCTTACTTGAAATTGTCTTCTATATATACGAATATTTAACGCGAATTTCACAATATTACAGAGTTACTAGAGTTTTTAATTTTGAGCATAGTTAAGCATGTTCTCATTCATGCTCCAATCTATCGTTGAAGCAGAATTTGTCATGAAACTCTGCAACAACGCTTCCCCCCAAATTCTCATATCCATTTCACAGAAATCCAATTGTTAGTTAATGTAAACAATGGTGTTTCCTTCTTCAAATCCCTTCAATCTTCAATACCGAATTGATGCAGGGTTTGTCATGAAACTCTTTCAGTTTCAATTCTCTCAAATTGCTACATAATGTAAACAAATTCTTCATCGACAAAACTATCAAAAAGCGATCGATATAATGTATCAAAATGCCTGTCCACACAAGAAGAATTTGCTTTGATTGGCTACAGCAGCATTTTTTTAGTGTGTATATGCTACAACATTAATTGGTGGTTAGATGTCGCCTATATCGTTTCGAGGGAAATGACTGGAGAGCCATCTGGACAAAATAATAGAACACACATCTTCTTGTTGACTATGATACTAACCAAATTTGTCTCTGCTATATTCACTTCTCATATGGTGGATCTCTCTAGCCCCATTCGATATGATCATATTTCAATAGTTTTGGAGTGTGTCTATGCTACAACATAATTTATGGATAGTATGGATGGAACTCACCGTTAGATGTCGCCTATATCGTTTCGATGGGAATAACTGAACATTTTTGAGTCGCTAAAATTATAGACAAATTAAAACAAGTACAACGAAAAGTTAGTTTTGTCTTTTTATCTCATCATGTTTTGCATAGCCAACATGCTGATTTTCGTGTTCAACCCACTCGACTTCGTTATCGTTTTTCAAGAATTTCACTTGATTATTCCGGAATTTTTCGATGTCATTTCTTTGTCTATATTTTCATTTATATTTTCATCTATGCTGAAATTAAAACCCCTGAAATATCAATAATTGCAGCATATTTGTCAATTGAAACTCTTCTATAATATATCACATTTATTGAAGTCGATTTCTTGAAATATATGTTTTCAAATAAATTAGTAGTGTGCTTATGGGGATGTTGGGAATTCACCACGATTTATCACGGCAAATTCTATTGGGGATGTTGATTTGGGTAAATTCACCACGGTGAATTTTAATGGGGATGTTGTCTTGGGAATTGTACCACGGCAAATTCTATTGGGGATGTTGATTTGGGTAAATTCACCACGGTGAATTTTAATGGGGATGTTGTCTTGGGAATTGTACCACGGCAAATTCTATTGGGGATGTTGATTGGGGGAAATTCAGCACGGTGAAATATATTGGGGATGTTGTCTTTTGAAATGTACCACGGTGAAATATATTGGGGATGTTGTCTTTTGAAATGTACCACGGTGAATTATATTGGGGATGTTGTCGTTTGAATTGTACCACGGCAAATTATATTGGGGATGTTGTCTTTTGAATTGTACCACGTCAAATTTTATTGGGGCTGTTGGCGTTGGTGTTGCTAGTTTTAATATGAACTACTAGATGGCGCTAAGTTTAGCGCAGACACAATCCAAAACTGTGTATGGGATGGTGAAATTTCAAGTTTTAATATTCACCACTAGCAGAGACACCCTCCGAAAAAAAAAAAATGTATTATGATCATATCGAGTGGGACTAAAGAGATTCACCATGTGAGAAGTGAATATAAGTAAGAGGTAAGTATCGAAGAAAATCATTTTATCTAGATGGCTCTCAGAATGCTTTTATATAGTCAACATGTTGATTACTGCAGTCAAATGTGCTTATTAATTTATTTGAAAACATATATTTCAAGAAATCGACTTCAATAAATGTGATATATTATAGAAGAGTTTCAATTGACAAATATGCTGCAATTATTGATATTTCAGGGGTTTTAAGAAAAACGATAACGAAGTCGAGTGGGTTGAACACGAAAATCAGCATGTTGGCTATGCAAAACATGATGAGATAAAAAGACAAAACTAACTTTTCGTTGTACTTGTTTTAATTTGTCTATAATTTTAGCGACTCAAAAATGTTCAGTTATTCCCATCGAAACGATATAGGCGACATCTAACGGTGAGTTCCATCCATACTATCCATAAATTATGTTGTAGCATAGACACACTCCAAAACTATTGAAATATGATCATATCGAATGGGGCTAGAGAGATCCACCATATGAGAAGTGAATATAGCAGAGACAAATTTGGTTAGTATCATAGTCAACAAGAAGATGTGTGTTCTATTATTTTGTCCAGATGGCTCTCCAGTCATTTCCCTCGAAACGATATAGGCGACATCTAACCACCAATTAATGTTGTAGCATATACACACTAAAAAAATGCTGCTGTAGCCAATCAAAGCAAATTCTTCTTGTGTGGACAGGCATTTTGATACATTATATCGATCGCTTTTTGATAGTTTTGTCGATGAAGAATTTGTTTACATTATGTAGCAATTTGAGAGAATTGAAACTGAAAGAGTTTCATGACAAACCCTGCATCAATTCGGTATTGAAGATTGAAGGGATTTGAAGAAGGAAACACCATTGTTTACATTAACTAACAATTGGATTTCTGTGAAATGGATATGAGAATTTGGGGGGAAGCGTTGTTGCAGAGTTTCATGACAAATTCTGCTTCAACGATAGATTGGAGCATGAATGAGAACATGCTTAACTATGCTCAAAATTAAAAACTCTAGTAACTCTGTAATATTGTGAAATTCGCGTTAAATATTCCTATATATAGAAGACAATTTCAAGTAAGGCTCACAGTATAAAATTAAACATTGAACGTGATATTATGGCGAACGCAGATTTAATAAACTTATTCAATTCTTTCAGTTATAAAAAAATAATAACTTTGAAAGAAATGGAGGATAACAAAGAATACAACATCCATGGCGCCTTTAGAACAAATACAAAATATGGGGAAAGAATTGTGCTGAAAATTAATGATGCTATCCTCTATTTGCCGTCAAGATTCCTCTCGCTGGCGGATGAATACATAAAAGAAATAGCTGGTGGGGGTTATTCTGTGACGAAAACTGTGTTGAAAGATGGAAGCGGAAAGAGTCTTTACAAACTAGAATTAAAACATTTGGATCAACCAGATTATTTTTATCAACCATATTTAACATAAACTGAAAAGTAAATAAATATTTTGTTTGAAACTAAAAATTGCAAGCTGTTTTCATTTTAATGTGTGCAGAGAAATATTTCAGTTTATTAGTGAAGCTTTAGAAAGGAAGATGTCTCTTCTTAATAAGGAAGACGAACGCTTAAAAACCTTTGCTCGCTGGCCTTTAAATTATCCAGATCCCAAGACAATGGCTGCAGTAGGACTTTATTATACTGGAGTAGGAGATATTACCAGATGTTATTTTTGTAAAGTAAACATTCATAGTTGGGATCAAACTGATTGTCCTGTTACTGAGCATTCAAGGTTGACATATCGTTGCCCATTACTGGAAGGGCGTGAAACAACTAATGTCCCAACTATTTCAAAAAATTGGAATTGTACACCTTCTGAAATTGGTGTAGATGTTTGTGGTCGTGGAGCGAGTAAATGTTCACCCATTTTCTTATTATTGTTCACTTTCATTACCTTTAATGCTTTAAATAAAGTTTTATGCAAATAATACAGTTGCTTGTTTTTATTTATTAACTTTATTAATTTCATCGTCTAGTATGTAGCCAAGTTCTTTCCAGTTTTGTTCAATGAATACAAATATCTTAAATATATTATTTACGGCACACTTAAATCTAGTGTCCAAATGTATAGGACAGTTTGTAAAATAATTTGGCAAGCTCGAAGTTTCATATTATTTTCTAAATTTATAATGGTAGAATGAATATATTTCTGTAAAAAGATTTTCTTTTCTTGTCCAACAACAAAAATATATTGATAATTGTTCAATGGTGTAAGAGCTTTCTCGACATCATTATAATTTTTTTCTCCATCTGTCCAATCTAAGCCATTCACATGTGTCTTGGTGTAGGCATTTGTTCTGCATGCTTCCCCAGTAAGTTCTTTTATATTAAAAGGTGGACGAAACAAAAAATAATGTGGAACAACAGAAGCACCACACATATATGATAGTTCCTTCACGAAAATACTCTTGTGGTTTCCATGGCAATATTGAAAATCAACCAGTGCAATATCCGATCTATTGATTTCAATCATCTTCTTAGGAAAGTTGAATTTGAATGGAGGGGATATCATCGATGTTGGAGTATTTATAAAATTTTGTTCATGTCCAATAAAAACTTTAAACAAAGATGTCCACAATTGTATGTATGAAATCGTTGATCTCTTTTATAATTGTATGTAATAGCTGGTCCCAAATACCGTAAAACTTCTATCGGGGGTTGAAGATTACCGAAACTGTCGTAATAGTCGATATTATTATTGATTTTATTATATGCCACCCAATGCGTGCCAGGTCCACTGCTAACATCCAAATTTATGATACCACATTCAATTCGATGTGGTTTCTTAGGTAGATTATCACGCATATAAACACCTCTAAAGTGAGGTATATATTTTTTCCCAAAAAAACTAATATTTACATCGGTTAGAGGACCTTTGGGTAGCTGCTTAATTAGTTTTTTGGAGTTTTATTTTCATCAACATAAATTCCATAGCCCTTTTTATATGGTTTGAGATAGAGACCTTTACCCATAGCTATAGCTTCTATTGTTTTGTTATGTCTGGTTTGTTCATCCAACTCTTGTTTGGCTTTTTTTGCATTTAAAACGGCATTGGTAATTGCTGAACTACCCGATGCTAAGGCTCCCAATGCTCCTAATCCAGTTAGAATGGGAATGAGAGGAAGAAATCCACCTCTTTTGGGCACGCTTATTACTCGCGGTATAGCGACCTTTGATTTTTTTCCTCGAAACGTCTTTTGTATTTCATGTCTGGCTATTTTTATGGCTTCATCAATATCAGTTGGTTTTTTGCTTTTAAGGGAACTTGTAGCTTTTTTTAAAGCGTTTTTAAAAAGTTGTTGACCCAATATTTGTTTGGGGTTTTTATTACCCATGCCTAGCTTTGTCTTAGCCTTCATTATGTTAGTTACAAGATATGCGCTAATTTTTTCTCCAATGTTACTATTTTTCGATTTTACTCGCTCCCAAGCCCGTTCAGTTAGTTCACGATCAGCAATGTGACGTTGTTCAATATCTTTATTTTGTGAATAGGCAATATCGTGTGCTCTACACGCTGCATCTAATGGATTAATACCTTGATCTCCTCTTTGAATACGTTTTTCTAGCTTTGTTCCAGGTCCACAAAATTGATATCCTGGTAAATGAAGTTCAACGGGTAAAGAGTTAATCAACTTATTTACCAGTCCTCCTCCTTGAACGTGTTTCTTTCTAATAAATCGCTTCGTGTTGTAAACAATCATTTTATACTTTTTAGCGGGACGCTGAACGAAAGAAATATTGATATTTGATTATATTATAAATATGAATGTTTTCTTAAAACTCATTAGTTTAAATCATGAGATTAATGGAACAACAAGCTAAAATAATTGTTAAAAATGTGGATTTTATGCAAAGAAAGACCCCTCGACATAGTACTTTGCTGCCTGATTCTATACGAGCCTTAATAGTAGGACCATCAAATTGTGGAAAGACTAATGTGATGCTTAGTTTGATAGAAAGCCCCAATGGATTAAATTTGAAAATGTTTACATTTACTCAAAATCGCTATATCAGACAAAATATGAGTACCTAAAGAAACTGATATCCACTATAAAGGGGATGAGATTGTATACATTTAATAACAATGACGATGTTATACAAACGGACGAAATAAAGCCAAACTCAATCATGATTTTGATGATGTTGCATGCGATAAACAAAACAACATTAAAAATTACTTCAGTATGGGGCGACATAAGAATGTTGATTCGTTTTATTTGTGTCAAACATACACACGTATACCAAAACATTTATTGCGTGATAATGCGAATTTTATAATCGTGTTTAAACAAGATGATCTGAATTTAAGACATATATTTAATGATCACGTCGGATGTGACATTAGTTTGAAGATTTCAAAAAAATTTGTCATGAATGCTGGAAGGAAAAGTATGGATTTCTAACGATTTCCAAGGATGACGAAATTCACTCTGGAAGATACAGAAAAGGCTTTCATATATTTATTCAACCTTAATATTATTTAATGTATTTGCAAATGTTAATTTATATTAGTGCACCTACAGCCATGGAGGAGGAAATGCTTGAAACGGCTTGTTAAGTCCAGAAATGTCTTGAAAAAGAAATTTCAAAGCATTAAAATGGGTGAAGAAGCTAAAACTACAGAATTGAAAAATACTTTCAAACCAATAACGGAGCCAATAAACAAACTACTAAAGCTTTCAACTGAAAATACTTCCAAAATGATTATGCCTAAGAAAGAGAAAATGGAAATGTACAGAGATTCTATTATTACAAGTACACCCCTTAAGAATTATAAACCAGATGTTAAGTTAGATTCCAATGCATTGGAGGGGTTAAAGCATAAAGTAGATTACACACAAAATTTCGATTCCTTTAATACATCACAAGACGACGACAAATTTTATTCCAACAATGAGGAACCTATGAATCTATCATTCTTGAAGAAAATTAAAAAACTAGATGTAGTCTATGGTCCACACAAAGATAACAATGGAGAATGGAGATTTGGGGACCAACCACTCAAAATAAGCAATGAAAAGATTATGATTGGAAATAAAAATTGGGCATTAACACCCGGTTTGTTTGAACTGTTGTTTTATCAAGACCCCAAGAACTATGATCATACAGAACTCGATATTTACAAAACAATATTATTAGACACAAATGCGCATAAAATAAACTATGAATCTAATGGACGAACAAAGTCCAACAGGGGACAAAAATATAAGAAAATAATAAAAAATATAATAGAGGATACTCACAGCGGCAAAGGCTTACTGACAATAAATCCTGGTAAACCCAACTATATATACTGGGACGATCCCAACGAATTGATAGAACGATTAAAGCTGTTGTTGGCATCACAACAAGCCGGAACAATAACCATACTAATGAAATTGTTTCTATTATCGAGGAACTGCGAGAAGGAAATATAATATATTAAATAATACTCTCAAGGAGCATACAACATATGACTGTTGACAAGTTTGGACATCATTACAATCAAAAAAATCAATCAATAGCAGTGAGAGAAAATGTTTCGAGATTATTGGGAGTCAATATTGATGAAGATAACAACCTTAACGTGCAAAATAAAAAGATTAGGAATGTTGCATCTCCAGCAGAAGGAGCGGATGCGGTCAACCAAGCATACGTACATACGCAAATCAAGCACATTCAAGAAATTTTAAAGAAAAAATTCATTCAAGAGTGCACCTTCCTAAGAGAAGAAATATCACAACTCAAACGTTCACAAAACGAAATATTTAAAGCCTTATCGCAAGCTCCATTCAACTCACCAGCTTTAATATATCATACCGAATAAAACAATGGAAAAGCGGGGTTTGGTAAATGAACTTCATCATCAAGCACGAAAAAACTTTCCTAGACGAAGGGTTATTACAAAGGGTATTGATGATCTCTGGCAAGCAGATTTAGTTGAAATGGGCAGTTACTCAAAAGCAAACAAGGGGTTCCGATTTTTGTTAACTGTCATCGATACATTTTCGAAATTCGCATGGTGTGAAGCCCTTAAAACAAAAACGGCAACGGATGTTTCTATGGCTTTTGAAAAAATCTTACAAAGAGGAAGAATTCCAAAAAATTTGCAAACCGATGATGGAAAAGAATTTTTCAACACAGATTTTAAAAAACTAATGCAGAAATATTCCATAAACCACTACTCCACATATAGTGTATTGAAGGCCTCAATTGTTGAGCGTTTTAATAGAACTTTGAAGTCGCTAATGTGGAAGGAGTTCAGTTATAATGGGAATTATCTATGGATTGACGTTTATAGAGAATTGGTTAAACAATACAATAAAACACCTCATCGAACAATAAAAATGGCCCCTATTCAAGTAAATTCATCGAATGAGAAGGCATTGTTGCAATCTGCTTATAACCACTTAAAAATTTTTAGGAGACAAAACTTTCGTGTGGGTGATCATGTACGCATTAGCAAATATAAACATCAATTTGAAAAGGGATACACGCCAAATTGGACTACGGAAATATTCAAGATAAGAACAATAAGAATAACAAACCCCGCTACTTATTTATTAGAAGACTATGAAGGAAATCCCATCCAAGGATGTTTCTACAAAGAAGAACTTTTACCCACAAAATATCCCAACACGTATTTAGTTGAGAAAATTTTAAAAACAAAAGGTAATAAAGTCTTGGTTAAGTGGCTGGGATTCTCAGACAAACATAATTCATGGATAGATAAGAATCATATCATATAATCTTAATATGTAGATATACAATATACAAGCATATATTTAAATAAATAAAAACCCATATACGTATGCATATTTTGTGTTTCAATTATTACGACAAAGAATTTTGCAATGTCAAGAACGTTTACTGTGTCCGGTAAATCTCCAATTCTACATTCAACATATTTACCCCCAATTGAATTGGGAAATAGTAGTTATGAGTGTTGCCTAATAGATTTCCAATCATACAATTCAATACCCAATGTGGATAATGATAACAATCTCTTTCAATTGGAGACAATATTATAAAAATACCTATAGGATCCTATGAATTGCAAGATATTGCGAATTACTTGGAAACGGAATATAAAACTATCCACGAGAATAGATCCATTGAAATTAAGGCGAATAATAATACGCTAAAAGTAGAAATCATGTCTTCTCATGATCCTATTTACTTTGATAAAGAAAAATCTATAGGCAAGCTTTTTGGTTTTACCGAAAAAATCTTAGAATCTGGGAAAAAACATACTTCAAACCTTCAAGTCGACATTTTAAAGGTTAATGCCATACAAATACACTGCAATATTGTAACTGGATCATTCATGAATGGGTCGCCAACGCATATTCTACATGAATTTGCTCTTAATGTTCCTCCGGGATATAAATTGGTAGAGAGGACCAATGAATCTCATTATTTACCAGTGAACGTCAAAGAAATCGGTCGTCTGGAGATAAAGATAGTAGATCAAGAAGGTCGCTTTATAAATTTAGAGAAGAAGAAATCACGCTACGTATTCATATAAGACCAATGCAATCATGATTATCTACAATAAATACAATCATAAACAAATACCAAGACACATTCAACACAAAGTTGTCAAACCGACAAGACCTACAATTTCAAAGGAAAATAAAGAGTTTTTAAAACTTATTAAGCTTAAAGTCAAACCAAATGTCTGAATACTTAACATTAATGAGCGTCCATTCTCAGGATGAGAATATTGTAAAGAGAGGACTACCACAGCTATGTTCCATATATTCAATCATTTAAAAATAATGATGAAATTCGGATAAGTATACAAAATCAGGATCTTTACATACTTCCATCGGAGAGTTATCTATTCATTGAAGGAAATTTGAAAACATAGCAAGGGAGAAGTATCGCAAAATGCAAGACTGAGAAACTAATTGTGTGGGATACATGTTGATGAAATTCGCTATGAACTAAATGGAGTTGAAATTGATCGTACTCGTTATCTAGGAATAACTACAGAAATTAAAATTGGATTTCTCTAAGCGATCCGAAAGTAAGGTTATGAGCAAAGCGGGATGGAAAGCTGATAATGATTTATCAGTAGGATACTTTAATTTTTGTGTACCCTTAAACCGTCTACTAGGTTCGCAGAGGACTTTGATAAAGTAATTTGCAACAGCAAGCAGACTTGATTCTTTTGCGTAGTGCCAACGATAAAAATGTGTGTTATTCAACCATGGATACGGAGGAAATTAAACTCACCATAACAAATGTTGTATGGAAAGTACAACACATTCAATTATCAGACTATAGAAAAATCAGCTTCTTGAAAATATTAAGGATGGAAAAGCGTTGCCTTTAGCATTCCGCAGCTGGGATGCTACTTTAATCCAACTTTTGCTGGTGGAAGACACACAGTTGGAGTGTTAAATTGTCTGTCAATCATGAAGACCACGATATGTTGCTTTGATATTTGAAAAGAAAAACAAGCTGGAACATTGCGAACTTAAAAACATCAAAGTTCACTTGAACTCTGAAACCTATCCTTACGATGATTTGAATGTAAAGTTCGAAGAAAATGGCTATGCAGTACTATATGACATGTATACAAAGTTTCAACAATCATATTACATGAGGGAGCCACAACCAATTCTTACATATGCAAGTTTTAAAGACAAGCCCATCGCCGTTATTGACATTAGCAATCAAAACGAAGCTGTTAAGAATGGACCAATCGATTTAAAAAATCCAATTTGAAACCAATAAACCAATTCCACAAAACACTTCTGCGTACTGTTTAATATACATGATCGTCTGGTCGAGTACGTTCCATTAACAGGAATTGTACGAAAAGTAGTATAATCTATTTTATACTCACCTTTGCAAGAATATTTCAATAAAACGCAATTTACATAAATTATAAACAAAAATATTTGTTTTATTTTATAATAAGAATAGTTAAAGACTAGTAAAATATAATACACTTATTACTTAAAAATTAAACATTTGTGTTGCGAGAAAATATTAATGATGACAGTATAGTGAGTAAAGACAATTAAATTAATATTATTACTATGCTCTTTTATCTATATATTGAAACTTAAATCATAATTAAATTTATATTTAATCCAAGTCCATTGAGACAGATTCATTGAGTTATTTACATTTGTTTCATGAAGGTTATTTAATCTATAGTGGCCCAAGCATAGGTGTGAATACATCCTCTAGAATAAATCGTTATCATCTTGATGGCTTAGCGATATTTTAGTAATTTTGTCTGTATATTGTATGCTGCTTGACCTAAACGAAAACATGGTACCGTAAAAAACCTTTTGTTATAAAGACATTCTCGATATTTATCTATAGTATACTTTTTTAGGACCGACTTTTTAACTCCCTTAGATTTTTTACTTCTTCGCTATCAACTACATTGATGGCATACATTTAGGACGAAGGCCTACAAATTAACCATTGTTTTCCGTCATTCTCATCTTTCATCATGCCAAGTTTTTTCTTATTAATTAGAGGAAGTTATATTTATTTCTTTTGAAAACCCTGAGGTGTCAAATCTAGCCAATATTCATCTAAAGATAATTCGGAATACAAATTCCGTCCGTAAAATGTTAATATGAACGAATCTGTATCATATAATTTAGAATAAAATCCTCACCAAATTTCACTTTTAGAAAATCATACAGAAAATCATACATCACCCACTTGATAAATCTAATATGCAGAACCCTAAGTACAATGGTCTATCATATTTACTTGACATTCCTAATTGAATAGCAACCATATTTTCGGAGAATATCGAAAGGCTGTGAAAATTTGGCTTCGAGATTAATTTATAGCAACATTCCTTCTTCTTTGGTTGCCTCATCTACCCACATTGTCACAATTTTCACAGTTTTTCTTTTGTCGATATTCTCCATTGTCTTACCGAATGAAGAGTATTCAATAATTTAAAAAAATCTTTTTCAAAGGCATTTTCAGCCTTTTCCCTATGTTCATTATTCTTCAGTATGTAAGGAGCTAACCAAGCGCTTTGTGTGAAAGCCAAAACTCTATGGACTTTCTTAAGAATTAGTCCATGTTTCAGAGATTGCTTAAGTAATTTGTAGTGTATGGTGTATGATGTTTTGTCAGTAAAATCTGCAATAGTTTTTCAGTTTTTGAGCCCTCAACAACTTTTTCTCCGCCAAAAAAGGTAAATCGTATGTTTTGTCGTGAAGGTGCGGTGGATATTCAATATCAACCTCTAAAATAAACCAGTAGGAGCGTTGTCAGGAATAGATAATGTACAGGGGATCATTGAATTTCCATTGCATAACCCTCCACCCATCTAAAATCTTTTTC